>NC_134485.1:408384740-408712240 GCF_040206685.1 Ascaphus truei | reverse complement strand
TAATCTCAACATATTAGTGCACAAAACACACAATAATAAAACATTCCAAAACACCAATCAAAGCAATCCGTTAATACAACAGCTGTGAATTAATTAAACCAGTAGCCAATCAAAGCAATTCATTCATACAACAGCTATTAATTAAACCAGTCACCAATCAAGGCAATTCATTAATACAACAGCTATTAATTAAACCAGTAACCAATCAAGGCAATTCATTAATGCAACAGCTATGAATTAATTAAACCAGTAACCTACAAAGAAATACATTAAAAAAATATCAGAAACAATCATTAAACGCATTAGCCAACACAACACATCATTAGTTAAAAATGAAAATCAATCACCAACATTTTATTTCAATCAAGCAGAAAAAATACCAAACAATGGCAGCCATAGTAAACTAACATTGCAAAAAACAGAAGCAATACAAAGCCAGAAATGCCCCCAAATATTGTTCTAATAATATATTGATCTGTACACTAATGTAGTACAGATTAATATATTATCAGTCAATGTGCAAAAATAAAACATTCAAAAAACACATCCAATGTAAAAACCTGTAAAAAAGACATTTACAAACATTCAATATATCACTTACCATTAGAAGCACTGTCACTCCGACTTCCGGGGAAAAAGGAAGCTCACATACCTTGTGTAACGCCTGTATGCCCGCAGACCTGGCCAGTCCCCAGTACTGAGGTGGGTAAGGGTATAACACGCACCCACAGCAGTGAGTGCGTGCCCGGAGTGTGGTAATGCGTTGCCGGGCCTGGTAAGGAAGGGTTAACGTATACTTGCAGAGTCCGGGGTGCCACAGTTTGGATAGTAATGTTTGTGTGCCAGAGTTCAAGGATCAGAGATAGCAGCGTAGTGAAGTCAGTAAGCCAAGGTTCAAGGGCAGGAGAAAGCAGAGTAGTCAAATCCAGAGCAGAGTTCAAGCCAGGGAGATCCAAACAGAAGCAGGAACAGGAACCAGCGCTGAAACAAACAAGGGGGCTAGGCATACACACTGCACACACAGAGGTCACAGGAAAGCTATGCAGAGCAATGAGTAAGAGGACAGTAAGGGGTTATAAAGGAAGGATAACCAATAGGGGAGAGAGGAGGAGCAGAGGGTTGAGTGAGAGTTTACAGGGATAGGTCAGAAAGAGCAGGGGAGGAGACAGGGAAATAACTCAGAGATATGGCTTGTAAGCCACAGGGGACGGAGCTAGAGTTTTGGGCCGGCAGATATCTGGAGCGTGTGTGCGCGCCCTCTGTAAGGGTATTCTGTGCGTGCACCGTGCGTGCCACATAGCGCGTGGAACGCCACGCAGCAGGGGCGCTCAGCAAGGAGGAAGTGCTCAGCAAGGAGGATCGGACTCTGGACAATCCTGCCATGGCTTATGAGGAAACTTCTGACGAAACTGCTTAAGGAGCGTTGGGGCGTGAAGGTGGTGAGACGGTATCCAGGAACGTTCCTCCGGTCCATAACCCTTCCAGTGGACAAGGAGTTGTAATCTGCCTCTTGACCAACGGGAATCGAGTATGGAGTGGACCTCATACTCCTGTTGTTCCTGAATGGTGACAGGGTTGGGTCTTTGACGACAATCTGGAAAGTGAGTACTTTGGATAACCGGTTTGAGTAATGACACACTGAGGGAATCCTCATGGTAGAAGGAAGTGCTAAATGATATGCGACCGATTGAGGATTTTAAAAGGACCCAAGAATCTCGGAGACAATTTCTGAAAAGGATTCTTGAGCCTTATATTTTTAGAGGATAACCACACTCTGTCTCCGGGTTTAAATGATGGGCCCGTTTGACGTCTCCCGATCTGCCTTCGTCTTTTGTCTTTGAACAGCAGTTTGTAAGGTCTTTAGAATCTTTCCCAAAGAATTTGAGTTGAGACATAAGAATCCGCTGCAGGAACACCAGGGAGGAGAGGGAAGACTGCTAGGGTTGAATCCAAAATTAATGAAGAAAGGCGACTCTTGTGAAGACTCATTTTTTAGGGAATTAATAGCAAACTCGGCCCAAGGTAATAGGTCCACCCAGTTGTCTTGAGATTCGGAGACGAAACATCTGAGATACTGCTCCAAGATTTGATTCATTCTTTCTGTTTGGCCGTTGGTCTGAGGGTGATAACCCGAGGAAAATAGAAGAGAGATCCCAAGTCTCTGGGAAAAGGCACGTCAAAACTTAGAAATGAATTGAGAACCTCTGTCAGAAACAATTGAAATAGGTACACTGTGTAATCTGAAAATTTCCTTAGAAAAAATATCGGCCAAAGTAGCTGAATTAGGAAGACCCTTGAGGGGTATAAAGTGTGAATGCTTGGAAAATCTATCTGCTACAACAAGGATGGTATGCATTCCTTTAGAATTGGGGAGCTCCACAATAAAGTCCATAGAGATATGTTTCCAAGGTTGCTCCGGAATGGGGAGAGGCATGAGGAGACCCAAAGATTTGTGACGGGCGGACTTACTCTTGGCACAGACCGGACAAGCACTAGTGAAGTTGAAAATGTCCTTGTTCATCTTAGGCCACCAAAAAGTCAGTTTAATAAGATCTGCTGTCCTCTTGAAGCCTGGATGGCCGGCCGATCTTGAAGAATGGCCCCAAAGTAGAATCTTGTGGCGAAAACGTGGAGCTGCGTATAGCATCCTGGGGACGTGAACCTGGGCTTTGTTGATTTCATCCAAAACATCGAAATTATTGGCGGAAATTATGCATTTGGCGGGGAGAATAGATTCAGAGGATTCGTTAAAGTCGTTCTCGTAAACGAACTGGCGAGAGAGAGCGTCCACCTTAATATTTTTGTCGCCAGGAATAAAAGAAATGGTATAATTGAAACGAGATACAAAAGTGCCCATTGAGCCTGATGGGATCCTAATTGACGAGCACCCTCAATATACAGTAAGTTTTTGTGATCAGTGAGGATGGCTATAGGCTCCTGGGTACCTTCGAGAAGATGCCACCATTCCTGGAGAGCCAATTTAATGGCCAGTAGCTCACGGTTCCCAACATCGTAATTTCTCTCAGCCGACAAGAACTTCTGATTAAAGAATCCACACGGATGAAGTTTCTCCTGGGGAGAGGATCTCTGAGAGAGTACTGCACCGGCTCCTACATCGGAGGCGTCAACTTCTAACGTGAAGGGAAGATAAGTATCAGGATGCCGTAGGATGGGTGCAGACATAAAGGCTTTCTTGAGAATTTCGAAGGCTTCTATGGCCTCGGGAGACCAAGTTGTAGGATCAGCACCCTTCTTGGTTAAGGCGGTGATAGGCAGAGCGATGGTGGAGAAATTACGGATGAACTTCCAGTAATAATTTGCAAAGCAAAGGAAGCGCTGCACGGCCTTGAGAGAATTTGGCCAAGGCCAGTCAAGTACAGACTTTAATTTCTCTGGATCCATGGTAAAGCCTTGTTAGAGATAATATAGTCTAGTAAGGCTGTGGACATCTGATGGAACAAACATTTCTCCATTTTAGAGTAGAGGCAATTACCACAAAGCCTAGAGAGTACCAGTTTGGTATGGCGAATGTGCTCCTCTAAATCTTTAGAGAAAATGAGGATGTCGTACAAATATACGATAACAAACGATCCCAAACGTCCCGGAAGATATCGTTCATGAAATCTTGGAAAACAGCAGGCGCATTGCACAGCCCGAACGGCATCACTAAATACTCATAATGTCCAGAACGCGTGTTAAACGCGGTTTTCCATTCATCCCCATCTCTTATACGAATAAGATTATAAGCCCCTCTTAAATCGAGTTTGGAGAATATAGATGCCCCTTGTAGACGATCGAAGAGTTCAGAAATTAAAGGGAGAGGGTATCCGTTCTTTACCGTAATTTTGTTAAGCCCACGAAAGTCGATACAAGGTCTTAGGGAGCCATCCTTCTTCTTCACGAAAAAGAAGTCTGCCCCGGCGGGGGAGGTAGAGTTGCGGATGAATCCTTTCTCCAAATTCTCTTGGATGTAAATCATCATAGCTTCTGTCTCAGGCACAGATAAGGGGTACGACTTCGATTTAGGGAGAATAGTTCCTGGAATTAAATTAATAGGACAATCGTTGGGGCGATGGGGAGGCAATACCTCAGCTTGTACTTTGTTGAACACATCCAGGAACTCGTGAACACCGTCGGCAGAGCTGACACGTTAGAGGAAGTGGTGTCCAGACCACCGAGCACGGCTGTAGGAGGAGTAGAAACTGCTTTCTCTGAGGGGGTAGACCATTGGATGGGTAAGACACCGGTCCAATCTATACGCAGATAATGAAGTTGAAGCCATGGCAATCCTAGAATAACCTGGACGGTAGGAGAATGAAAGACATCAAAGATTATTACCTCATTATGGCCATCTGCAGTAGTCAAGGTAAGTGGTATGGTCTCCCAGATGATGAAGGCTGGTTGGAGCGGGCATCCATCGATAGCCTCCAGGCCAATGGGCAATTTTCTCTTGACCAGAGGAATTTGTTTATTACAGGCGAAGGTGTGATCAAGGAAGTTACTGCCAGACCCGGAGTCGATGAAAGCATTCACTCTTATGAGAAGCTCAGGACCCACCAGCGTTACAGGGAGCAGGAATTTCTTGGGTAATTCCTTAGGGAGAGAGGGGCAAGGAGAGATTGTACCCAGTAGAAGCCCCTCTACCTTTACTGGGCATTCCCGTTTCCCGGCTTCAAGGGACAATTCCGGAGCCGATGTTCAGGGGAACCGCAATAGAAGCAGAGTCCCTTCTCATGACGTTGTGCTCTCTCCGCAGCCCGAGGTTGTTGGCTACCGATCTGCATAGGTTCAGGAGCATCCAACGCAAGGAAGGGCGAAGGAGTAGACCTATGAGAAACAGACGGAGGGGGAAGAAAACGAAAGCAGTGACCCTTGTGTCATTGTTCTTTGGTTCGTTGATCCATACGGATGCTGAGTGCAATGAGTTCCTCCAGGGAAGAAGGCCGAGCGTGAGCTGCGAGGTCATCCTTTAGAGTGTCAGTCAGACTGTGCCAGTATGCTGCGGCCAGAGCCTCGTCGTTCCATTGGGTCTCTGTGGCGATGGTATGGAACTCCTGCGTATCTTGCAGCTGGTCTCCAAGCCTGTGTGATATGGAACAAAGAAAAAGCAGCAGTCTCTCTACGTGCTGGTGTATCAAACACCTGTTGAAACTCATGCCTGAACTTGGGATAACGTAGTAGAAAAGGATTGGAAAAAGGATCCCCCTTGAGAAAGGGCTCTAAGGAGCCTGAAACGCGTAGGAGGTTGTATGTATTAGTTTTTTGTTTGTCCTTTTTTTCATTTTTATGTAGTCTTAATAAACTTTTTTAGCCCCCCATTTGGTGAGCTGATGGTTCTTTTTTGGACTCAAGCGATCCTTTTTCCAATCCTTTTCTACTACGTTATTGCTGCTCGATTGGTTAGACGCACTGAGGATCAGAGGGTACGTGAGTGTCGGCGCTTATTGCATTCTCCCCCGTGAAACCACATGTCTACAAGGGAGGGGAGCGTTTACCGGAAGGACCGGAAGTGCTTTGACGTTCTTCCGGCACTCGGGAACCCCGCGCTGTTGATGCGAGAAGGCGCAGCTGATCGTAAAGACTACCACGTCTACTCTGCCAGCAGGACAGCTGATTACAGAACTAGGAGCGCTATAAGAGGGATCCATAGAGGTACCTACATTGTCTCTCTATTTCCCAAGGATCTCAGCTAGCGGTTTCCATTGGAGCTCCTTCATTTTCTGTTTGCTGTCCTCAGAGACCTTTCCATCCACTGTTCTTTAAGCACCCATGTATTGACTTCCCCTCATTGCTAACCTCAGTTGTCCACTTCATTATTATATTATTATATTATTTTTGGGACTCCCTGTTGCAGAGCTTTGAGTAGCTTTACTATTGACCTGAACTTGGGATAGTCTTGGGTTAACTCAGGTTTGCGTTCCCAGAGATGAGAAGCCCACGCGAGGGCATCGCCAGTGAGTAAGGCGTAAATGTAGACCACCTTGGTACGGCCGCTAGGGAAAAGGGAGAGGGACATCTCAAATTGAACCTCGCATTGGTTCAAGAATTCTCGGCAAGCGAGGGGGTCCCCATCATACCGGTTGGGAGGTGGAATATGTGGTCCTGAATCACTGAAAGCAACCGGTACAGAGGGTAATGGGGCAACTGGGGTTTCCTGGAGAGACAGATTGGCAAGTTGTTGTGACACAGTGGTCAGTTGATTACTCACAAATTGCAAATGTTGCACGGAAACATCTTAGCCCACCTCAGGGGTGTCTGAATTTGTTGGGCTCTGCATAATGTAACGCCTATATGCCTGCAGACCTGGCCAGTCCCCAGTACTGAGGTGGGTAAGGGTATAACACGCACCCACAGCAGTGAGAGCATGCCCGGAGTGTGGTAATGCGTTGCCGGGCCTGGTAAGAAAGGGTTAACGTATACTTGCAGAGTCCGGGGTGCCACAGTTTGGGTAGTAATGTTCGTGTGCCAGAGTTCAAGGATCAGAGATAGCAGCGTAGTGAAGTCCGTAAGCCAAGGTTCAAGGGCAGGAGAAAGCAGAGTAGTCAAATCCAGAGCAGAGTTCAAGCCAGGGAGATCCAAACAGAAGCAGGAACAGGAACCAGCGCTGAAACAAACAAGGGGGCTAGGCATAGACACTGCACACACAGGGGTCACAGGAAAGCTATGCAGAGCAATGAGTAAGAGGACAGATAGGAGTTATAAAGGAAGGGGAACCAATAGGGGAGAGAGGAGGAGCAGAGGGTTGAGTGAGAGTTTGCAGGGATAGGTCAGAAAGAGCAGGGGAGGAGACAGGGAAATAACTCAGAGATATGGCTTGTAAGCCACGGGGGGTGGAGCTAGAGTTTTGAGCCGGCAGATAGCTGGAGCATGTGCGCACCCTCTGTAAGGGTATTCTGCGCGTGCACCGTGCACGCCACAGAGAGCGAGGAATGCTGCACCGCGGGGGCGCTCGGCAAGGAGGGCGAGAGAGACGGAGAAGCGGAGGAGCAAGGTAACATGGAGGTTGAGGGAATAGAGGCACGCCGGGAGCCGCCGGTGCCGCAGAGGGAAGCAAGTGACTGAGGGTTCATGCGCACCTTGCGGAGAACGCGCACACGACAAGAACGCATGTCCGGGCATGCCAACCGCGCCACAGAGGAAAGGCTGCGGGGAAAGGAAGGGGATGAGTGAGGAGGTATTGAAGGTAGAGAGCTAGAGGGAGTGGAAACAGAGGTGACGGGGACACTTTGGAAAGCGCGAGTCCCCCGATCCGTCACACCTTGAAGGCCTCAAACAGCATCCGATGCATCCGCCATGAAGATCCTGCTCAGGTACCCAAATATTCTTTCTTCTTTCTTTAATCATCTTCTATCTTCATCTGTCACCATTTCTTGATCTTCTTAATCTTCTATCTTCTTATTGTAAACTAAAAAGCCACATGGTAGATCCCAACAGATGTTGTCTCATCAGCTTCTTGGGCTCAAATGAGGCATCAAGGCCTTAAATAGGGCTTGTGACGTCACATTTGGGCGGGAATTGGTTTGACAGCCATCTGATTGGCTGTTAAAACCATGTGCCGATTTTTTTTTAATGACGTCACTTAAAGGGAATGATGCCAGCCAATCAGAATGGCTGTGCTTCATTTGCCTTTAACATGACGTCACTAAATCCAAGATGGCCAGGAGTCACATGGTATTTCAGCCAATCAGATCGTGGGAATCAATTCCCACAATCTGATTGGCTGAAATACCGGCCATCTTGGATTTAGTGACGGTGGATGGTATTTCAGCAAGTATTCAGTATTTAAAGGCAAATGAAGCACAGCCATTCTGATTGGCTTGCATTATTCCCTTTAAGTGACGTCATTAAAAAAACAAATGTAAGTCGGCTTGTAAATCCCCCCTTTTTCATCCTCTCAGGATCCTCATTGTCCACAAACTCAACCTGATCCTTGTATATAGTTTGGCTTATATGTCATAGCCACACTAGCATGTCTACACAGTTCTTCCTTTTTGTAAGTGTAGCCCCCTGTAAACAGCACAGGCTATACCTATCTCCCTTCTACTGTGGTAAACCCTGTTAAGATCAGGCACCAGTAATAATCCTGGGGTTTCCCCCTTCAAAGCCCTGTCCTGAGTGGTAGATGCAGGCCTGGACTCTGCTGCAGGGGTGAGCAAGAGGGGAGGTTCTGCTGATGTCACGAGACGTGGGGCTAGCTCTATATTTAGCAGTCAACTCTGGAGAGTTGAGTTAGTGTGTGTGATACCAAGAGAGAAGGAGATGCAGTAGTGATACCGAGAGTTCTGTTGTGCTCGGAGTTAGGCGATAGTCTGCAGGGCAAGTAGTTATGCCGTGAGTCGAAGAATCCTGCGGATCGGTCCAAGGAGCTGGAGGGGACTGCGGTATTCCCGGTGCAGAGTGCAGAATCAGAGAGAGAGGAGTGGAGAGATATCATCTTTCCTGAGTAGAGCTGATAGAGCTATATATATATATCTGGTGGACCAATGCCCTCACCCCACCGCCTGGGGTGATGGGGAGAATCTAAGCCCCACCGCGAGGATAACCTCGGGGGTGGGACCCGGGGTATTGAAGCCCTAGCACAGACCATCCTGTCGGAGGAATTATCTGTGTGGGAGGAGAGCGGAGTAATAAGTGCAGCTTGGCTGTTGTTGCTGCGGCTACGGGAAGCCACTATCGTTTGGAGTTGCCGATCTGCCAATAAAAGAGACTATCCTTTGTTACCCAAAGACTGTGTGTGATTTGGAAGCTGTTACCCTGGGACCCAGGGGGTTCTTCTATACAGGTCCTGTCCCATATCCTGGGAGTATAGAAGATGGAGGCGCTGCACCACTAGGAGAACATGGAGGCTACCACTCCAGAAGCCTGGTCCTGGCTCCCCAATAACACCACAGGAAACTCAGGCCCTCCTGTTTACCACAGGTATGCACCACACCGCATGTAATCCGCCCTCATGCACCCTAGACACCACCGTAGAGTCTGGGGGAAGGGGGGAAGCAGGGTTACATAAGGAAGACATGTGTCGGTTTTTAATATAGGCCTTTACAGCATTCTTGATCCTGAACATGTCCCCCTGAACATGTCATCACTCAAATACAAGAAGTCCGACAGATAAAATGGGTGAGCTTGAATTAATAGCAATAAAGGAGCACTATGATATCATAGGCATTACTGAAACATGGTGGAATGAAACTCAGGACGGAGCATTTTATTTAGAGTGTTTTTCCCATCCTTGATGACAGAGTCGCTTCCCATTTGAAGGTGATTCCATCTACACCTACATTGGTCAAGTGGAGCATGAGGATGAATGTTCCTCAGACCGGGAGCAGATGCTTACCTTGCCGCAGTGGATGTCTAAATTGCCACAGCAGATTTACTGCCAGCTACCTACACCATCTACACCAGCCCAATCGGGTGTTCATGTGAGAACCTTCATCAGTATCCAAGATGTAGCCATCTTGGCAGGCTGGATACAACAAAGGTGGTAACATACAGTATGCACACCAAGCATTATGAAAGAAACAGAGATGACTGACTGAACATGAACCCTGCAACTCCGAAAAATTCTTATGACATATGAGGTGATTCATTTATTTTTTTCACCCATGCAAAATATTAGCAGAACAATTCACATTTCTCTCCTGTTTCTAATGCATTCCATGAATTCAGTAAAACTATATTTGGTTTAGAAGAGAGTCCCATCAACTCATATTAATGATATTAGATAATATAATGTCAGAATTGATTTGATGCAAGGAATTAAAAATAGAAAATAGTGTAAATTCCAAAATGACAACACTGACAAGCTATGGTTGAACCAGAAACCTGTTCCTGCACTTGTCACAATGCATACTCTGATAAATTACATAAATAAATATCCTTTTAAACATCTTTCCACCAGACCTTCACTAAAATGAGGTAGAAAAATAAAATAAATCAGCCTCACTGACAGATTAAAAATCTTGTCACTTTCCCTGTCTAGCATACATGAGATTTGTCAAGGCACATCTTGTTTATATCTCTTTGCTATTTGCATTTTCAAAAAAACATTTTTTCAAAGTTAATTTTTATTCCAAAGCCAATGACTTTTTCACAGCATGTAAAAAACTAGAAACAGAAATTTGAACTTTTATAAAATAATGCTTTCTCTTACATTACACTACCAATAAAAACAGCTCAAAAGAAGGGGAAAGAGCAGTATTATCTGCCAAAAACATTGTTCTTTTTATGGTGCAATACATAAATGTTGAACCACTAAAAATAAAGATTTTTTTTCCCCACAGCTCCAATAAATATTGGTGCCAGTATCAAAATGACTAAATACTGTACCACAAATTCAGTAATAGGAATGCTAGTCATAAAGACCCAATATTTATCAGAACCGCGATAGCACCAAATAATGCAGCCTTTTTAAATTACCTACTCCAGAATGGAGTTAGCCTTATCTTGCCTATATGCATAGGTAAGTGTAACGATGATGCTCACCAAAAACAAGGCAGGACCCTTACTGAGGTGGGAAAGTGTAAACGCCACCACAGTAACGAGGACATGTCTGGAGAGTGGATAGTCAGGTTAGCCGGGTCGGTATTGGAGATGGGAGAACAGTCCTGATACTTGCCGAGGTCGGAGCAGGTAGAATAGTCGATTATCTGGGGTGCCGTGGTCAGGGTTTGGAGACAGGAGAATAGTCGATGTCCGGGTGCCGTGGTCAGGGGTTTGAGAGATGGGGAAGGTCAGAGGTAAACCGGGGTCAGTAATCCAGAAGAGGGGAATCCAAGGTTCAAGCTACAAGGATTTATGATCAGCCAAAGTGCTAGTGGCAAAGCTGAGAATATATAGGAGAACAGACCCATGAGACAGGGGGGAGTGGAGGTGCGGCCTCAGTGGAGGCAGGGATTGGTGGAGTGGTGCAGGAGACAGGTGGGAGTGATTTACAAGATCAGTGATGTTGAGACGCAGCTGGGGAGCAGTGCACACGAGTCACATGTGCATGCTGCACGGCACCATCGTGTGACATGAACGGGGGGCGGGATCAGTCCCCGGGATGTCATAAGTACCTCTCCGTGCGCGTGTAGTGATGTCCGCTGAGGTGTTTGAAGCTGCAGGTAAGGAGGGAGCGTCGGGGGACGTGTTCCCCGATTCCTTACAGTAAGATATCCTTAACCAACATAGAACAGAAAAAATACCCCAAAAAAACACATAACAGTACATAATGTATCAATCCCTTAGTAGCCCTAGTGATCAACTAGTCATGGGTTTCCATTACTAACTGACAACTAAGGTCTATAAAGGGGTCAATATAAACTTAAACTACACTACCCATCCCCATTGGCTACCGTAGGGCTAGTATTCATTGCTATGTAATGCATTACTAACCGCATAGGTGCAACTACCTCCATCACCCACCCTCTCTTACCTCCCCACAAACCTCCCCCCATTGTTGTGACTAATGGCCAATAGCCCTATTAGTCAAATGTGCTAAACGGCCTTTTGAATAAACACACACATTTCCAGCAAGCTCAAACCCCAACACCCACAACATCTCATATACTGTCCCGACACAGCTTATTCTAACTAAAGACGCGAGCTGGCCGGGACAGCAGCGGGCTAGCAGCGGGTCTATTCTCCATTTTGAATACGGAGTTTCCCGCGCTTTTTCGCGCTTCAATAGATAAGCGCTATGGCGCTTACTATTGAAAGCGCCCGAGGCGCAGGAAAAAATGGCCGAAACCCGGCCAGGTTTCGGCCGGAGACAGCCACGCGGCGCACGCGTTTTTTTTCAAAACGCAGCGCAGGCCGAGTTAGAATAAACTCTGTCGCCACTGTAGATATATATATGTCAAAAGGAATGCTACTGATCGTGACAAATGTATACAACAAAAGACACAGGAGCCCAATGCTACTGTATATCCAATTGACAAAACATATATGGTAATAAGTATAAACTGAGTCATTTGGAGGTAGGTGGACCCTCCTCCCAGAGCTCACCCCTCCCCACCTTTTTAACTTTGGAGGTTTTTTCATTTTGCTCTATGGACAGGACCTACTATGGTTGTTCCCCCTAATACAGAGGTAAAAGGAAAGGTTCACAGTGTTGTGTTAGGACCTGCATATTTTGTTATGCCTTGATGTTGGCAAACAGGCTTATAACACTATGGCCAAAGGTTTAACTAAATAACTAGAAAATATTATTATTGAAGTATTTAACTTTATACTTATTACCATATACAGGCATGCCCCGCATTAAAATATGCAATGGGATCGGAGCATGTATGTAAAGCGAAAATGTACTTAAAGTGAAGCACTACTTTTTCCCACTTATCGATGCATGTACTGTATGGCAATCGTCATATACGTGAATAACTGATGTAAATAACGCATGTGTAACAGGCTCTATAGTCTCCCCGCTTGTGCACAGCTTCAGGTACAGGTTGGGAGTCGTATTGCTGTTCAGAACTTGCGGACAGGCACATGCGTGAGCTGCTGTTTGCCTATTGGGCGCTATGTCCTTACTCGCGAGTGTACTTAAAGTGAGTGTCCTTAAACCGGGGTACGCCTGTATGTTTTGTCAATTGGATGTAGCATTGGGCTCCCCTGTCTTTTGTTGTAACAGGCTTTTGGTAATTAAAAATACAAAATAGACGTGGATAAAAAAAAAAATCAATACATTACAAATGCTGAAAAATAAAAATGACATTAAAAAATTAATTTAAAAAAATAAACCCATTGATTGTTACCGTGACTACCGAGGCCCTCTCAATAGGAGCCTAGATAGTCACATTTGGCAATCAATATGAAACTATAATACCCAAAACATTAAAAAAACATAATTCAAATCCAAATGGCATTTTTTACCTCACAACCCATTGAAAAAACAAGAAATAATCCAAAGCCATCTGTGTTGCCTTTTGACGTGGGATCCTCATCTTGTCACAAAGGGCCTCATGCAGTAAGCCCCAATAAGGCTTTTTCGGCATTTTTTTTCGCCATTTTTTGCCCTTCCGATTCAGTAAGCGCCGATAAGTGGGAATTATCGGGAACTTTTCTTCCCGATAAAAAATTATCGGCATCCGGCTGCCGATAAGCCACTTAAGTCACTTTTTGAACCCGGCTGAATTCAGGTAGCCCCGATCAGCTCTTCGGTGCTGATCGGCACTCCAGATTGGAGAGTTTATCGGGAATCCAGCCCGCCAACTAAAGTTGGCAACTTGCTGGAGGAGAAGCATCGGCAAGTGCGACACTTAGAAAAAATCAGGCCTTTTTCCTGCCTGTGATTGATGCCGGGGGTCTCCGGAGCTGATACCAGCACAGGAGCCCCCCGGCATGCATCCGAGGCAAGAAAAATGCATGTGCAGCCAACTTTATTACCTTAGCGGCAAACCGCTAAGGCAATGAAGGGGTTAATCCACCATGCCAGGTTTATTGTGGGTAGCGGGGGTGGGTGAAGGGGGTATTTGACCCTGGGTGTGCGTTTAAGGCTTGCGGGGGGGTTGCGGATGCACTTAACCCTTTCACGACAGTAGCAGTTAATACCGCTACGGTCATGAAGGGGTTAAGCCCTCCCGCTACCCACCCACAAGCCCTAACCTACCCTCACCTACCACTCGGGACACCTAAATACCCCCCACACTAACCCCCCACCCCGTGAGGTCTAACCACCCTCACCCACTACCCACAAGGGAGGTCTACCCACATACCGTTGGTGACCCCCCCCCGCACCCTCAGTACCCACAATAAAAACAATACAGTGACACATAATAAATATCATTATATTTATTAAATACATTACCCACCCCCTGTGCCCCCCCATAAATACAAGATTTATCCTTTTACATACAGGGTTCATAACGCAGCCCCAAGCGAGTCCCCGCTGGGCTGGCGGGGCACCTGACAGACCTACAGGGTACCAGCAGCCCTTTTCAAACAGGTTCTGGAGGCCTGCTGGTGGGTCCCGCCAGCACCATGGCCCCAGGTGGTCTCCTTGGGTCACCGTGGGCCACAATTGGGTCCCCACGGTAGGCCCAAGGATGTCTGGGAGCCCCGGGTGAGACCCACAGGTGTCTGCGGGGCCTCGGGTGGTTCCCACGGGGGTCTGGGGAACTCAAAAGTGCTCACTACGGGTCAGCGGTGCCCCCACAGAAGTGGGACCAAACATCTTCATCCCCGCACCTATGGGTCGGCGGTGCCCCCACAGATGTGAGGCCACCGCTTCATCCCCGCAGACTACAGGTCAACGGTGCCCCCACAGATGTGAGGCCACCGCTTCATCCCCGCATGTGTCACCCGTGGAATCACCAGCCTGATACCCATGAGATACCCGAGGAGACCCGCAGGTGGTCTCCAGAGGTCCCACGCAGAACCACGGAACAAACCCTGAATGTAAAACAAATAAACCTGGCCTATACATTCAATACATACACCCACCCAACACCTACAGTACAATAATGTGCAAAATAACTATTATCCTGATAGGGATAATAGATTATTTGCCCATTATTAAAAACATTAACTAGCATATTCAAATAAATAAAGTACTACTGACCTCATCAATAAGAAGTCTCCGTCGCCAGCAACATCCTTGTCTTGCCCACATAATACATAGCCAAAACAAAGCCAATACATTGCAATTACATTCAGATATCAATTAACCCCTTAAAAACCTTATCAGATAATAACCGCAAAGGTAATTAAGGAGTTAAGCCACACAGGCCCGATACCCACCCATCACCCATGAATTTGTACATTGGCTTCATCATTCAAATATATATATATATATATATATATATACAGTGCTTGACAAATCACCCAAAAATCTACTCGCCGAACCAAAAAATCTACTCGCCACCTAGTCCCGCTCCAACCCCGCCTCTAGTCCCGCCCCCAACCCCGCCTCTAATCCCGCCCCCAGCCCCGCATTTAAAAAAACCCATAAATGAAATAAATTTAATAAATTTCTAGTAAGAACATTCGTTTTTGACATAAGTTTATTTATTGTATTACATTATACTACAATTAGTCCTTGTTTTGTGTGTGTGTATGTGTGTGTGTGTATAAATGTCGAATCTAGAAAAAAAAGCCAGATGTGAATGACTAGTTTCCTGCACCCCTTAACTAGTGCCTGGATGCCCCCGCTTCAGAATGTTTAAAGCAGCAATCCCACCTGGGATCTTACCTGATCCTCAGACCCTCAATGTCCAGGTACCTCATTCCCACAATGTTATACATTGGAGGGGATGTGTTCCCTACCTGTCTTCTGGGTTACGGGGGATTCCAATGTCTTCTGTGTGAAGCTTGAGTCAGATCTGGAAGAAAGCAGTATAGGTTATTTCGGTGTAGTATAGGGCAGTTAAGATATACAGGGTTAATAAAATATCCAGATCCAGATTGTGAGACAGAGAGAGGGTGAAACAGAGAGAGGGTGAGACAGAGAGAGGGCGAGAAAGAGAGAGGGCGAGACAGAGAGAGGGCGAGACAGAGAGAGGGTGAGACAGAGAGAGAGAGAGGGTGAGAGAGAGACGGAGAGAGGTTGAGAGAGAGACGGAGAGAGGGTGAGAGAGAGACGGAGAGAGGGTGAGAGAGAGACGAGAGAGGGTGAGAGAGAGATGGAGAGAGGGTGAGAGAGGATGGAGAGAGGGTGAGAGAGAGACTGAGAGAGGGTGAGAGAGAGACGGAGAGAGGGTGAGAGAGAGACCGAGAGAGGGTGAGAGAGAGACGGAGAGAGGGTGAGAGAGAGGGTGAGAGGGAGAGAGAGAGGGAGAGAGGGAGAGACAGAGGGAGAGAGAGAGGGTGAGAGACGGAGAAAGGGTGACTGTGGGGGGATGGGGTGACTGGGTGGGGTGATGGGGAGACTGGGTGGGGTGATGGGGTGACTGGGTGGGGTGATGGGGTGACTGTGTGGGGTGATGGGGTGACTGGGTGGGTGATTGGGTGGGGTGACTGGGTGGGTGATTGGGTGGGGTGACTGGGTGGGTGATTGGGTGGGGATTACTGACTGACTGGGTGGGGATTACTAACTGTCTGACTGGGTGGGGTGACTGGGCAGGGGGGTGGGATGACTGACTGGGTGGGGGGGTGACTGACTGGGTGGGGGGGTATGACTGACTGACTGGGTGGGGGGGGGTATGACTGACTGGGTGGAGGGGGTATGACTGACTGAGGGGGTATGACTGACTGGGTGGGGGGGTATGACTTACTGGGTGGGGGGGTATGACTGACTGGGGGGGTATGACTGACTGGGTGGGGGGGAGTATGACTGACTGGGTGGGGGGGAGTATGACTGACTGGGTGGGGTGGGGGGATGACTGACTGGGTGGGATGGGGGGATGACTGACTGGGTGGGGGATGACTGACTGGGTGGGGTGGGGGGATGACTGACTGGGTGGGGTGGGGGGATGACTGACTGGGTGGGGTGATGACTGGATGGGGTGGGGGATGACTGGGTGGGGTGGGGGGATGACTGACTGGGTGGGGCGGGGGGATGACTGGGTGGGGTGGGGTGATGACTGACTGGGTGGGGGGGTACCTTTGGTGTCCTACACGTTCTCTCTCTCTCTCTTACACACACACACACACACACTCTCACACATACACATACACATACACACACACACACACACACACCACTCTCTCTCATACATACACACACACACTCTCATACACACACACTCTCTGTGTAGGGGGGGTAGCGGATGCAGCCACAGGAGCGGAACCGGAGTGCAAGCGGGACGGGGGAGTGGGTGGGGGGGAAATCCCCAAATCCCCTGCCGTCATCTCCTGCCCCACGCGAGCAGCCACGGGGACAGGAGCGGAGACTGAGGGGATGAGAGGGGAAGCGCGAGCAGGAGACAGGGACCGCGCATGCGAAGAGCAGCCATTACTTACCCCTGCAGAGAAGGGCTCCATTCCGCGTCACGGCCAATCAGCCAGGAGGATATTTTTTTTTGTTATTTATTTATTTTTTTAAATTTGTGGGGGGGTGGGGAAGCGGAGACAGCCACGGGGACCGAGGGGAACACCCCTGCTGGCATCGGGAGCAGCCACTGGCACTGGGGGAAAGCAGGGACCGTAGGGCAACCGGGACGGGGGAATATCGCCCGCTGTCATCTCCTGCCCCGCGCGAGCAGCCACAGGCACAGGAGCAGAACCGGAGGGCAAGCGGGGCAGGAGGGGGGGGAGATGGGGGGAGAAATCCCCTGCTGTCATCTCTTGCCCGACAGGAGCGGAGACTGGAGGGGATGAGGAGGGAAGCGTGGGCAGGAGACGGAGACGGACCGCGCGCGCGAGGAGAAGCCATTACCCCTGCAGAGAAGGGCTCCAATCCGCATCACGACCAATTGGCCAATCAGCCAGGAGGATATTTTTTTTGTTATTTTTTTTTAAAATTTTTTTTAAAATTTGCGCAGAGCAGGGGGAAAAAGTAGCTGGCCACGGGCCAATTTCCGTTCGCGCCTGGCGAGTGGGCGACCGGGTTTGTCGAGCACTGTATATATATATATATATATATACACACACACATGATGAACCAATATACAAATAAATGTAGAAGGGTTATCAAACATGCTGTACTCAAAATAACAATTCTCCTATAAAGACACACTACAATAAAATTTATTTCATTTCATAATCCTAACTGAACTTACAATCACAATCATCAAATGCCAATCAAATACCTCTAATGCCAATCAACACATTGCATTTACATTGTATATATAATGCATACAATCTATGCAGCATATACATTCTGAAAATGAATGTTAACAATAACATTGCAAGCAAAATACAAATACCTCAAAACGAGTATACTATTTTATCCAATCCAGTAAACATAAATCAATTACCATGCATTAATGACATCCCTAAAATATTTACATTCCATCCCTAACAATTAAACAATTGAAAAATTCAAGCCTTTAACATAACAATTTAGCCTGAGAAAAAATATATGTACCAACAAGAATACAAAATTGAAAACCAAGGCAAACCCTGAACACCATACAATATCAACAATTACATCTATCTAATTTTAAAATACTTTAAACACACAATAAAGCATAGCAGCATAGACAAATTATTTTAAAACACATGAAAGAAAGCTTTTAAAACAACATCATTTCTTACCCTGTATGTATATATCTCTCTAGACATACATACATACATACATACATACATACATACATACATACAGTGGCAAGAAATGATATACCACAAAAAAAAAATACACATGTTAAAAAAGCTTATAAAAAATTAACAAGTTAAATAAAATAAATTTCTTTCGTTCACTTACCATTACTTGGCCCCACCGACTCCCGTTGAACTGGTTACTCACGTACAAAACCACCAGGCACAGGAACCCATAAAATAAAAAACCATAAATAAATAAACATTAAACTAAAAATCCAAATCAATCCACGGGTCTTCTATTTGTAATCCATCTTCATCTGTATTTTTCTTTCTTCTATCTTCTTCCGGGGTCTTCTTCCCGTCTTCGGCCACGCCCTGGCCTTCTTCTTCTGTAGGAGGTCCTTCCTCCTCGGTTGCTGGCTTCAAAATGAGATGACATAGGCTTTTAAAAGCCTATGACGTCACATTTTTATCATGGTTCCCACGGCCCTGATTGGGCCGTGAAAACCATGTGTTTTGGCCGAGAAAAAAAAAATGATGACGTCACTTAAAGGCAATGAAAGCACAGCCAATCAGAATGGCTTTGCTTCAATTGCCTTTAAGATGACGTCATGAAAAGAAACATGGCCGGCCTCATATGGTACGGTAGCCAATCAGAGCGTGGGAACTCCATCCCTACTCTGATTGGCTCTAGTATACCATGTGACAGAGGCTTGGGGGAGAACGGATGGGACGTCATTGAAAGCCTGTCACATGGTACTAGAGCCAATCAGAGCGTGGGAAGTCTATCCCTACTCTGATTGGCTCTAGTACCATGTGACAGGCTTTCAATGACGTCTGTAAGGGAATCAGTACATATTCCCTGTGATGGTTGAGAATCTTTTTAGTTACACCCTATAATCCACTTTTATACATATATTTTTGCACTAGCACTGTTGTTTAGAACCGTTCCAAGTCACTGGGTTCCGATATGTATTTTGTGGGCAAGACAAGGATGTTGCTGGCGACGGAGACTTCTTATTGATGAGGTCAGTAGTACTTTATTTATTTGAATATGCTAGTTAATGTTTTTAATAATGGGCAAATAATCTATTATCCCTATCTGGATAATAGTTATTTTGCACATTATTGTACTGTAGGTGTTGGGGGGGGGGTGTATGTATTGAATGTATAGGCCAGGTTTTTTTGTTTTACATTCAGGGTTTGTTCCGTGGTTCTGCGTGGGACCTCTGGAGACCACCTGCGGGTCTCCTCGGGTATCTCACGGGTATCAGGCTGGTGGTTCCACGGGTGACACATGCGGGGATGAAGTAGTGAGCACTTGTGAGTTCTCCAGACCCCCGTGGGAACCACCTGAGGCCCCGCAGACACCTGTGGGTCTGACCCGAGGCTCCCAGTCATCCTTGGGCCTAATTGTGGCCCATGGTGACCCAAGGAGACCACCTGGGGGCCATGGTGGTGGCGGGACCCACCAGCAGGCCTCCAGAACCTGTTTGAAAAGGGCTGCTGGTAACCTGTAGGTCTGTCAGGTGCTCCGCCAGCCCACCGGGGACTCGTGTGGGGCTGCGTTATGAACCCTGTATGTAAAAGGATAAATCTTGTATTTATGGGGGGGCACAGGGGGTGGGTAATGTATTTAATAAATATAATGATGTTTATTATGTGTCACTGTATTGTTTTTATTGTGGGTACTGGGGGTGGGGGGGGTCCCCAACAGTATGTGGGTAGGCCTCCCTTGTGGGTAGTGGGTGAGGGTGGTTAGGCCTCACGTGGTGGGGGATAGTGTGGGAGGGTATGTAGGCATCCCGAGTGGTGGGTGAGGGTGGGTTAACCCCTTAATGACTGTAGCGGTTAATAACCGCTATGGTGATTAAGGGGTTAGGGGACATTACATTGGATGTTTTCATTCTTGTGTCTGTTTTGCAGAAGCGGAGGGGCATGGGCAGGATGAAGATGAGGATGGCCTTCATCGTGGCAGCCGGACATGGGTGGTGAGTACTATATGTATTTAATATATTTATTGCTGTTTATGTATTTAAAATGGGCACATTCACTATTATCCCTTTGTGGATAATAGTAATTGTGGCCATTACTATACTGTATGTGTTAAATGGGGGGGGGGGTTATTTCTTATAAGTATGTATGTGTTTAGACATTAATTTAGGGGGGCACATAATTGGTGCTGCAGGCCTGCGGGTAACACCCGAGGGCCCCCGCCGACCTATCGTATCATTGATGTGCATATATGTGTATGTTAGGGGTTGTTGGGGTTATATATATTTATTTATTTCTTTATTTATAATAGAGATATTTATTTATTTATATTTATTTATTTATTTATTTATTGTGGGACTGGTGTGTGTGATTATTTTTTATTGTGGGTAGTGGGGGTGGGTGAAGGGGGTATTAGTCCCAACGGTGGTTGTTTAGGGACTTTTCATTATTTTCTCTAATGGATGACACATTTGAAGATTGTGTGCAGGAGGATGGCGCAGATACTTTTGTGTTTAGATGCAGTGACCACACCAAAAGAAGTAGGAAAGCTGAACATGTCTTCGATGAAACTGGTAAAGTGTTCTGTGAGGAATCCTCAGACCTGGTCACGTATTTTCAAAGGTTAGAACAACTATTATCACTTAACATCCGACTATGGTGGGACATAACCTCCTTGGACAACTATGTGAGAGTGAATAGAATTCCAAGGGGGCTACGTATTAAAAAATCCCCCACCTTCGGTTTTGTTACTAAAGACTTTGAGAATAAGTGGAGGACAGTTCTGGATGAATGCTCCTTCAAGCTCATGGGACTAATTATAACTCACAAAAAGGAGGAGAGATCGGCCCTAGAAAAAGAAATTATTGATTTGAAAACCAAACTTAAATCATTTAATAAAATGGAACATTTTTCTAACAATGATCTTATCCTGTCCCAGAATATAGACGAGGTGGAGAATACAATCCTAGAAAAAAAGCAGTCAAAGTTTGAGAGAGACAAGCAAGACTATCTGAGACACCAAGTGTACTACTGGGAAAGACCCCCAAATACCAATACAAACAGATTTAGAGGTAGATCTAAATCACCCCAGAATAGATCTAATGATAAAAGTAATCAGAGTAAGGGTGTAAACCATCCTACCCCTAAGAAATCCATCCTTAAAAACAAACATGCAGAAGTCTCTAGTGCAGACTCAGATCTTTCAGAAGGGGAATATAGATCTACCTCAATCACGTTTGAGAAAGAAAAACAAGATGATCTTTGGAGGAGAAAAAACCCAGGGGGGGTCTATCGCGATTCCACCACCTCGGATCGTTTGAGCCATACCACTTTTACCAATGAGGATGATGTAAGGCCATCCACCTCTTCCTCTGTACCCGCTTTTTTAGGACGCGGAGGTCCCAAAGGAAGAGGAGAAGTCCAAAGAGGGGCCACGAAGAGGAAAAAGTACAATTGATGGAGGACAATGTCATAAATATTTCCAACATCACATTGACGGTAGATCAACATAAACTCCTGAATAAGGGGCTTAACTTTGCTCCGCAAAGTAACTTTAACCTCTTCAACACCATCATAGACTTGCAGTATTTCACTCGTAAGCTGGCCCTAACCAAATTCTTTTCGGCTAACAAGGTTTCAGCAAATGATCTAGGAGAGGCTCCTGGCATTGTTGAGGATGTTGATTTGAATGTATGTGATATTAATAGAGAAACTCTTTCTTATAGGGAGCACTGTGCAGTAGCGGATTTGGAGGGTCTCCTTGATGACCAGGCGGGTAACCTACCCCCATATGATCTTTCTACGGATTTTTTCCAACACGAACATACGGGCTTTAAAAGAAAGTCAGTCTTCTGTGCCAATAACTCTAAGGGTCCCTTTATCTCTACCTTTGAGAAATTAGTTGAGAGGGACCTTAGAGTGCTGGCGAAGGGGTTTATGTTTGATCACCCAAAAGGGGATAATCTTTCGAGGGCTGAGCGACAAGAGCTTGCTAATTTACAGCGAGACAAATCACTTGTCATAAAAAAAGCAGACAAGGGAGGAGCCATTGTTGTCCAGTCCTCGGAAGATTATAATAAAGAAGCGCTTAGGCAGCTAGGAGACATTGCCTCATACAAAAAACTTAGCACCGACCCCACTAAAAAATACCTTGACCAACTTAAATTACATTTAGAATTGGGTGAAGTCCTCTATATCTTAGACCCAAAGGAGCTGGGCTTTCTGTACACACCAGATCCAATTATACCTATTTTTTATCATCTCCCAAAGATCCATAAAACCCTGACGCAGCCTCCAGGTAGGCCTATTGTGTCGGGAATTGGATCTTTGGGAGATGCATTATCACGTTATGTTGATTTCTTTTTGCAGCCTCTAGTGCTCAATTTGCATTCCTACATAAAAGACTCCAGACATTTAATTGAAGATTTAAAAACAACAAAATGGAATACTAACTGTATCTGGGTCACAATGGATGTACAATCACTGTACTCCATTATAGATCATAGACAGGGCATAGAGGCTGCACAACACTTTTTGAATAGATCTGATCTCTCCCCTGCACTTTGTGTATTTTTGATTGAATCTATCACCTTTCTCCTCACGCACAATTACTTTAGTTATGACTCACAATTTTATTTGCAACTCACGGGCACTGCAATGGGTACGTCTTTTGCACCATCTTATGCAAATCTTTTCATGGGATTTTGGGAATCACTTTTTATTTATAGTGATTTAAATTTGTTTAGGCAGCACATTCGCTTTTTTCGTCGGTATATTGATGACCTAATTTTCATTTGGGAAGGTGACACACACACTCTGGATTTGTTTATCCAGTCGTTAAATTCTAATAACTATAACCTACACTTCACGTATGAGCACAGTAGTAATCACATACACTTTTTGGATATTTTTATTTATATTAACATGAGGGGAGAAATTCAGACTGATGTGTACAGAAAGCCCAACTCGAGAAACACCTATCTGATGGCGAATAGTAACTATTCTTGGCCCCTTAAAAAAGGTATACCTAAGGGGCAATTTATGCGCCTCAGAAGACTGTGTTCCACAGAGGATAATTTTGACAAACAGGCAAAAATGCTGATTACTAGATTTAAAAATAGGGGATATCCAGAAAAGGATCTAGTGGAAACTTGCACACTGGTCAAGGCAATGTCAAGGGAAGAGCTTCTTTTAACAAAGGTTAAGAAGAATAGGGGTAACAGCCCTCAATCCGTGCCTCTGTTTATCACAAGACAGAGTAGTCAATCAAATGACATTCGTTCCATCATAGTTAAACACTGGAACACACTGAAACTAGACGGGGATTTACATAATATTACAAGTGAAAAGCCCAAATTCGTCTTCCGTAGAGCCAAACCCCTATCATCATACCTGTCACCAAGCCTTTTTACAACACAAAGTACGGATAAAATCAGGAATATCCCTAAGGGCTTTTTCCAATGTGGACGGTGTAATATGTGCCAATATGCCAGACCTACTAAAGTTATTGATTGCCTTAAACCTAAGGTTCAAAAAACAATACAATGTTTTATTAACTGCAATACACTGGCGACACACTTTATTCGAGCTCGGCTAGTCCCACGAATTCGGGTATACCCGGGTGTATTGAGGTTTGTGACTGTTTTCTGCCCGAGCGCATTGGGTTATTTTCCAGGCAGGGATTGAAGCATTTTATTCCCGCTGGCTGCAATACTGCACAGTATATATATATATACTGCATTACAATTCAGGAATTTATGCCATCTGGTAGACACGCGAAGCATTGCAGCCTATTAAATCCTAATCATTATCATTTAACAGATCAGCCGCCCGTCAGCCAGGCATGAACCCAGGCTGGGAAGGCAAACGCAACGGGGCTTGTCAGAGGTGAGGAGCGGCGCATTCCAGGTATCTGCCAGGTACATACTGGGTATTTGCTCGAATAAAGTGTGTCGGTGCAGTAGCAGTCATATTGTGTACATGATTAGAAGCGGGTGCAACAAGACATATATTGGCCGTACAGTTAGAACTTTAAAAATTAGAATATAGGAACATGTACGGCTAATAAAGAAAAAGGACTTGTTGCACCCGGTCCCTCGACATTTCTCCTCTTGCCCATATGGGGGCCTAAAAGGCTTTTCATTTTTGGGTTTGGAACACGTTCCCAACCCGACAAGAGGTGGCAATAGACTTAAAACATTAAATCAGAAAGAAATGTCATGGATCTTTTGCATGGACAGCCTCCACCCACAAGGTCTGAATGTGGATTGGGAGCTGTCCCATTTTTTGTAAACTGTATATCATATACCCTTTAGTTAGATGTTTGCTAAATTGGATGAAAGCACTGATCCTGCTGTGTCTATTCGGTTTACTGTTTATTACTATCCTTGTACAAAAGCCGCAATTATTTGGGTCATATTTTGGCATTATCAGATGGAAAACTGTATGGTATTATATATTTTCATTACTTAAAATACTCAAAATATTTCTATAATGTAATATTCTAAACTATTGTGGTCAGCATCATCTTTATATTTAATATAAAATTATTCTTACGGGTACCTTAGAATTGCAGTACCTATACTGTATCTGCTGCCAGAATCATGCCATATGATTCTATTTCAATGTCCCTAAATATGCTTCTCCTGTTTTAATTGACATTTGATTTATAACATGCTTTTCACATGTTTTTTTAGTTTTCTTAATTTATTTGCACTAGGTGATATGATTATATTTAATTAATTTTTTAAAATAGATGTTTAGAGGTCTATATAGTTTAATATGATAAGGTAGCTATTTATGTCTGTTTGGTATTATGACTCTATGTATCACTTATGTAATCTATGTTTATTACTTATTTGTTTATTTTCTGTAAAGTCTGTTGGTTTGTATTGTAATGTACTGTCTCCCATATACCAGTTTGCTTTAACAGCCAGAAGATGGCTCCTGGTACAAATACCCATTTACCTGACACTTATTGAGATATTATATCACTTGCTGCATTCGGCAATAGAGGGGCTAAACCCTTCTGTATTAGGCCTTGTGAGCCGCTCCCTCCAAATTTGCATAATCACTAATTGGTCAAGATCACATTACAGTGGGCGTGTAATTTCAAACACTCGCGCACGGGAGCATATGGGTATTTAAGTTACATCTATGGCTGTAGTATAGCACTCTTTGAAAAAGTCGCTCAGACGAAACGCGTCAGAGAATTGTTCTGTCATTTTAATCAGGGCTTTTATGCCGCATTAAAGTTTTTTTGTTGCACGCCGCCGCCAGCCTGGTATTTTTACTGCAGTGCTCCAACATCTCCCCCCTCCTCTTCATTTACCTGGTTTTCCATTGCTGGGACGGATGCACGCCAAAGAGAACAGTGGTGAGGTTTCTTTCTTCCCTGAACGAACAGCTCAACAGGCACAGGCTGAGACAGCCCCGTGAGTCTCTGCACTCCCTGCTCAAGGACCCGCTGGAAACACGTGACCCGCCAGAGAAGGAACCGCCGGATGGGACAAGTACTCCGGTCAGGTTAGAGGTCTCTCTTTCCCCACAGCGGTTTACTCTATGTGCCTGAGCTTTACATTATACATGTCTGTATACGAATTGATGCACTCAATGGGGGAACCTTCACACTGATCATGAATCACTAATAACCACTGACCCCTGAAGACTGTGATAACGGTCTTCAGCAAACATCAATTTGAAGCACCCTTTTAGGGTTTACTCCCTTACCAACCTATGAAGATGAGGATGGCCTTCTTCGTGGCAGCCGGACATGGGTGGTGAGTACTATATGTATTTAATGTATTTATTGCTGTTTATGTATTTCAAATACACAGGGGGTGTATGTTGTTTATTGCTATGTTTATTGGGGGCAAATGTCCCCAATAAACATGCTATTCTGCCTTAACCCCTTCATTGCCTTTGTGGCTATCAGCTATGGTAATGAAGCAGCATTTATGTATTTTTAATAATATTATGCGGAAGCATTGATTTGTGGCTCAGAGACCCCCTGGTTCCCGAGTTACAGGCCCCGGTTTGAGGCACCGGTGCCAGTGTCGCCGCCATATTAATAGCAGACACGGCGCGAATGGGGTGCAATAAAGATGGCGGCGACACTGCCACCCGATGA
Organism: Ascaphus truei; assembly: GCF_040206685.1. NCBI lineage: Eukaryota > Metazoa > Chordata > Amphibia > Anura > Ascaphidae > Ascaphus > Ascaphus truei. The sequence continues at coordinate 408,686,001 of NC_134485.1, read as the reverse complement.
CACATACCGGGGCCTGTAACTCGGGAAACAGGGGGTCCCTGGTCCACAAAGCAACGCGGTTCAGCTCAGGGGACCCCCTGCTTCCGCACAATATTATTAAAAATACATTCATGCTGCTTCGTTACCGTAGCACATAGCCGCAAATGTAAGGCACGAGTGTTTATTTATATATGTGCTTTATTCATAGTGTAGATCTGCAGAGGGTCTCCAGAGCTGAAGCGCTTTGGTTTTAGGTCCGGGGACCCCCTGCTTCCCGAGATACAGGCCCCTTTATGGGGTGCCGGTATCCCTCTGCTTTCTTTACATTCCGCTGTCACGTGATCGGGACCTTTAAATCCCCTCATAAAGGGGCCTGTATCTCGGGAAGCAGGGTGTCCCCAGACCTGAAAGCAATGCGGTTCAGCTCCGGAGACCCCCTGCACATGTACACTATCAGTAAAAGTTGTTTATAAATACTTTTTATTTTGCCGATGTTTGCGCTGAGAGAGTGGCTTGTCTCTCTCTGCTGCAAACATCTATCGGCACAAAAGGCCTATCGGAAGGCTTATCGGGAGCCAGGCTGTATCGGCACAGGCTCATCGGCAGTTTTGCTTTCGCAGTGAATCGGCAGGGATCGGCATGGATTCGGCCCTTACTGAATACTGCGAGGGCAAATCGCCAAAAAAAGGCCTATCCGCCACACTTGCCGAAGAGATTTTATCGGGGCTTACTGCATGAGGCCCTATATTCCAGAACACCCCAAGGATTAGGGCTTTGGTTTTATCTTTCTCATCTAAGTTCTCCTGCAGCATGTTCATTATATTGTAGTATATTGCTGGTGCAACTGGGCAATGCCTGTCTTTAATTGGTATTTAACTTATAGTAGTAATTTTGTTCTTCATAGAAATTCAGCAGTACCAAATTCGAATGAATTATGGCTAAAATGTCACCATGTTGTTGTACTTGTTTAATCATTTCCTCATTTCGTTTTTTTTTCTCATCAATGTTACTGAGGCTGAATTCCAATATTTTGCTTGCACCAGGCCAGTGCTTTAATAATATATAAAGAGAGAGAAAGAGAGAGCAGAAAATAGCCGTGTTAGTCCAGTTGGAATAGTGCAGAATAAATGAGTTCTTCAGTATTAGGTAATACCTTTTTTATTGGACTAACAATTTGTGTCATAGGACAAGCTTTCGAGAGTTCTCCTCTTTTCTTCAGGTCAAGCAATACTAATATACACAGGAATTTATGGCTAAAACAGTGTAGAGAAAAAAAAACAGATATACTGTATACTGTAGATAAGGTAGGGTGTTAAAAGTGTTTGAAGCCAGGGGAGAGTGACAAGGAAAGGTGTGGATGCTGTGGGGGAGGGGTGTTGTTGGGGGAGGTGGGGAAAAAGTGTGGATGAGAATAGAGGCAAGCAGGATAATTACAAACAATTTTGATAGGGTGTGAGAAAACCCATGCCCACATTAAGTCCTTTGGTTTTGGTGTGAAAGAGTCTTATCATTCTGAGTTTTGAACTCAGAATGATAAGACTCTTTGACACCAAAACCAAATATTTATATTTTTATGGAGGCATAGCACTGTCTTTAGCACACATGAACACCAATTATATTGAGCCTGGCTCTTAGATTTGTAAAGTGCCCAACCTTAGTTTAAACTGTTTGCCTCCTGTCTTGTGTGTGCTCATCACTATTTCTATTCTATCTAGCTAGGGTTCAATGTACTTTAGCAATTGTCCACTCATTCACTCCCTCTTTCTCCCTTTCTCTCTTACATTTAGTCTGTTATTTCCTAAACTTTTTAGCTGTTTTTCAGTGTGTACACCGCAAAGACTTAAGGAGAGATGTTTGCTGGGTTTTATCGAAAACATAGGCAAGAAGATGAATGGGTCAGAAGAAAACACAATTTTGTCACATACTTTTTGAAGATTTTAAAATAACAGTGTGTCAAACATACAATATTGCAAGAAGAGCTGGTCATCTTTGGACAAAGCTGGTACTCAACTACAGTAGGTTTCAAGAGATATCAAAAGACAACCACAAGTAAGATGGAGGATGAAATAACAAAATGTGTTGGAGCAAGAGGCATGAACCAAACAAATTCAGGAAAATACTCATAACAAAACCCTCCAAATTATCAGAGGTATAGTAACATATAGGACTAATATAAATGTCCAAAATATTAACTCCAATTGCGATATGGGGCATATACTGTACAGTAATATGTATCAGAAAAAAAAAGAACCCCACAGAAATAAGCACTCTACAGTAGGTATCTCAAGAAATACAAAAAGTTTACAATATAAAAAAGACATATTTTAAACTAATGGTCTCTCTATGTCAAAGTAATTTTAGATACGCAACCCACAGACTTACTGTAATGCAAACAATGCAGCAATTACAATCAAGGTACCGTATAGATGGAGTATCAAGCTAGAGATATAATATATCCAAAAATGGAAGGTTTGGGAGAAGCAACATTCCTCCACAGAAACCTAGACCAGCTGGTAAAAGAGAATACAAGAATATATTCCGTCAATATACCCTTCTAGTTAAGCTATAGTAAGTAAGGAAATATCTGGACAAATATGTACACATGCACCAAACACAGCACGGATAAAGGGACAAAGTTTAACAATGTTTAAAAGTCAACAACACCCCCGCAATATGGGAGTCCATGGAAACGTCCTTCAATTAAGGCAGCAAGGATGAAAACGTTGAAAAAGTTATCTATCAAAGGGGCCGATTCCCAAAGCAGTGATAAAATCAGTGCTTTTGCATCCAACTATGGGCCCTATGCACTAAGCGCCCCAAAAAAACCTGTCGGACTGTTTAAATTGCAAGTTTTGACAGCATTGCTATCACGTTATGCAGAAAGCCAAGAATACCTGTGATAGCAACATTTGCAAAACTGACGAGTAGTCGGCGACATGATGATCGCATCTCTGAAAAGGCCTTACTCGGTGATTTCTTTCAGATGCAGAGAGAGCTGCTAAGAGATAGCTGCTCAGAGAGAGCCACCTCTCCCTGCGCAAATCTCACCTGAAATTAATGTTTTTTAAATATAAATTTTAATAATAGTGTAGATTAGCAAGAGGTCTCTGGAGCAGAACCACATTGATTTGAGGTCCGGGAGCTCCCTGAGATACAGGAGATGCTTCCTGAGATACAGGCCCCATTATGGAATGACGTCACATCCTTTTGAACTAATGTAACCTATCACATGGTACAGCAACCAATGGGATTGTTTTCAATCCATTGGCTGTAATACAATGTGATTTAGCCATGTTGTTTTAAGGATGTGACGAACCTCCCGTAGAGATGATGCCACATCCTAAAAAAAAAAAGAGGCAGGCACATGATCCAATCAGATTGGAGCTGTACCATCTGACCTGAAAATGTGACGTCACATGCCCTATATAAAGCCAGGATGCCTCATTTAGCAGGAAGTAGATGAGACAACATCCATTGGGATTTATCATGGAGTTGGATTGACAGATGAAAACAAAAGATAGAACATTAAAGATGTAACGGGTTTCCCCCCCCCCCCCCAATCTCACATTGGCCCGGGTACTCTAACAACCAATCCCCATTACGTGTGTGTTTGGTGGTGCACCTGTAGGCAACAGAACTCCTGAGTCTCCCGCTTGATGTTAGTAGGGGATTTCTAGCAGGACAGGTAGCTGAGGTAGTGGGTGCGAGTTCAACTTACATCATGTGCAGCGCCTCCACCTCATCAGGATCTGTGCTTCCGCAGGGAGATGGTCCTGGTGAGGAACTCCTTCTTGGTGGTGCCATCCACTGCTGAGTAATTTCACACTCACACAGTGGGGGTATCGTTAACAAGGTCATCTTTATTGTAGACGGTGATGTAGCAGACTGCCCCATGCAGCTGCCGGCTCTAGCCGCACATCTCTCCGTGCTGTCCCTTTGCCAGGTACGCCCTCCCAAATTGAAGTGGGATTCCCTCTTCTCCTAGGGAGATCCTCTCTGTGCCAGGTCCCTGGACACAGAGTGGCTTAGACAGGCTGATTGGTCAACCCGGACCGCTAGTTACTTCACTAGGGACACAAAGTGTTCCTACAATCCCTTATGCAGGAAAATACAACTTCCCAACAGCTTTCCACAGCTGCTAGAACCACTGTAACTAACTGTGTTGTGCCTTATATACTTCAGGAGGCAGGCGCATCCCTGATGTCACTATCCAGAGACTCAGAGCATACAGCCACTCCCCTCCATACATAGGGCACCTCACCATGGTGTGAGGGAAAACCTCCATAACTACTGCTGGCATACCCGTACTTATCAGGACTTACTGCCAACAGAGAGGAAAGTAATATACCATTATTATGCATGGCTATATACTCCCCCTGGTGAATCCCCACTGTCCCGGCTGGGGCCTAAATTTGGTGTACCTTGCTCCAGGAAACACTGAAATGAACACACAAATTAAGCGTTAAACATTATCACATTCACATAATAATGACAGAACATCCGCTCACTGACCAGCAGAAAGCATCAAAGGAAAAAGGCAGACCACTCTTTGACGGGACCTAATAGTAGTGTCGAGGGTCTGGTTTCTTCACCTCCCGCCCCGCTGCATCGGAGACTGTCACGCTAAACTCTCGGGGCAAGCCTCGCTCATTACAATACACCACCTTGTGCATATAAACGCTGCGCCCGATTTTCCAGACCCGCATCAGTTGGGAGACCCTCTGCTCAGCCTGAACTCCCTTAATGGCTCCTCCCTTATTAACAATATAGTATTCAATATCATTACGAAGCCACCTTTCTCGATTGTCCTCTATTTCCCACATCAGAGGTTCGGGGACATATGGGTATTCCAGCCCGTGTGACCTTTTATATTTGGCTTCAATAGCCCGTTCAGCTCGGCAGGTCCTGGTTAACTTAGTTTGCCCAGCCTTTCCCAGTAACACCCATGACAGGGGCTCATCTGACTCCACCGGATCATCTAACCCTTCAGATCCCTTTGGGGTAATAAGACCTACTGCACTGACACACTTTATTCGAGAAAATACCCAGTATGTACCTGGCAGATACCTGGAATGCGCCGCTCCTCACCTCTGACAAGCCTGTTGCGTTTGCCTTCCCAGCCTGGGTTCATGCCTGGCTGACGGGCGGCTGATCTGTTAAATGATAATGATTAGGATTTAATAGGCTGCAATGCTTCGCGTGTCTACCAGATGGCATAAATTCATGAATTGTAATGCAGTATATTATATATATACTGTGCAGTATTGCAGCCAGCGGGAATAAAATGCTTCAATCCCTGCCTGGAAAATACCTCAATGCACTCGGGCAGAAAACAGTCACAAACCTCAATACACCCGGGTATACCCGAATTCGTGGGACTAGCCGAGCTCGAATAAAGTGTGTCGCCAGTGTACTTGTATTCGGTCCCACCGTACTCGTAGCTCCTTGAGATAGGCCTCATCGTCAAAATCCCCAGGGGCCCACCAGTGATCAACCACCCCATCCCTTTCTAGAATGAAACGGGTGCGGTCTATCCAGGCGACATAACCCTCATATAATGGTGCCCACCACCTAGTTTCCCGTACCTCCTCTGAGTTGGGTTCTAGTGGCTCTTCCTCCTCAGGCCCACCCGATGATACCCCTGATGTACCCTCAGATGGCGCAAACCTTTCCTTACGCTGTGACCAGTGTCCACCCGTAATACTCAGCATACTAGTGCTATCACTGGGTACCGACCCTCGTCGGGAAATCCTCCCTCCACCCTCCGACCCATCATCCGAAGTTCCCCAGTCCAGGCTTCCAGTCCTTTCTTCGGTAGGACCCCAGGAATCCCCTGACATTCCCAGGCTAGAGGTTGACCCAAAGGAACAGGTGACGGGGACAGGGGATTGAACTAGGGCCTTGGGGCTAACTTTGGGGATGGACGGTGTTGGGGGGACGGGGCCGGACGTTAGATACCGGCAGGATAACGGCCTGCTCCTCCGCAATACCTGACTCACGTCCGCCACAAAGTTCGTTCTGTCCTTCGTTAGTGGAGCCTCTCGTTCTCCGGTTCGAGCGCCCACTCCGTCTGTCTGTAGGGGATCGACTCCCACTGCTCGACCGTAGAGGCGCGATTGCATCACACTCGACACCGGTCAGGTCGTCCAGAACTGCCTCTGGACACGCACGTGCTGCGACACCATCTTGGGTTGGGTCCCCAAGCGAGACCTCTTCCTCCACGAGGATATCCGGCAACGCCCTTCTGCTGCGCGGTCCAGCCTGACCATTGGATCCGCTCTTCGTTCACCTCCACCCCCGGGATCTGCGGTGAGCACGGAGTTAGCCTACTGCTCCGCAGCGTCGGGGTGGATCGACCTCCTTCCGACCCGCTAGTCACCACGGCAGTGGAACTCCGGCGATCGGGTTGTCGCGGTACTGGAGACACTCGACTCCGTGTCTCCATACCACGCGGGATAGCATCTCGCCACGGAATACCAGTAGTATGGTACTCCGCTAACAAGTCCTGTGCCTTTGCCAACCTGGCACACTCCTCGTCCGAGGACTCTAATTTACAGTCCGGGCGGGGTATTCCAGTAGGGGACCGTCGCTGGGCTCCTTTCCGGTCACCTCTCCGATGGCTGGTTCTCTCTGCTTTAGGAATTCGGCTTGATTCCGGCTCCGCGGGATCTGCACTCGCACTCCATAGTGCACCCGGAAGCTCCGCTGCCGCCATCGGGGTAGGATCTCTCATCCCCGTGGCTTGTACCGGCACAAATGTCATCATAGGCCACATATATTGCAGTCCACAATGAGGGCATCGAGCCTCACTGCCCACGGCTCCGCCAGGCAGTCTGCACTGCAAGCAGAGACAGACCACTGTCTCCACACCCTCTACACGGATAATCAGGAAGCCTCCTGGAGCCGAGTAGGGGTGGGTTGATATCAAGGGACTCTGTTCCACTTTCTCCGCTTGCTCAGCCATGGTCACCAACGGAAGCACTCGTCCTAGCGGTCTGTATTGATCAATGGCCCTTCGCAACTGAAGTGCAGGGGATGGTTGAGCAATACTTCCCCCCACTTCCTCCATCGGCATCCGGTGGAACTGTAGACCACTCCCCCTGGTTGAAACTAGGGGGATGTCTCGCCGCTGTGTAGGCTGATCCAGCACAGGGGCGGAGTGAGTCATAGTCCATGAGGGCGCGGCTCCAGCTTTCGCGCCAAACTACCCAACTGGGTGCAGTTTCCTCTTTGCAGCCAATCCTGGCCAACAATTTGCAAACGGCAGAGTTGCAAGACTTTCTGCAGCTGGCCCACGCGGTGTCCCGGGAACGCGGGAACCGCCATTTTGGTAAGCACTGTCCTTCTTTGTATTTGAGGTAGCGTCTGGCTGTTGGTTTATTGGTGTGTAACAAAGTCCATTTCGTTCCTCCCATCTCGCAAGGCTGTCGTCCTCACTATTCTCGGGGGTATCTTCCCGAGAACAGATGCATGAAAAACACGGCGCAGCCACGGCTTTCACGCCATTCCATAACAAACACACAAGAGTCTCTCCTGTAGCTTGTTCTCCTTCCTCATCCCGACATCCTGGACCTTCTGCTCTTTGCAGATCCTCCATTCTGACGGTCGCTTCTTGCTCACGGTATACTGGATTATTGTACATGGAGCTCCGCTCTGCGGGGCAGCTACCACATCCGTACAATAAACATGCCTTGTGCACCATCTTGTGTACCTAACATAGGTCTAACTCATGTTTGCACTACCTCAGGCTAGGCTCACTCTCTCAGTGTCTACTGTATCTCCTTCCTCCCAGTCTGTGCTCCCTTCGGTAAGTGATCTGGAATGGCTAGAGTTCTCTGGGGCTTCCATGCAGTACTTGGGCGTCTACCTCTCTTGGTCAGTGCAGACCCGCTCCAGGAATCCTGACCTAGTTAACAGGCTCTCCCTTCTGGCGTCCTACCCCTAGCGCGACCTCAAGGTGACTCGGACAGCTATAGCCCTCTCCAGATCCACTAACTCCTCTCAGGTTCCCAGGGTATCCCTGCGGTTCCATCCCAAAGCAGCACAAAGTGGCAGCATACACTTTCCCTGTTTCCTAGCGTGTGCCTAGCAAAAGCCTGTCCTGTTTAATAGATATATCTCTCAGCAGCGCCTCCAATTGTAACGGGTTTCCCCCCCCCAATCTCACATTGGCCCGGGTACTCTAACAACCAATCCCCATTACGTGTGTGTTTGGTGGTGCACCTGTAGGCAACAGAACTCCTGAGTCTCCCGCTTGATGTTAGTAGGGGATTTCTAGCAGGACAGGTAGCTGAGGTAGTGGGTGCGAGTTCAACTTACATCATGTGCAGCGCCTCCACCTCATCAGGATCTGTGCTTCCGCAGGGAGATGGTCCTGGTGAGGAACTCCTTCTTGGTGGTGCCATCCACTGCTGAGTAATTTCACACTCACACAGTGGGGGTATCGTTAACAAGGTCATCTTTATTGTAGACGGTGATGTAGCAGACTGCCCATGCAGCTGCCGGCTCTAGCCGCACATCTCTCCGTGCTGTCCCTTTGCCAGGTACGCCCTCCCAAATTGAAGTGGGATTCCCTCTTCTCCTAGGGAGATCCTCTCTGTGCCAGGTCACAAAGTGTTCCTACAATCCCTTATGCAGGAAAATACAACTTCCCAACAGCTTTCCACAGCTGCTAGAACCACTGTAACTAACTGTGTTGTGCTTTATATACTTCAGGAGGCAGGCGCATCCCTGATGTCACTATCCAGAGACTCAGAGCATACAGCCACTCCCCTTCATACATAGGGCACCTCACCATGGTGTGAGGGAAAACCTCCATAACTACTGCTGGCATACCCGTACTTATCAGGACCTACTGCCAACAGAGAGGAAAGTAATATACCATTATTATGCATGCTATAAAGATAAGAAAGAAATAATGACAGATGAAGATAGAAAATGGTGATAGAAGATAAAAGAAAGAAGAATTTTGTTACCTGTTCTGGATCTTCAAGGTGGATGGCGTTGGATTGGCTTTGATGACGTTGCTGTACGAGAGCTTGCAGAATCGCCGGGATTCAAAGGTAAGAAAAATATTGAATGTATGTAATTTTATTTTTGCAGGATTTTGATTGTATTTTTTTTCGTTTTATGTTTTTAAAACATACAGTAATGTATAAATCTGATAATGTATAAATCTGTAGCCGTTTAGGGTACAGATAAATACAGTGACAGTCAATGCATTTTTTGGCAAATGCTTTTTTTCTGTTGATTGTTGTTTTTTAGTTTCCTGTAATTTTGATGGCTTGTTTTCATTTCATTTTCCGATTGTTTAGTGTTTTTAATTAATTTTTTCTTTTGTTGTTTTAATTGATTGTTGGCTAGTGGTTTTATTAATTCATTGATTTGTTGGCTAGTGGTTAAAATTATTATTTTTTGTTGGTTAGTGCTTTTATTTATTTAATTGATTGGTTGTCTAGAACTTTTATTTATGTATTTATTTGGGTGACGGTGCTTTTATTTATTTAATTTGTTGGCTAGTGCTTTTATTTATTGAATTGGGGTGTTTAGGTGCTTGTGTATATCTTTTATTATTGTGTATTTTTTGGCCTTTGTGCTTTTTTATTAGGGTTGCCATTGACTGCTATTGTGACTTATCATGCCCATATTATATGGGTATGATGTACCACTATGCCAATCAGTAGAGGGTGCGAATAGTGGGCCTCTGGGGGGTGGTTAGACCTCCTGGGTGGGTAACTGGGCAATTGATCTATTATCTATATCTGGATAATAGTAATTTTGCCCATTAATGGGGGCATGTATGTATTGGGGGGATGTATTTATTTGAATGTATGCATATATATATATATTTTTTTAGGCACAGGATTGGTACCGCAGGCCAGCGCGGACACCCAGACACATGCCTCTGGGGACCACCCAGAGAACCCCGCAGGCCTCTTGTATTAATGCTGTACAGAACAAAATGCCTTTAGCTGGTGAAAATAAATGGTGAGCTTTTTTAGTAAGAATCAGTTATACTGCTTTGTGAATAGTGCTTACAACCAAAAACAGCAGGTTTGCTATTTTTTGGCCTATCTGGCTCTTTTTTTTTCACTGGCTTTTTATTGGTGAGAAAAAGGAATTATTGTATGATACTGCACTGTTATCACTACTTTGTGAATCGCATAGCCACCAGTATCATTTAATAAAGGCATTTATCTCACTTAAAACCACTTATCACTGCTTTGTGAATTGGCCCCACTGTCTGGAACAGTGGAAGCGCTGTCACCGTGAGTACCTTATCAATCTATACCCCAGAAGCCTGTTGTAACATCCCCTACATCATGTATAGACTCAGATCTACTGTAAGCCAGCAGGTACTGTATGCATCACACTCAATGTAGCAGCAGAATCTCCCAGATGAGGGGGGGGGATATGGGCTACATGAGGATAATCCTTACAACAATCCAGTCAATAACTGGTATAAAATCAAGCAGATTGTTTAGCAAATAAGTAAATATAAGTTATTGAAACGCAATTTGTACTCATAATGTATTGATAAGTGAAGCATTACATTATGTATTTTATATTGCCTAATAATTACAACAGTGTATACTAAATTTGAGAAAAAAGAAGAAGATTGATGTCACAGCCATCCAAACACAGGGACTCACCAGGAAAAATTAAAATAAGGTTTTATTGTAGTTACATTAAAAAAGGGGGAACACTCAGGATGAACAAAAATAGAAGAACCTCCTCCCACAAGTTTCGGGCATGTACTGCCCTTTCTCAAGGAGTACTCCTTGAGAAAGGGCAGTACATGCCCGAAACGCGTGGGAGGAGGTTTCTCAAGTGAGTAATCCTTGTTTCTCAAGTACTTGTTTCTCAAGTACTACTTGTTTCTCTAGTGTTTCTCAAGTGAGTACTCCTTGAGAAAGGGCAGTACATGCCCGAAACACGTGGGAGGAGGTTCTTCTATTTTTGTTTGTCCTGAGTGTTCCCCCTTTTTTTATGTAACTTCAATAAAACCTTATTTTAATTTCCTGGTGAGTCCCACGGAGGGACACGAGGAGAGAGAGAGTGAGAGCTATGGATTAATGAAGGACGGCTGTATTGTGAGTATTTGCAACTCCAAGCTGATCCGGTCGTGCTGCACTACACTACATGGATAACTCCTTGTCATACAGCAGCACACTCTCCAGTATTCTCTCCCTCTGATGCTCCTTATCTCCAATTGCAATTGCAAAAGGCATCTTGCCTCCAGGTACATTACCTTGGAGGTTACCAGTCGGGTTGTTTCAAATACTAAATTTGAGCATGGTAATGAGAAATAAAATGCAGTACTTCAATTCTAAATGCATTTAACTTAGATACAGTATGACTTTGTCATTTTTTTTAAATGTCAGTTACTGACTGTGCCATATTAGTATTTGTCTTGTTTTTCCATTTGAAACTTTGATTGGGTTCCCCTCATTATTTCACAGTTCACCATGTCATGTTTTCACACAACAGACATAATATATCACCAAGTGCAAATGTATCGCCCATTTATCTATAGTTACCAATACAAGACGATGTTAAATTCCATACGTTTCTGGCTCATTTAACACAACAAAACAGACAATGTAATAGGCCTGAGTTCCAAAGGAGATCTACAGTAGCTATATACACAGTGGGTTCTACAGTACTGTATGTAACAAGGTGATGTTTGAGAAAAACGAGGCCCCTGTCTGACCCTGAAATTATGTATCAAATCATTTTACTCCAATTTTACCTCATCTGCTCTAGCTGAAGAGTTGGGGGATGATTTAAATGGTGCACATATTAAACTGAGATGTATGACAGTTTACCTTTCTGCACCGCAAAATCCTATGCATCTGAAGTGGTGTAAATCTAAAATTCTATATCAGATGTAAGAAACATGTTACATATGCTGCACCTCTGCTCCAAAAAGCAGAGTAGTGCTTCTAATCATATTGATCTTGACTTACAGTAATACATAGACCCAAATGATTTTAGCTCACCAGTCATCCTTCATCTCTAAATACAGAAGTCCACATATTTTGAAAATACTACGAAACTTTTTTCATTAACAATAAATTAACAATCAATGTTACTACTGTGTTGTCTACTGTCTTCCATACAAATACTTCCATAATTCAGACAGTAAACCCAGTATATACTCTGCTACTCTTCCCAATCTGACTACCGTATGTCAAACATCCTCAGTTTTTAAAAGTGATGGCCCTAACCAATATTTACTAATCAATGTGTTCCATGTGTTCTTGTCTACTTCTTATTACCCAGTGCTTACGTACATGTATGTAAGTATCTGTTATGACATAAAACATTTGTAATAATTTTTTTTTGCAAAGATGGATAGGTAACAGAGAAGACAATTAGACATACAGTATAAGTAAAACATAAAAGGAATTTAAAAAGTGGATACAGCTCTCGGTGATAAAAACAAAGGGACTCATGGAAATCATTTACAGAAGAAACATATTTCCAAAGAATAAATTAGTCCATACTATTTTATTATTTCTATGAATAATACATGAAAATGGAAATATTACACTTTATGTGCACTTAAAAATCATTTCATGCCTGATTTACATAGGAAAAGCTGTGATCTATTGTAAATCCATTCTAGCTTAGCCCCTATTGGCTTTCAATTAAGGCAGGTAATCATTTGGTGGACATTAGAAGCCTTTAATTAACTTGATTGAGAAAGCTTTTCACAATTCATTATTAACAACAAGAATAAAAATACACTCTTCTGTTTCCACTCTATTTAAAGGTTAATCAGAAAGCTCCCATGTTCAAATCTACAATCAATTCTAAATATCTAAAACAATTTTAAGAGTGTGTAATATTTAGAATCTATTATAGTGCAATTTTATCAAGTGCAATGTTTTTCCTAGGTCAAGTCATTTCGAGTTTAAAAATGTTAAGTTTTTAAGCTTCTTATCAAGATTATGGCCTGTTTGTTCTACAACTCCTGCTGGGTATATACATTATATTAGAGTGACAGTGCAGGCATAGTTATACAGTCAGCAGGTTGACAAACCATTTCTGCTTCAATTTTTGTTTTTAAAACTTACTGTTGTACTTTTGCAAACCTCTTACCATCATTGTAGATAATCGTAGTTTAGTTAGTCCAGTCAAATAAACAAAAGAAAGTGTCTCAAAATTTCTTGTGTGTATTATATTGGATTTTTTTTAACACACATTTGAAAGGGAATGATTCGCTTTTAAACATGCGTCGATATAAAATGCAGTTAATTATCATAGAAAGTACAGAGGTAGCTGCTGGTATTCAACCATATTACATTTCAAACTCACGGCCAATTCGACAAAATCTCAGCGAGATGGTCATAGCAGACTAATGGCCCATCAGATAAACACAGCGGGGGTCCCTGTGTTTGAATTGGACTCACGCTGTGTTAATCATACCGGGTTCCACCCGTCTGTAAGAGACGCGCAGTAAGAGATAGACTAAATCAATCACTCTACCTGTGCACCTCTAACAGGCGATCGCGGGGCTTTTAATTTATTTTAATAATACAATATTGTAGCAGGGGCCAGTAACTCGGGAAGAGACTGATTCAGTCTTAGTGCGCTTCTCTTACAGACAGGTGGAACCTGGTAGGATTCACACCGCGCAAGTCGCATTCAAATGCAGGGACCCCCAATGTGTTCATCCGATGGGCCATTAAGTCTGCTGTGGAAATCTCACAGGGTTTTTTAGGGGAATCTCGCAGTTTTTCCCGAGATGTGGTCGAATACCGGCGGCTGCCTCTGTATCAGACATTTTACTTTAGAAACCTCTCCCCAATGCGTATCTATAGATATGTGACATGTGATCATGTTGATCTGGCAATGGGTCAAGGAGCAGTTACTTGCTAAAGTTTTTTTAAAAGGCTATTCTAAAGTCTTTTTAAAAGGGTATGTTTGGATCCATAAATTGGAAATGTCCTGTCACTTCTGCTTTTCACTGCCCAGGCTCTTTTAATGCATTAAGATAAGAAAAAGAAAACATAAAACAATGATATCATTTTATAAAGACTGAATTAAGTAAACTAAACTAAAGATGAATACATGTGTAATAAATGTCTAATAAATGTAAAGGAAACAAATGCAATCCAATTTTGTCAAAGAAACAGGTAGAAACATAAAAAATAAAACAGAATATGTCATGTTGCTGATTGCAACAAGGCTACAGATCCGCAGGGCAGGGATAGGGAGTGATACACTGACCTTGGCCTGGGATCTGAGGCCTGGGATACAGGGGTTGTTAGGTCCGGTTCCGGGGTCGAGGTAGGCAGTAGGCACGGGTAGTCAGGTCCACTTCCAGGGCGGAGGGAGGAAGCAGGCAAAGGTAATCAGGTCTAAGGAGGAATTTAAATACATGCAAGGCAAACACTGGAACAAAGGCAGGGCAGGAACAGGGCAGGTACTTTGCACGAGCAAAGATAGGGAGAAACTGCCTTCTATTTAAAGGCAAGAACAGCTGCTTGAAATAGAGAACAAGGCTAACTTCCTGTCAGCAGCCATCTTAGGTGGGGAATGATATGACCTGGTATACAGACAGATCCCTTATAGATGACAGATAAGAGTCCACCTATTTGGTCCACCTAGTTTGCCTATCTGCTGTTATTCCTTCAATCCTACTTAATGCTACTGCTGCGGCAGCTCTTAATCTAACGCTTGCCGGGAGCTGGCCGGGAGCGCCGCGGGTCTGCTCTCCGTTTAAAAATGGATTTTCCAGCACGGCGGCCGCTTCAATAGATAAGCGCTAATGGCGCTTACTATTGTAAGCACCCGAGGCACGGGAAAACCAGCCGGTTCTCGGCCGAAGACAGCCCGCGCCGCCCGCGCTATTTTTAAAATGCGGGGGCAGCCGCATTAGGTTTAGTCTGGTCGCCTCTGTAAGCTTTCTTTTTTATTTAGGATAGCCTTACACTGTACAGTATCTATCCCAATCATTTTTTTAATTCAATTACTGTATTACCCCTACCACCTCTGTTGGGAGGTTATTACACACATTCACTCCCCTATACACAAAAATGTACTTTCTCACATTTCCCATTGAGCCTGTCATCTCCATCTTCAGAGCTTAACCTCCCTTTCTAGCATATATCTTTCTGTACAATATGTTTCCCTCTTCTGCTTCCTTGAAACCCTTTATGTACCGTACAGTATTTAAATTTGAAGATATCCCCCTTCTCTCTACCGAGCTGTATATATTATAGTACTTTAGTCTTTCCTGCAAAGTTTAATGCCGCAGATCATTCACCATTTTACTAGCCCTTCTTTGCAAAGTATGCAATTAATTTATGTCCTTGTGGAGATCTCAATAACTTTTAAGTCTTCTTAAATAATTATTCCCAGGTCCCTTTCCTCTACAGTAGTTGACATTATAGTGTATCCTGTATTTTGTTTTTGGATTTTTGTGACTCAAGTGCATTATTTTGCACTTTTTGATATTCAATTGTATTTGCCAGACTTTGAGTATTCTTCTAATCTACATAAACCATTAATAATTTTATTCCCCTCCAGTCCTTGAGTGTCAACCATGTTGCAGATCTTTTTTCATTTCCATTCATCGTGGATTTTATTGCCTTTGCCATTTCTTCTGGGAGGACGCTTGGGGCTTTTTTCTAGCTCTTCCTCTGCTGGATTATGTTCTGCATTATCTGTGGTCTTGCACAGTTTCATATACCTGTAGAAGTCGTCAACTCTCTTTCTGATAAGTGCACAGCCTTTTATTGTTGATATATTGTCTTGTTTGAGTGCGGGGATTAACTTTTTCCGAATCATAAATTGCTGCTTTGTTTTCCTTAAGCTTTTGTTATCTTTGACAGTCTTTACAATATCACCGTTACATTTTATTACATCAGTTAGACACTTGCAGATTGTCTTGTTAAGCTCTGCATATTTCTTGTTCTTGCATCTTGACATTGTTTCATTTCTTGTAACTGTCTAAGTACCTCTATACTACAACAGGTGTCTCCTTTTGAGCTCAATGAGGCCTACATATCTTCTTCTTACTTAACGATGGCCAACAATATCCCATTTAGGGGCCTGTGCAGAAAGCTGCGGAAAAATTATCCGGCGCTTGTTTTGATTCGCCATTTTTTGCCATTTGGATTTCACGGTATGCAGAAAGGCCCGAATCCCTGTGAGAGCAACTTTTGTAAACATGGCGATTAGTCAGTGGAGTGTTTTGCGTCAGCGGGAACAAGAGGAAATGGCATTGCATGTAAATGCCGGTGTTTTTTTATTTTGTTTTGTTTTGTATTGTGCGCGACTCTCGCAAGACCTTCAAGTAGTTGAGCGGCATATTTAAATTGTGTATTTTGGTTAATCTTTCTCTGTGTTGTTTGGAGTAGTGAGTGAGAGGCAGACAGAGCTAGTATTTGTGAGGATTTGAGATTGTTGTTGTATTTTGATTGAATTGAATTGGATTGAATTGAATTGTGATAGTGTTGTCTTGTTTATTTAAAATTTATTTAACTCATTTTTGTCTTGTTAGATTGAAAGTTTTTGAGTGTGTCATTTTATTTATTTGTTATTTGTGAGTGTTAGAGGTATGGAAGGGAGGAGTGGAAGTAGGCATGTGAATGATGGTGATGTGACTGCTGTGGTGAGTGGTGGTGCTGTGGTGAGTGGTGGTACTGGGGTGAGTGGTGGTGGTAGGGTTACTGGTGGTGGTAGGTGACTGGTGGTGGTGGGGTGACTGGTGGTGGTGGTGTGGCTGCTGGAGGTGAGAGGGCAATTCTTCAGCCCTCTCTTGAATTGGAAGACAGAGAGAGCAGTCAGCAGCAAGTGTCAGTGGTTGGATCTGGACAGGAGAATACTATTGCCAAAAAAAGGAATGTAAAATTTAACGAGGAGGAAAACAGAGTCCTTGTGACGTGTATTTTGGAGCATTATGATCGGCTGTTTGGTTATTTAGTAGGTAAGAAATTCATTGTCAATTAATTTCACTATTTATCGTGTAATCAATTATATAATTAGTAGTCATTCACATAGAATTGACATTAACATAAATGTCATTGTGATTATGTACATACATGTTATATTATAGTGTTAGCATCCATGTTACAAATAGATGCACTGTACAATATTATTGAAATATGTGTCAGTCAGTCAGTCAGTAAGTCACCCAAGTGTCAGTCACTCACCCAAGTGTCAGTCAGTCAGTCAGTCACACAAGTGTCAGTCAGTAAGTCACCCAAGTGTCAGTCGTTCAGTCAGACAACCAAGTGTCAGTCAGTCACCCAAGTGTCAGTCAGTCAGTCACCCAAGTGTCAGTCAGTCACCCAAGTGTCAGTCAGTCAGTCAGTCAGTCACACAAGTGTCAGTCAGTCACCCAAGTGTCAGTCAGACACCCAAGTGTCAGTCACCCAAGAGTCAGTCAGTCACCCAAGTGTCAGTCAGTCAGTCACCCAAGTGTCAGTCAGTCAGTCAGTCAGTCAGTCAGTCAGTCAGTGTCAGTCAGTCAGTCAGTCAGTGTCAGTCAGTCAGTCAGTCAGTCACCCAAGTGTCAGTCAGTCAGTCACCCAAGTGTCAGTCAGTCACCCAAGTGTTATTGACAGTTATCAAATGAAAAATCCTCGTTCACAGAGTGGTGTCTCCTCTGAGGCTGCAGCACAGTGCCCAACACAGTATTATTTTGAAGACGGAGCTAACTACTATGGAAACATTCCAAACTTCCAGCAACCGTACCAGTGTGCAGGGGGATACATTAGCCAAACTCCAAACATGGCTCAATAGCCAAAAAGTCTGTCCTGCGCTTCTGTGTAATAGGCAAAATCACCTTAGATGTCTCAGTCACTGGAGCAGTGTGCGAGGGAGCTCAGCGTGGCCACAGAGTTGACCGGTGCAGGGGGATGTTAAGTCTTACCTCAGCTGCATCTCCGGTCTGAGACCCGCTCACCTCGTCTGCTCCTGCGTGCCGCCGTCTGGAATATCAGGATAGAAGAGAGGTTTCGGCGCAACTGCGCATGCCTGAGTCAATGAAACTCCCGGATGTTCTTCAATCAACTTTATTGTAACAACACACAAGGGCTACACCACGATCTCCCACTCTACGCATTTCACCCTTACAGATAGGGCTTCGTCTCGGAGTGGGGAGAAGCGGTAACTACCTGAATTTATACACTAAAAAGCCTGCGAAAAAAAGGTCTAAAATATTTAACCCCTTCAATAACCTTGCCTGTTTAAATGTTAAACACATATGCCAATCCTGTATATAACAGTTATTTGAATACATTCTCTATTAGCCATAGACATACTCTTGTACTCTGATTGGGCTCAGGCTGTGTATTGAAAGTATATAAAAATAGTTAAAACTGCTGACAACACTGCAAGTGTCTGATTGGGTCCCTTAAATCAATGTCACAAATTCATTTACAGCTTCAAACCTATATTAGTGTGTAAAAGCATTTTGTCACTATACAAAAATATAACATACACATATTTAATAATAAAGGTTATATGATGCTGCTTTAACATTGAATAATAATGTGGACCATTGAGACGAAAATAGATAGGAGAGAGGGGAAGGGAAGGAAGGGGGGGGGGAAGAAGGGGGGAGGGGAAGCAAAGGGGGGGAGGGAGGGGGAAGAAGGGAAGGGAAAGAGGTGGGGGTACATGAAGTAGGAAACAGAAACGGAAGATAAAGACAATCTTATCAGAATCAATGAAATATACCGAACATTCTTTTCAGAGGAAACAGATATACTGTCGCACCTCAGGAAAAAACATATTGATTGTCTATAGGAAACAGCGCAGATCCCAATCAATATTGAGTCCATTGGGCTGTAGAGTGTTTAATGTATAAATCCAATGGGCCTCTCTCTGATGCAAGATCTTAATTCTATCCCCTCCACGAGGAGGTAATGCAACATGTTCAATGGCACAACATTGAAAACTCTCTACAGAACCCAACGGACACGTATTAAAGTGTATTGGTACCGGATGTGTCTTGTCATGATTTTTTATAAGTCTCAGATGTTCCAGGATGCGAATTTTTAGGGCTCTACTCGTTAGCCCCACATATTATTTATTACATCTGCATTTTAATAGATATATCATGAAATTGGTCTGACATGACATAAAGGTTCTGATATGGAATCTGCGTGTTTCGTCATAGTTGGAAAAATGTGTAGTTTTGATCATATTCGGACAGATTTTGCAATGTCCACATTTGAATGAACCAATTAATTTTGGAAAAAAGGACAGTCTAGTTTTATTTTGATTAGTTGATTTTAATATACTTGGTGACAAGAAATTGCCTAATGTAGCTGCTTTACGGAATACTACCCTTGGGCCTACACAGACCATTTTGCGTAGCAAAGGGTCTAAAGATAATGTGGCCCAATGTTTATGTATTATTGCTTTAATACAATTCGCTTGCTCGCTGTAGTTTGTGATAAAAATGGCGCTTCGGTGTTCTCGACCTGTGTGCCCTGCCTTGTGCGACTGACATTCATATCAATGAGCATTTCTCTGTCTGTATCCAGTGCATTCTGATACGCTAGATCCAAGTCTTTATTATCATATCCCCTTGACAGGAATCTCTCCCTCATCTCGTCCGCCCTGTGGACAAAGGACTCCAGAGTGGAACAGCTCCTATGTAACCGCAGGAACTGCCCCTTCGGAATACCTCTGACCAGAGGGCGAGCATGACAACTTTTTGCATGAAGCAATGAATTCCTGGCATTTTCTTTCCTGAAAATATCTGATTGAATTTTGTTCTCAATATCTACATACAAATTCAGATCCAAAAATTGTATTTGGTATTTATCGTATGTGTGAGTAAATCTCAGATTAAGTGTGTTCTCTGCCAGGTATTCAAAGAACTTCAAAAGCTCAGCCTCCCCACCACTCCAGATCATAATCAGATCATCAATGTAGCGTTTGTAAAAGGCCACATGATGTCTGAATGGGTTAGAATCTCCAAACACGTGGGACATCTCCCACGAACCCATGAACAGATTGGCATAGGAGGGGGCAAACGAAGTCCCCATTGCTGTCCCACGTGTTTGGAGATAAAACTGGTGGTTAAAGAGAAAATAATTGTGCGTGAGTGAAAATCTAATGCTATCCAAGAGAAAGGCTATGTGTGCTGGAGAAAGGGCGTAATGATTGTGCAAAAAGAATTCTGTGGCAGCTAAACCATGATCGTGTTTAATAATATTATATAAGGAAGCCACATCTAGGGTGACCTAGATGTAGTGTGAGTGCCAGGTGAAAGGTGCTAAAAGTGATAATACATGCTTTGTGTCTATGATATGTGTAGATAGGGAGTGAACAAGTGGCTGTAAAAAGTGATCTATGTATTTTGAAAGGTGTTCACCCAGGGAACCAATACTTGAAATGATGGGTCTACCTGGGGGTGCAATAAGTGTCTTATGAATTTTGGGCAGGTGGTGAAAAATAGGTGTGATGGGATCTGGAGTGGTGAGGAAGTCTCGCTCATTTGGTGAGAGAACGTGTAGAATCTCACCTTCGTCCATGAGGTCCAAGAACTCTCTGCTGAACTGAGGGGTAGGATCTCTGTCAAGAGTACGATAGGCTTCTGGGTCACTAAGTTGCCGCTGGGCCTCCGCAATGTAGTATTCCCTGTCGAGCACCACCATTGCGCCCCCTTTATCCGCCTTTCTGATGAGAACAGAATCATTATCAGCAAGTGATTTCAAAGCTGCCCTTTGATCCACTGTCAAATTATCCCGCTGAAATCCCCTGGTTCCTATGCCTTTAGCCAGGAGCGAAAGATCTCTTTCAATACCCTTTTGGAAGATATCTATGTACTGCCCTCTCATATGCGAGGGGTAGAACACTGATTTCTTCTTGAACCCAGAATTGGTACTGCCCAGGAAATTTATGGGGTCATCTATTGTGCTATTTTCATTAAAGAGATCCATAAGGTCCTGCTGTTGGCACTGGTCCTGGAAACCTAAGGGAATTGGGACAACAGGGTTAGTATCAAAAATGGGTAACATTGCATTGGGATTGTTACTTCTGGAGGAAAAAAAATCGTTTCAGGGTTAACTTCGTGTAAATTTAAACACGTCCACCATAGTAGAGAACAAGTTGAATTGTGTACTGGGTGCAAAGGATTGTCCAAGATGTAAAATGGACAGTTCCGATTGTGTCAGTTCATGTTTAGAGATATTAATGACATTACTGGTCTCAATGTTTAAATCTTCAATCTCTTTGAAGGCATCCCACTGTACGTTTTTTCTCCTGCCTCTTCTTGTCTTTCCCCGTTTTTTGAGGACTTCTGACTGGCCGGTCTGCTTGGATAAATCATCTCACTGGATCCCGCCTTTTCATCCCCAGATGATTGGTATAAGTCACTCTCAGAGAATGAAAAAGATACAGCATGTGGTGTTAATTCACTATCTTTGTTCCCCTTTAAGATGGATTTGCCCCCACCTTCTTTGTTTGTTTTCTTAGATTTGGGTTTACCCTTGCTTCTAGAGGGTAATTTCTGCCAGATGTAAATTTGGTGCGCCTCGTAGTCAGCCTTATCTCGCTCAAATTTAGTTGGCTTGTTGAGCATAATTGTTTTTTCTTGCTTATTGAGCTTGCTAGCGGTTTTCAAATCTAGCTCCTTAAAATTTTCCATATGTGAGAAGGCTTTCAACTTATGCTGCAATTCTGCTATTTGTTTGGACACTAGTTTATTTTCTTCTGATTTATATCTTATAATTAGGCCCATTAATTTGAATGAGCAGTCATTGAGAATGTGGCACCACTGTTGCTCAAATTCCCCATTCACAAAGCCAAAAGAGGGTGTTTTAGTATGGCGTAAAACTCTGGGAATGCGTTTAACACGATTATAATTTTCCAGGGTTGTAATTTCCCACCATATTCTCTGTCGTAGTAATAAACATTTCTCCAACCTCGTGAAATGTATCTTGAGGTCTGCAGTGTCCTCACAAAGAAGTTCAGTGGTATTGCTGAAAATAGCCTCCGCTCTGTGTGTGCGGTTGGCAGTGTTGCAGCAGCTAAATAAAAACTCAGCATCTTGCTCAGGTGCAGTATCCATGCTTGTGTAGCCCTTGAAGTGTGTGTGTGTGTTAAATCCACGTGTCAATATTACACAAGATTGCTCCCAATATTGCACAGGCAATTAAACAGGGAAGGGTGAGGGAAGAACCATAGGAGAATGATAAATTGCTAATGTACACGACCTGCTGACAGAAGATAATGATCCAATAGCCAAAAAGTCTGTCCTGCGCTTCTGTGTAATAGGCAAAATCACTTTAGGTGTCTAAGTCACTGGAGCAGTGTGCTAGGGAGCTCAGCGTGGCCACAGAGTTGACCGGTGCAGGGGGATGTTAAGTCTTACCTCAGCTGCATCTCCGGTCTGGGACCCGCTCACCTCGTCTGCTCCGGCGTGCCGCCGTCTGGAGTATCAGGATAGAAGAGAGGTTTCGGCGCAACTGCGCATGCCTGAGTCAGTCAGTCACCCAAGTGTCAGTCAGTCAGTCACCCAAGTGTCAGTCAGTCACCCAAGTGTCAGTCAGTCAGTTGCCCAAGAGTCAGTCAGTCAGTCAGTCAACCAAGTGTCAGTCAGTCACCCAAGTGTCAGTCACCCAAGAGTCAGTCAGTCACCCAAGTGTCAGTCAGTCACCCAAGTGTCAGTCACCCAAGAGTCAGTCAGTCACCCAAGTGTCAGTCAGTCACCCAAGAGTCAGTCAGTCACCCAAGTGTCAGTCAGTCAGTCACCCAAGTGTCAGTCAGTCAGTCAGTCAACCAAGTGTCAGTCAGTCACCCAAGTGTCAGTCACCCAAGAGTCAGTCAGTCACCCAAGTGTCAGTCAGTCACCCAAGTGTCAGTCAGTCACCCAAGTGTCAGTCAGTCAGTCAGTCACCCAAGTGTCAGTCAGTCAGTCACCCAAGTGTCAGTCACCCAAGTGTCAGTCAGTCGCCCAAGAGTAAGTCAGTCACCCAAGTGTCAGTCAGTCAGTCGCCCAAGAGTAAGTCAGTCACCCAAGTGTCAGTCAGTCAGTCACCCAAGTGTCAGTCAGTCACCCAAGTATCAGTCAGTCAGTCAGTCACCCAAGTGTCAGTCAGTCAGTCACCCAAGTGTCAGTCACCCAAGTGTCAGTCAGTCAGTCGCCCAAGAGTCAGTCAGTCACCCAAGTGTCAGTCAGTCAGTCACCCAAGTGTCAGTCAGTCACCCAAGTATCAGTCAGTCAGTCAGTCAGTCACCCAAGTGTCAGTCAGTCACCCAAGTGTCAGTCAGTCAGTCACCCAAGTGTCAGTCAGTCACACAAGTGTCAGTCAGTCAGTCAGTCATCCAAGTGTCAGTCAGTCACCCAAGTGTCAGTCAGTCAGTCACCCAAGTGTCAGTCAGTCAGTCATCCAAGTGTCAGTCAGTCAGTCACCCAAGTGTCAGTCAGTCAGTCACCCAAGTGTCAGTCAGTCAGTCAGTAAGTCACCCAAGTGTCAGTCACTCACCCAAGTGTCAGTCAGTCAGTCAGTCACACAAGTGTCAGTCAGTAAGTCACCCAAGTGTCAGTCGTTCAGTCAGACAACCAAGTGTCAGTCAGTCACCCAAGTGTCAGTCAGTCAGTCACCCAAGTGTCAGTCAGTCACCCAAGTGTCAGTCAGTCAGTCAGTCAGTCACACAAGTGTCAGTCAGTCACCCAAGTGTCAGTCAGACACCCAAGTGTCAGTCACCCAAGAGTCAGTCAGTCACCCAAGTGTCAGTCAGTCAGTCACCCAAGTGTCAGTCAGTTAGTCAGTCAGTCACACAAGTGTCAGTCAGTCACCCAAGTGTCAGTCAGACACCCAAGTGCCAGTCACCCAAGAGTCAGTCAGTCACCCAAGTGTCAGTCAGTCAGTCGCCCAAGTGTCAGTCAGTCAGTCAGTCACCCAAGTGTCAGTCAGTCAGTCACCCAAGTGTCAGTCAGTCACCCAAGTGTCAGTCAGTCAGTCAGTCACCCAAGTGTCAGTCAGTCAGTCACCCAAATGTCAGTAAGTCAGTCACCCAAGTGTCAGTCAGTCACCCAAGTGTCAGTAAGTCAGTCACCCAAGTGTCAGTCAGTCAGTCAGTCACCCAAGTGTCAGTCAGTCAGTCACCCAAGTGTCAGTCAGTCACCCAAGTGTCAGTCAGTCAGTCACCCAAGTGTCAGTCAGTCAGTCATTCACCCAAGTGTCAGTCAGTCACCCAAGTGTCAGTCAGTCAGTCACCCAGGTGTCAGTCAGTCAGTCACCCAAGTGTCAGTCAGTCAGTCACCCAAGTGTCAGTCAGTCACCCAATTGTCAGTCAGTCAGTCAGTCAGTCAGTCACCCAAGTGTCAGTCAGTCAGTCACCTAAATGTCAGTCAGTCCGTCACCCAAGTGTCAGTCAGTCACGCAAGTGTTAGTCAGTCAGTCACCCAAGTGTCAGTCAGTCGGTCACCCAAGTGTCAGTCAGTCAGTCAGTCAGTCAGTCACCCAAGTGTCAGTCAGTCACCCAAGTGTCAGTCAGTCAGTTAGTCACCCAAGTGTCAGTCACCCAAGAGTCAGTCAGTCACCCAAGTGTCATTCAGTCAGTCACCCAAATGTCAGTCAGTCAGTCACCCAAGTGTCAGTCAGTCAGTCACCCAAGTGTCAGTCAGTCAGTCAGTCAGTCAGTCACACAAGTGTCAGTCAGTCACCCAAGTGTCAGTCAGACACCCAAGTGTCAGTCACCCAAGAGTCAGTCAGTCACCCAAGTGTCAGTCAGTCAGTCACCCAAGTGTCAGTCAGTCAGTCAGTCAGTCACACAAGTGTCAGTCAGTCACCCAAGTGTCAGTCAGACACCCAAGTGCCAGTCACCCAAGAGTCAGTCAGTCACCCAAGTGTCAGTCAGTCAGTCGCCCAAGAGTCAGTCAGTCACCCAAGTGTCAGTCAGTCAGTCACCCAAGTGTCAGTCAGTAAGTCAGTCACCCAAGTGTCAGTCAGTCAGTCACCCAAGTGTCAGTCAGTCACCCAAGTGTCAGTCAGTCACCCAAGTGTCAGTCAGTCAGTCACCCAAATGTCAGTAAGTCAGTCACCCAAGTGTCAGTCAGTCACCCAAGTGTCAGTAAGTCAGTCACCCAAGTGTCAGTCAGTCAGTCACCCAAGTGTCAGTCAGTCAGTCACCCAAGTGTCAGTCAGTCAGTCACCCAGGTGTCAGTCAGTGAGTCACCCAAGTGTCAGTCAGTCAGTCACCCAAGTGTCAGTCAGTCACCCAAGTGTCAGTCAGTCACCCAAGTGTCAGTCAGTCAGTCACCCAGGTGTCAGTCAGTCAGTCACCCAAGTGTCAGTCAGTCAGTCACCCAAGTGTCAGTCAGTCACCCAAGTGTCAGTCAGTCAGTCAGTCACCCAAGTGTCAGTCAGTCAGTCACCTAAATGTCAGTCAGTCCGTCACCCAAGTGTCAGTCAGTCACGCAAATGTTAGTCAGTCAGTCACCCAAGTGTCAGTCAGTCGGTCACCCAAGTGTCAGTCAGTCAGTCACCCAAGTGTCAGTCAGTCACCCAAGTGTCAGTCACCCAAGAGTCAGTCAGTCACCCAAGTGTCATTCAGTCAGTCACCCAAGTGTCAGTCAGTCAGTCACCCAAGTGTCAGTCAGTCAGTCAGTCACCCAAGTGTCAGTCAGTCAGTCACCCAAGTGTCAGTCAGTAAGTCACCCAAGTGTCAGTCAGTCAGTCAGTCACCCAAGTGTCAGTCAGTCACCCAAGTGTCAGTCAGTCAGTCACCCAAGTGTCAGTCAGTCAGTCACCCAAGTGTCAGTCAGTCATCCAAGTGTCAGTCAGTCAGTCACCCAAGTGTCAGTCAGTCAGTCACCCAAGTGTCACTCAGTCCATCACACAAGTGTCAGTCAGTCAGTTACCCACCCAAACCTGAAAAACCATTTGCGAGTAGCAACATCATCAATACCAGCTAACAACTAAATGTAAAATCTTACAAAAAAACACACTTGAGTGCTTCACTATATAGCTGTAACACATTCAAATATATTGTCATGCAGTAATAGCAATTGACAATAACAAAAAAAGTGTTAATACATATTTTATAGGCATAATATGTAATTTTGTGATTGATACTCCACATTTAACAAGTAACTCATAATGAAATGATAAAGAATTTTTAGACAAAGTTACTTCAGGCATCTGCTTGTAGGAGAATATTAGCAATACACATTCTCCATTGTATTGTGACCTTCAACAACATTTAACATAGATAAAAGATAAAAAGTTACTATTTCTTCTATAATGCACGATGCTTTCACGGATTCATTTCCAAGTAAATTCTTCATGGTATTAGACATGGCGTGTCCATCCACCCATAGAGAACATCCAGAAGAAACCTATAAAACTATGATTTATTTTTCAAGTAAGTGCATTTCAGGACGATAAGAAAGCAACTGTACGTGAAATATATTAATATATTAGCTACTCATCCCAACAAATGGAAAAATGCAATTAGACAAAACATAACTATTCATGAATGCTTAATTCGAACAAGAACACGTCCTGGACAGAGAAACGGTTGTTGGAAAGTAAATGAATTGTGGTAGCGTAGGTTTGATCATGGCACCTATCTGAAGACAAATACATTATTCAACAGTTATCAAATGAAAAATCCTCGTTCACAGAGTCGTGTCTCCTCTGAGGCTGCAGCACAGTGCCCCACACAGTATTATTTTGAAGACGGAGCTAACTACTATGGAAACATTCCAAACTTCCAGCAACCGTACCAGTGTGCAGGGGGATACATTAGCCAAACTCCAAACATGGCTCAGCCCATGTACTGTGCAGAAAACAATGATGGGCAACCAAGCAACAGTGGGACCGAAAATGATATGCATCGCAATGCAATGATGACCTCAAGTATGTACGGTCACGATATGCCTCGTGAACAATGGATACCAACAAGGACATTGTTTAGTTCTTAGAATCAGGTATATGGCATGTACTATAACGTTAGCATTATTGTGAATGACTGTCTTGTCAATGAACAAGTCATCTGCATAATATAAAGAACGCTTGCGCTAACAGACACATACACCATAATGTGACTGAGGTAAACTTTGATAACATATCATAGTAACTGTAAGCAATGTATGATTGAGCATACATTTTACATTCTCTAATTCCATATGTGCATAAATAACATATGTACAGTGACAAATGAACACTTAAATAGCAGATTGATGTGCTGTACTACAAAATATTTTTTCATGTTCATAATATTGATGTATCATCCTAATGTGAACTGTATAAGTGCTAATGTATATATGCGGACACGACACAATGACAATATGCATGATTACGCCCATCTCACATGCGCACTCAACATACATTGTGCACGGCCATTATGCTGAGCGACATGAGAGAAGCTGTTTGTCAGCGACCTACGAAAATAAATGTATAAGTGCAATGATATAAGTTTTATTACATGAAGATCTTAAATGTACATAAGTGTACCTTATGTGTTAACGCTGCGGTGTGCAAAATGTGCTTCACAAGGTTTGATGTGTGGCTTTTGCGCTTGCAGAGGCACTGTGCTCTTCCCCCAGACATTTAAATTAATGCAATGGATCGCGTGTATTGTATTGTATTGTATTGTATGTCTTTATTTATATAGCGCCATTAATGTACATAGCGCTTCACAGTAGTAATACATATGGTAATCAAATAATTAACAGATAATATAAATAAAAGGTCATGGGAATAAGTGCTTCAGACATAAAAGTAACATTAAGCAAGAGGATTCCCTGCCCCGAGGAGCTTACAGCCTGTTACTTACTGTCCCGGCAAGCTTTATTCTAAAGCTTGCCGGGTGCATAGCGGGCTAACCGCGGGGCTTCTCTCCGTTTAAAACGGAGTTTCCCGCGCGACGGCCGCTTCAATAGATAAGCGGTAATGGCGCTTACTATTGAAAGCGCCCGAGGCGCGGGAAAACCGGCCGAAAACGGCCAAAGATAGCCACGCGCCGCCTACAGCTGTTGTTAAACTGCGGCGGCAGCCGCATTAGTTTTAAGCCGGCCGCCACTGTACTTACATTCTCTTCTGAGATGCCTCGCCATGGCAGCGCGGCTTCAAATTACGCCGGGGGGTCATGTGACATCACGTCGACATGGCAACTTGATGTCACGTGACCCCGCAGCGTCATTACATGGCGAGAGACAAATAAAAGGGAAGGGAAGGGGAGGGGGAGCACGGAGGGAACCAGGAAGGTTTGCGCGAGAACAAAATATTGTGCCCCGCTGCGTTCACGTATCCAATGTTGCATAAATTATATTATTTATGACGCATGTTTAAACACAATATTTTTATGTAAATAAATATATTCAATGCATGTTCTTATTTTTACGGAAATTATTCTCGAACAGCAACAGTACTAATATCTGATTTTACCAGGCGAAAAGAATATCTTCACCCACAATTGATGTTTATGTTTTATGCACTGTGTAGCTTCATCATGAAGTCGAATGTTAAGGCTAGGAATGATTATAGATTTGATGTCATGCATTATATAATATAATGTAGGACAACTACTCATTCAGAATTATTATGTATGCTTATTTTATCCATCTCAAACACAATACTTGTATGTAGTACACGCTTTCTGTAGATTATACATGATTTAAATATTGAGATGTTTTACATGCAATTAATATGTCTATTCCTGCTCCTACTTACGCACTATTGTTTCTACAGTATATTTGTCACAGATGAAGATAAAATGTGCTATATTAAATTTATATTGTTGAATTGGACAATTCATATCGTAAGAATGTCATAATTTTTTTTTTATGATTTTCTATAATGTATTAGTACATTTCATTATATAATATTCAACACTAGATCCAATATATATGAAAATGTGATACTCACTATTTCAAGAATGACACCTCTGTGTTACATCAAAGGTGCTCTTTAACATGATGTTGCAGTTCATATAATGTTGCTGTAAAACATGCAAATATGGCAGAGCTTTATATAGAAGAAACATTTAAACTTACATAAAATAAAGATGAATGTTGGTACATCCAACTGATGTGGAGAAACAATGCTTGTGTGCTTTAGCGCATGCGCGTCAAAATATATATTTTTGCGCATGTGCATGATTGCGTGTAAACTGGAGGACGACTGCACATCCGCACATGTCGTGGATTTCAATGAAAGTCAATATATGTCCACACAAACAAACAGGGACACACTACAATTATGGACTTTGGAGAAGCCATTGTAAGACAAGTTGTAATATTTGCTTCATTGGAGTTGGCAAAGAATACCTTTCATTGTGTATGTGCGTGCTCATCACAATTTAGGAAACTGTGAGTTTTTGTAATTTCTGATCATGTCAAATAATGTAATTCATTACATTCAAGTCAACTACTTGTGAAAACATAAATGTTGTTTAATTTTTTGTTATATATGTTCATACCAACATGAACATTTTTAATACTATAGTGTCACAATAACATTATCATATTATTTTAAACCTATATCAGGGTATACCCTCACTGTTAATCAGATGGGCCATTAGTCTGTCTGCAGAAATGTCACTGAAATGTTGCAGCATGTACCCAGCATGTACCTTGGTCTTGTTGGTGATTGCCCCAGATTTGTTTTTGAATACTCGTCAGCACTACAATAGTTCTATTTGCACCCCAGTTGTAAGCTGAATTCACCTGTAAACACATAACTATTATAGTGTGGAAACAAAGATCACATCGATTATACGTTGCAAAAAACAACATGTCTAAATTTACGCCTAATGTTAAGCATTCACCCCTCCTGCACATTTTTTCTCTTTTTTAAAATTGTTATAAAAAATATTTAACTACTTTACATACATAGACACATGGTCAAGTACACACAAGATGTGTTCATCCATCGCTATCCTAAGATGATGAAAATATTGAAATCAATTTAAAAAAAAAAGTTATAATAGAAAATTAGAAGCTTAAAACATATATTGCTGCTTATCTGAGAAATAGGTGGCTATCACATTACGACGTGTCGCCACCCCACTGGCTGTCTGCTCCTGCTTCCCTGCATCATAGACATGAGGGTCCTCCTCTAAACCCTCCTGAATGTTGCCTGGAAGATTGTGCCGTAGTGCAATATTGTGCAAAATGCAACAACAGATCACTATGGCACAAACCTTTTAGGCTTGTACTGTAGGGCACCCCAGATTTATCAAGACACCTGAAACGACTTTTCAACAGTCCAAATGTCCGCTCAATAACCGATAGAGTGGATATATGTGCCACATTATATCTCTCCTTTGCAGGGTTATCAGGGTTAGCAAGTTGGGTTAAGAGCCACCTATAATACATTTATATGAAATATTATTCGAAAGTATTCTAATGTACATATTTAAAATTATATTATATGACTAGTATGTATTAAACACATACACATCAAACAAACGAGATATTACTGTTTCAATGTATTCTATATACTTATCCCCCAGCCAACCATGCTGAAAATAACCTGATTCAAAAGCATGGTACACTGCTGAGTTTCTCAGGATCAAGGAATCGTGGCTGTAACCTGGGAATTTTGCTAGCACATTCAGAATTTTCATGTTGGCATCGCATACGACCTGCACATTCATGGAGTGAAAGTGTTTCTTATTACGGATCACATGTTCATCTAAAGTCAGCGAAGCAACATGTGTGCAATCGAGTGCATGGTAACCCGGCTATGGTGTAAAAGCCATTCCTGAGTTACAGCCACTCTGTCTGCTCTCTAGGAAAATGTATATAATTCCGAGCGCGTCTACTCAGTGCACATAGAAACTGGCTAAGGGCCTGCGAAAATGACGACTGCGAGACCCCGCCTACTAAGCCCACAGTTGTCTGAAAAGATGCAGAAGCAAGAAAATTTAATGAGCACAGCATTTTAACAAGGTCAGGGATTGCATGACCTCTGCCTGGTGGTGAATCTAATTCAACTCTTAACTCAGCGTAAAGAGCTAAGATTGCTGCTGAATTCAATCGATATTGGATAACAATTTCATCCTCACTTTGCCCCTCCAAATAACTACGTTCCCGGTATAAACGTAGCGGGGGCACGACCTGTCTCCTCTCTCCTTTCCTCTCCTTGTCTCTCCTCTCTCCTCTCCTCTCTCCTCTCCTCTGTGTCTCCTCCCAAGCAACTATTCTTCTTCGATTCATAAAGTGTCTCATCTCAATCCCTTCACCCGCCATGTCTGATTCCAAGTAATTTGTGAATTCAATGAGTTTAAGTACCTATGTTATGAAGACACGTGACTTTAAATAATGAAATATGTTAATTAACCTAAGTCTAATAAATAAGATACATGTGTATTAGCAATAAATTAATATGTGTTCTGTAGCATGGCCTACTAATTAAAAAATAAGTAGAATCGAATGACATGATCTCCCACGTAGCCAACAATCAAACATTTTAGTGTCAATGCTCGTTTGAGGATAATGAATACATATTAGATGCAACATGGTCACATTTCAATAATAACAAATATACTGAAACAACATTATATACAAAATTCCTTATAATAGTAAGTTATATAAGTTTGATGAGCAAATAATACACATTAATACACATTAATTTGATTGAACCTAGGAATACAAAGAATAATCTATAAACATTAATCTATTATTATATTATTGCATAATCTATGTGTAATTACATATGTTTGCCACATTTTAAATGCTTTTTGGGTATGTAACCAGTGACACTATATGACAATAGCCTCAATATACTTATTTAGATATGTTAAGATGAACATAAATGAGAAATGTAAACAAACATTTGTGTTGACAAACATATTGCATATGTGCATAAATACAATATGCACAATGACAAGGTATGATCTTGGTTTCATATTGATCAGTTATCCTTTAATAGTTCGCTTGCTATGGATTTGTAATTATTGTATTGCACAGCATTGTTGGAAATGTAGTACATCAATATAATATGAGTGGCCAGTTAATATATCCAATTGCTGCAGTGGTACAGAAAGGCTGGGAATCAAAAACACAAGCCAATCATAAGAGGAACATGCTGACACTTAGCTAATTCTTTCTATATTTAACATTTATAGAAAAACATTATGGCATAGTTATATATTTAATTTAAACATTATTTTGCATAACACACAAATAACTTCTTAATACTGTATGTAATACAATGTATGATATTGTTGTAAGTGTACCTTTAATACATACAGATTTGAATATCCATTGAGCCTGATGAACGTTCAAGTTTATACGACTTAAATAATCCTAACATGAACAAGCCATATATATTTACACCTTTAACAATAAGCAGTGACACAATTAATTCAGAAATGTTCATGCTTATGTAACCCTTATTCCCCCCCCCCCAGACTCATCCGTAGTGTCTAGGGTGCATGAGGGCAGATTACATGCGTCGTGGTAGTGCATACCTGTGAGGAACAGGAGGGCCTGAGCTTCCCGCGATGTTATTGGGGAGACAGGACCAGGCTTCTGGGGTGGTAGCCTCCATCTTCTCTTAGTGGTGCAGCACCTCCATCTTCTATACTCCCAGGAATATGGGATAGGACCTGTATAGAAGAAACCCATCGGTCCCAGGGTAATTGCTTCCAACTCACACACAGTCATTGGTAAAAAAGGATTTGTCTCTTTATTGGCAGATAAGCGACTCCCAAATGTAGTGGCTTTCAGCAGCCGCAACAACAATAGCAAAGCCTTGCTAATTACTCCGCTCTCCTCCCATACAGATCTTTCCTCCTCTCCTTCCCTCCAAGTCTCTCCTCTGACAGGATGGTCTGAGCTGGGGCGTCAATACCCCACGGCCCACCTCCGAGGTTATCCTCGGGCTGGGGATTGGATTCTCCCCATCACCTCAGGCAGGGGGTGAAGGGCATTGGTCCACCGGGTCTATACTGTTATCAGCTCTACTCAAAGTGGCTGAGTCTCTCCGCTCCTCTCTCTGCTCCTGCACGACTGCGCAGGTGATACCGCCTGTCTCCTCCAACTCCTTGGACAGACAGCTCGACCCACACCAACCGAGAGCCACACAGAACTTGCAGAACGCCTTCCAGAACTGACACTTACAGGAGTTGGCTGCTAAATATAGAGTCAGCCCCACCCCTCATGATGTCAGCAGAACCTCCCCTCTAACTCACGCCCGCAGCAGAGTCAGAGGCCTGCATCTACCACTCAGGACAGAGCTTAGAAGGGGGAAAACCCATGATTATTACTGGTGCCTGATCTTAACAGGACTTACCACAGTAGAAAGAAGATAGGTATAGCCTGTGCTGTTTACAGGGTGCTACACTTACATTTATGAAACACCATTTTGGGTGTTAACAAACGGTAGCACAAATAAAAAGAAATATGTGTCATCTGTAATGAGTCCATGCTGCATAAAAGTCTCTAAATGAGTCAACATTTTTCTAAGTCCCATCTCTGCACTTATCACCAGCTCATCCCCAGCTTCTTGCCAACTTTCTTTGGCGTGGCCATTTGGTGTTAAATTATCAATTCGAGAGTAACGATCAGCTGCGACATGCTGATCGGGGCTCCTAGAATACCACAAGTTTGAGAAGGTGGCAATGAGCTGCAAAAAATGGCTTCTCGCCAAGCGATCAGCGTTCTTTTCCGCCACAAAGAAACGGTGGATTTTCATAATCTCGCCAGGTTAGTGCTGCTTACTGAATAGCTATAGGCACGTTTAGCGAAAACCTGGTGAAAACTGACTTATCGGACCTCTCTGCATTAGTCCCTTAATCTATTAAAATCATTTTCCAGTTCATGTAGTATGGAAAATAGCTGAAGCGCTCAAATGCAGGTATATCTCAAAATGATAATAAGCCAGACCACTGTACCAGGGTAATAACAATTGATATAGTACCTATTGTGTCATATAATGGGTACTATCCTCCTGAAGACAGGTGGTGTGTGGTGCAACCCACTCACCATCAGTCTCATTGGCAGGTTCTCCTGAAAAATATGCAAATACTCACATCCTGGTAGGGCAGGCAGGCAGGCTGTGCAGCTACTCAATGCAATACAGGGAAAAGGGAGACCAAAAAGCGCACCAGCACAAACGGAGCAGGAAGAAACCAGGACAAAAACATTATTAAAAGGGCACTTTAATGTGGCAAAAGACCCATCCAATGCATTTCGAACGTCGCAGCGTTCTTTTTCCAGTTCATGTAGTGCTGCTTTACTGGAGAGAGTGCAGCAGTTGTAGGTAGCTAGATTGAAGTACGATTGAAGTACGAATTACAGGTTTTTTTCACTTCTGGGGATTCTTAGGTGCCTCTGACTTCCTGAACACTCTCAAACCTAGGGACAATCTGGCCTACACAGAATGAAGGCCATTGCTTTTTGGTGTGTTCTATATTTGGATGTTGAAGACTTACTTGCTAATGTAGCAAAGTATCCCCATGGCTACTAATTCTCTGCCTAACATGTAAGCCCTGGTACCAGCGCAGGCAGTGTTAGGATTAAATCTTTGCCATGCTGCAGTAAATAGCTCCCTTGAGTGACAGGGGGTGGCCTAAGGCCTAGCTCTGCCTGCACTGTGGCTAAGACCTGGGACCCCTCCTCTGCTAATAAAAAGGGTCTACAGCTCCAAATTAGTGAGTTCTTCCCTCTTCCCTCATGGGAGTGGGATGTTATTCTATCCTGGACCAAGGACCCAGTGTTAGGCCTTGCCTCCCTCATGGGAGTGGGAGCAGCTACCCCATACTCCACCAGGGAGTGTGGGAGACAAGGATAGACTTCTGGGGCCTCAAGACTCTGGGTTGATTCCAGAGACACAGAGAAGAGAATGTGCTGTAAGGAATGCTGTGATGAAGTGAGTTGAAGTGAAATATCGGTGTCACATGGTATTATTTCAGTCAATCAGATAGTGGGAACCAATGACCCAATCTGATTGGTTGTTGTGCACCATCTGACGGAGTCATTGTAGGTCAAGTACAACAACCAATCAGATTGCAGAATTGGTTCCCACGATCTAATTGGATGAAATACCATATGATGCCGGCTTAGTGACATCATGTTAAAGGGAAACGAAGCCCAGCCATTCTGATTGACTGGCATCATTCTCTTAAAATGACGTCATAAAAAAAAAATTAAAATCGGCACATGGTTTTAACAGCCAATCAGATGGCTGTTGAACCAGTTCCCACCCAAATGGGTCGTCACAAGCTCTATTTAAGGCCGTAACTCCTCATTTGAGCCCAAGAAGACAACGAGACAACATCGATTGGGATCTACCATGTGGTTTTTGGATTGACAGATGAAGACTGAAGATAAAGATACAGAAATAATGACAGATTAAGGGGCCTATGCAGAGAGCTGCGAGAAGGCCAATCTCGCCAGTTTTTAGCCAAATATGCCTATAGCAATTTAGTAAATGGCGAGAAACTGGCGAGATGAGTAAAAAGCGCCAGTTTTTTTTTTTGTTTTAAAACCTCGCCGCGCGGGTGGCGAGAAGAAATATCTTGCCAGTTTTAAAAAGGGCCATATGCAGGAATCCCCGATCACCATCTCGCCGCTGATCGCGCCATTAAAATGGAGAGATGTTCTCCAAATAGCTCCGCCAACAAAAGTTGGCAAGAAGCTGGAGCTGAGCAGCGAGAGGGACCATAAAAAAAAAATCATCCCCTTTCCTGGCTCGGATTGATGCCGGGGGGCTCCAGAGCTGATACCCAGGAATATCAGCACCGAAGGCCCCCGGCATGCATCTGAGGCAGGAAAAATGCATGTACAGCCCACTTCATTACCTTGGCGGGTAACCGTTAAGGCAATGAAGGGGTTAACCCACCATGCCAGCTTTATTGTGGGTAGCGGGTGTGGGTGAAGGGGGTATGTGGCCTTTGGTGTGAGTTTAGGGCTTGCGGGGGGTTGCGGGTGCACTTAACCCCTTCAGGACCGTAGCAGTTAATACCGCTACGGTCATGAAGGGGTTAACCCCTCCCGCTACCCCCCCGCAAGCCCTAAACAACCACCGTTGGGGCTAATACCCCCTTCACCCACCCCCACTACACACAATGAAAAATAATCACACACAGCAGCCCCACACTAAATAAATAAATGTAAAATAATAAATAAATAAATATAAATAAATATATATATATAATAAAATGTAGATTCCTTACCAGGCAGACCAGGAGTCCAAGACCACGCAGCAAGAACCGAGACAGCACTCAGATTGATATCAAATATAAATGGTTGTATGTGCCTTTTTTCAATACATTTATATTTGATATCAATCTGAGTGCTGTCTCGGTTCTTGCTGCGTGGTCTTGGACTCCTGGTCTTCCTGGTAAGGAATCTACATTTTATTCAATATTATATGGGACAAGCACCGGCTTTCTACCTTTATTGTGAGTGACATCTGCCTTTGTGTGTATATATATATATATATATATATATATATATAGATAGATATATATATATATATATATATATATATATATATATATATATATATATATATATATATATATATATCCAAACAAGAGTGACCTAGGCGCAAGTAAAAACAAGAAAGACAAACTTAGGGTAATACGATCAAACAATTTGTCTGCCAGAGGGTACGATATGCACTTACAGCAGATAGAATATAATCAGGCCTTGTATCTACTCTGGGATCAGGAACAATGAATGAAGATCTGGAACAGCCAGCAGCAACTCATCTACAGGAACCGTATCCTCGTGTGAAGTGTCAAATATAGGAAGAGAAGTGGGACACATACATAGTGTAACACAGTTTATTATAAAATTTAATAAAAAAGACAATAAGTAAAATACTCACACTTTGTGAGTTTGGTTAAAAGCGTTTGAGAATTTAGAGCTTCTCACACTCATCAAGGGTAGGTATCCGTGGACTTATACACAGTTCCAGTTAACTCCTTGCACAATGTCCTTATAACCACATGCGGAGTTATTGCCAAAACTTCCAGGGATATGGAGTCATTTATTTAGGCACTCCCAATAATGTCCAGAGCTTCTGAGGGCGGGGTACTATTATAGATGTTGCAAAACCCGTAGTTAAGTGCCGTGTGTCTCTGTGACCGCACCTAATGTGCTGGTAGTACTCACGCTACTCCAGGGGTATGGTGTGGCGTTTTTTTCCCCCTTAGTTGTTGTCCGTCTTGTTGGTCCGCGGACAACCCCGCTTCACTCACTGCTCCCGTCCTCCGTGGCTGTTCGCCTGCACGCAGCGGCGTGGTGACGTCATGTCTCCTCGCGAGATTACGTCTCCAAATCTCCCGGTCACTGTGTTAGTCTACGTCCCACAACAACTGATTAAAAACATGTACCGAGCAGGTACAACGATACAAATCACTGCCAGACAGCTGGATATTGCTGGCTAGTGTCCCTAATGTCCTGTGTTCACTCTCAATGCTCCAAAACCACGCCCTACGCGTTTCTCCTTTCGGCTTCGTCAGGGGCTGATCAAAAATAACTATTATCCAGATAGGGATAATAGATTATTTGGCCATTATTAAAAACATTAACTAGTATATTCAAATAAATTAAGTACTACTGACCTTATCAACAAGAAGTCTCATTCGCCAGCAACATCCTTGTCTTGGCCACAAAAAACATAGCCAATACAATGCCAATACATTGCAATTACATTGAGATATCAATTAACCCCTTAAATACCATATCGGATAATAACCTCAAAGGTAATTAAGGGGTTAAGCCACACTGGCCCGATACCCACCCTTCACCCATGAATTTGTACATTGGCTTCATCATGCAAATATATATATATATATATATATATATATATATATATATACACACACACACACACATGATGAACCAATATACAAATAAATGTAGAAGGGTTATCAAAAACATGCTGTACTCCAAATAACAGTTCTCCATTAATGCACACTACAATACAAGTAATTTCCTGTCATAATCCTAACTGATATTACAATCAAAAAGATAAAATGCCAATCAAAAACCTCTAATCACAATCAACACATTGCATCAACATTGAATATATGATGCATACAATCTATGCACCATATACATTCTGCTAATGAATGTTAACAATAACATTTCAATCCAAATACAGATAACTCCAAATAAATATACTATTGTAACCAATCCGGTAAACATAAATTAATGACATCCATAAACAATTAACATTGCATTCCTAAACAATTTACATTCAATCCCTAACAATTAAACATTTAACTAATTCAAACCTGCAACTCAGCAATGTAGGCTGTGAAAATATATAAGTACCAAGAAGCATAAGCAATTAACAACGAAGGCTACCCCTGATCTCTAAAACAACATACAATAGCAACGATTACATCTATCTAATTTTGAAAGACTTTAAACACACATTTAAGCATACATGCATAGTCAAAATAATTAAAAACACCGCAAAGCAAGCTTTTAAAACACTATCATTTCTTAACCTGTATGTATATATCTCTCTAGACATACATACATACATACAGTGGCAAGAAATGATATATCACAGATAATTAAATAAACATGTAAAGAACAGAATTTAAAAAAATTAACTAGTTGAATTAAATACATTTCTTTACTTCACTTACCATTACTTGGCCCCACCGACTCCCATTGAACTGGTTACTCACATACAAAACCACCAGGCACAGGAACCCATAAAATAACAAACCATAAAAAAATAAACATTAAACTAAAAATCCAAATCAATCCACGGGTCTTCTACTTGTAATTCATCTTCATCTGTATTCTTCTTTCTTTTACCTTCTTCCGGGGTCTTCTTCCCGTCTTCGGCCACGCCCTGGTCTTCTTTCTTCTCCGGAGGTCCTTCCTCCTCGGCGTCTGGCTTCAAAATGAGACGACATAGGCTTTTAAAGGCCTATGACGTCACATTTTCATCATATGGTTCCCACGGCCCTGATTGGGCCGTGAAAACCATGTGTTTTGGCCGATAAAAAAAAACTGATGACGTCACTTAAAGGCAATGAAAGCACAGCCAATCAGATTGGCTTTGCTTCAATTGCCTTTAAGATGACGTCATTAAAAGAAACATGGCCGTCCACACATGGTACGGTAGCCAATCAGAGCGTGGGAACTCCATCCCTACTCTGATTGGCTCTAGTACCATGTGTCAGGCTTTCAATGACGTCACATCCTTTCTCCCCCAAGCCTCTGTCACATGGTATACTAGAGCCAATCAGAGTAGGGATGGAGTTCCCACGCTCTGATTGGCTACCGTACCATGTGTGGATGGCCATGTTTCTTTTAATGACGTCATCTTAAAGGCAATTGAAGCAAAGCCATTCTGATTGGCTGTGCTTTCATTGCCTTTAAGTGACGTCATCAGGTTTTTTTTATCGGCCAAAACACATGGTTTTCACGGCCCAATCAGGGCCGTGGGAACCATATGATGAAAATGTGACGTCATAGGCCTTTAAAAGCCTATGTCGTCTCATTTTGAAGCCAGACGCCGAGGAGGAAGGACCTCCGGAGAAGAAAGAAGACCAGGGCGTGGCCGAAGACGGGAAGAAGACCCCGGAAGAAGGTAAAAGAAAGAAGAATACAGATGAAGATGAATTACAAGTAGAAGACCCGTGGATTGATTTGGATTTTTAGTTTAATGTTTATTTTTTTATGGTTTGTTATTTTATGGGTTCCTGTGCCTGGTGGTTTTGTACGTGAGTAACCAGTTCAACGGGAGTCGGTGGGGCCAAGTAATGGTAAGTGAAGTAAAGAAATTTATTTAATTCAACTAGTTCATTTTTTTTATTCTGTTCTTTACATGTTTATTTAATTATCTGTGGTATATCATTTCTTGCCACTGTATGTATGTATGTATGTATGTATGTCTAGAGAGATATATACATACAGGGTAAGAAATTATAGTGTTTTAAAAGCTTGCTTAGCTGTGTTTTTAATTATTTTGACTATGCATGTATGCTTAAATGTGTGTTTAAAGTTTTTCAAAATTAGATAGATGTAATCGTTGCTATTTTATGTTGTTTTAGAGGTCAGGGGTAGCCTTCGTTGTTAATTGTTTATGCTTCTTGGTACTTATATATTTTCACAGCCTACATTGCTGAGTTGCAGGTTTGAATTAGTTAATTGTTTAATTGTTAGGGATTGAATGTAAATTGTTTAGGGATGCAATGTTAATTGTTTATGGATGTCATTATTGAATGGTAATAGATTTATGTTTACCGGATTGGTTACAATAGTATATTTGTTTGGAGTTATCTGTATTTAGATTGAAATGTTATTGTTAACATTCATTAGCAGAATGTATATGGTGCATAGATTGTATGCATCATATATTCAATGTTGATGCAATGTGTTGATTGTGATTAGAGGTTTTTGATTGGCATTTTATCTTTTTGATTGTAATATCAGTTAGGATTATGACAGGAAATTACTTGTAGTGTAGTGTGCATAAATGGAGAACTGTTATTTTGAGTACTGCATGTTTTTGATAACCCTTCTACATTTATTTGTATATTGGTTCATCATGTATATATATATATATATATATATATATATATATATATATATATATATATATATATATATATATATATATATATCTGTATATCTATATATATCTCTGTATATATATATATATATATATATATATATATATATATATATATATATATATATATATATATATATTGTTATGGAACAAGAGCCACATTTCTGACTCACCCCCCTCTCTCCTTTGCAGTTTCTGCCTGTCAGATTTTATTCCCAGCTGCATGGAGTCTGCAGACACATACTGTGCCTGCGTGGCTTGCAACAATGTTGCACTCCTTGCCTGCGAGCATGACATCAGTGAGCTGCTACAGCAGTCTCTGAGATCCTCACCAGAATGGACTAGTCTGCCCCCCCTCCTGTTTGTTCAGACATGGTCTGTCCCTAGACTATTCCTTTGCCCACACCGCACCTCACTTTCTTTTCAACCCTGGAGACAGTGAGTAAAGAACCTTTCTCTGTTTATAACCCTTGGTGAGGCCATCTCTTTTTACCGGTTCCTAACTAATAATCACCAATACACACTATCCACAAGCATCTGTACCCTGCTACCTTTTCCCAATAAAGTGGAGGAAATATTACAGGACTTGGAGTGATTTAAAAGGGAACTGTGTTAATGCTATCGGGAGCCATTCATACCAACGTGCCCTGGCTTCAGAATAGTAAAAAGAGGACCGTGTGCCTTGGGAAATACACACAGAGGAGCTGCTACCCACAGCCTTTATGCTAAAGATACAAGCGAGCAGCTTACGTAGCAAATATATAAACAGCAGTCTCTCACCACATTGCACAAGCACGTTGCTACACAGAGCCATAAGCCTCTACACAGCAAACTACCACAGCTTTATGCAAAGACAGTGAGCAGCCTTACTTTGCTAATACTACACAAAGGAATCACACAGCAGCTACTACTCAAAGACTTTATGCTATACAGAATAGTCTCTGCACCCCAGGACAAGCAGCAGCTTCACTCTGCCAGACAGGGCAGCAAGCTTTATACAGCAAACTGCACACAGCCTTGCAACAAACAGTGCTTCTCTCACAATTACTAATTGCCTTTCTCTCTGTCTGAGTCCACCCGCTGCTCAGCCCCACAGTGAGGAGCCAACGGACATCTGTAAGTACAGCTACCCCAACGCTGCACGCTGCAGGACACCGCTCGGCATCATCTGAGACAGACGCCCATCGCTGACAGGTAAAAGACCGCACGCCACACGCACTGGCAAAGGCCTACACACACCTACAGCATGGCAGAACTCAGAGCCTCACCAGACATCACGCAGGAAAGCGATCTCTCAGACACAGAGACCGCTGCGCAACTGCAACAGGCGCAGGCAGGCGCAAGGCCTAAACGGACAGTCACACTGACACAAAAGGCCCGCGAAAAATATGAGAGCGACATTGAAGCACACCGCGAAAGGTTAGAGAAGGCCTGGGAGGACACTGGTCGTGAAATATGTAACGTTGCAAGCACTAGTGATCAGGAGAAACAAATTAGGCAAGCTATAGCCCAATTGAGGTCAAGTCACAAACGTTACCAAATGCTGTCACAAACATATCTCGCCTACCTAAAAAGAATTAACACAGAGGAAAGCCTCAGCGAACGCGACCAGCAGGAGGCAACTGACCTGGAGCGTGACGGCTTCGTGCAGACCACTATTACTGAGGCCGAAGACCAGAGAAAAGACCTTTTGCTGGAAACTGCATCGCAGCGCTCAAGCATATCCAGACACTCATCAAGGTCAGCAAGATCAGTGCAATCTCACGCGTCTAGCGCAAGCGCGAGCGCTACCAAGGCGCGAGCCATCGCAGAGGCCGCACGTGCCAGGGCCAAATATGGTCGAAGAGAGGCAGCCGTAAGGGCAGAAAGAGCCAAATTAGACGCGGATCTAGAGGCACTCAATCAAGAGAAGGAAGCCGCTGCCGCCATAGCCCAAGCCGAAGTCCTGGAAGCAGCTGCGAGACAGGACGGCGGGGAGCTACCGTACAGACGGATAGCCTCAGAGGATCCAGCCCAACGCACTGAAGACTACGTAAGGAGCCTCTTCAGTGTAAACACCAGCGCACCATCTCAACACGGAGGGAGCGACACCACAGACAACGAAGACTCGCTAGGACCACGAGGAGAAGACGTTGCTCCGTCAATGGCACACGCTGCCTGGGATAGCCACAGCCGCAACAGTGATCCACACGCCAGAGCGCACACGGATGCACCACAACAGGCTCGTAATCCAGGTACACCCACGCGGGAGAAAACAACCCCTCACACTGGCCAGCAGCCATCACGCGTCCACGCCAAGGAAGAGGCGACCGCACAGACCGTCCCAGCAACTACCTCAGAACGGGGCAAACGCGCCGACGTCTCAGGTCTGACAGACATAGCCAAGTACATGATCCGGCGCGACTTGGTGCACGCAGGACTCATCAGCTTCGACGACCGCCCTGAGAACTACCGGACGTGGAAGTTCACGTTCAAAGACGCAATCGACAGCTTGGACTTCTCAGCAAGGGAAGAGCTCAACCTGTTAGTTAAGTTCTTGGGGAACGTATCCAGGGAGCAAGCGCAGAGACTTCGGACGGCAAATGCACATCAACCCCAAGTAGGTCTGGACCTAGTGTGGGAAAGGCTAGAAGAGACCTATGGCAGCCCGGAAGCAGTCGAGGATTCACTCTTCAAAAGAATCGAGAGCTTCCCCAAGATCACGAATAAAGACTACTCGAAGTTACGAGATCTTGGAGACCTGCTGCAAGAACTGGAGTTCGCAAGGAAAGACCATTCCTTAATAGGTCTCAACGCCCTAGATTCAGCTCGTGGAGTGAGACCCATCCTGGAGAAGCTACCCTTCAACCTCCAAGAAAGGTGGCTTTCACAAGGTTCCAAATACAAAAGGGAGAAGCAGGTTGTCTTCCCCCCATTCTCATTCTTCGTGAGCTTCATCTGCGAAGCGGCAAAGACAAGAAACGACCCCAGCTTCATCTTAGGTGCGCAAACCACATCCAGCGCCAGCCACCCGAGGAACGAAAGGTCAACAGCAAGGTGCAAGGACTCCAGAACACCCATCTCGGTCCACAGGACGGACGTGCCCCCTACGACCCACGCGAGTCCCAGCCAGACGGCCGACAGGGACAAAAAACCAAGGGACCTTAACAAAGAATGCCCTATCCACAAAAAGCCGCATCCACTTAACAAGTGCTTCGGATTCAGGATGAAACCCATAGAGGAGCGAAAGAACCTACTCAGGGAATGGGGAGCCTGTTTCAAATGTTGTGCTTCCACAACTCATTTATTCAAGGACTGCAAAGAAGCTATGAAATGCACAGAGTGCGATAGCGACAGGCACATAGCCGCTCTACACCCGGAAGCTATGAAGCCCAAAGCAAGCAAAGCCCCTAACCCTCCGACAAAGCAGGGCGGGGAGGAAGAAGTGGGAGACACCCCCCCCCCGACGTCAGTAGCATCCAAATGCACAGAAGTATGCGGAGAAGGAGACGACGGTAGATCTTGCTCTAAAATATGTCTGGTAGCAGTGCACCCAGAGGGACAACCCCAAAGAGCCAAACGGATGTATGCAATCATCGACGACCAGAGCAACCGATCGCTGGTCAGGTCAGAATTCTTCGATATGTTCGGCATACAAGACAGTACTTCTCCTTACACTCTCAGAACGTGCGCAGGGCGAATGGAGACTACAGGGAGAAGAGTGAATGGCTACACCATATGCTCAATAGACGGCAAAGTGAGCATGCCCCTTCCCACACTCATCGAGTGCAATCACATGGCAGAAGATAGGACTGAGATCCCCACGCCAGACGTGGCGCGACACCATCCCCATCTAAAAACCATTGCCGATCATATCCCACCTCTAGACGAAGATGCCCAGATCCTGCTGCTACTTGGCAGAGACATCATGAGAGCACACAAGATCCGCGAACAGCGAAATGGGGACCACAACGGCCCAAGCGCTCAAAGGCTCGATCTAGGATGGGTGGTAGTGGGAGAAG
This sequence comes from Ascaphus truei, assembly GCF_040206685.1. Lineage (NCBI taxonomy): Eukaryota > Metazoa > Chordata > Amphibia > Anura > Ascaphidae > Ascaphus > Ascaphus truei. The sequence continues at coordinate 408,641,534 of NC_134485.1, read as the reverse complement.
TATGCATAGACAGGATACGAGGACCCGACAACGTAGGCGCCCTACAGACGAACTTGTTGGAAAACGGTCGTATATCCCACTTCAAACCTTGTCCGAACCACTTTCAGGTCCACGAGAAGCTCGAGACCAAAAGGAACTACGGAGACGCGCCTGTGGCAAGAAAATACCCCAATGACCTAGGGAGTACAGTGTTCCAGACAACAAAGGACGACGACAAACAGGCGCCATCAATGGAAGACAAAGAATTCTTGAGGTTAATGGATAAGGAGCTCTTCAAGGACGAATTGGGCAGTTGGGTGGCCCCACTACCTTTCCGCTCGCCAAGAAGACGCCTCCCAAACAACAGAGACCATGCTATGTCTAGGCTCGCTTCGCTCCGCCGTAACCTACAAAGGAAACCGGAGACCAAGGAACACTTTGTGGCCTTCATGCAAAAAATCTTCCACAGTGGCCATGCAGAGTCGGCGCCCCCACTGAAAGAAGGCGAAGAATGCTGGTACCTCCCGTCGTTTGGCGTCTACCACCCCCAGAAACCTGGCCAGATCCGAGTGGTATTCGACTCCAGCGCTCAACATCAGGGAGTCTCCCTAAACGATGTTCTCCTCACCGGGCCGGATCTGACGAACAGTCTTCTGGGAGTGCTGATCCGCTTCCGCAAGGAACCTATCGCCGTAACCGCAGACATTCAACAGATGTTCCACTGCTTCCTTGTGCGAGAAGACAACCGTAACTACCTAAGATTCCTGTGGTACCAAGATGACGACGTAGAAAAAGAAATCACGGAGTACCGCATGAAAGTACATGTCTTCGGGAACAGCCCATCACCTGCAGTGGCAGCCTACGGCCTCAGAAGAACGGCCCAAGACGGAGAAGCAGAGTTCGGGAAAGACGCCAGGAGCTTCGTCGAAAGAGACTTCTATGTGGACGACGGATTAAAATCAGTTCCCACCGAAGAAGAAGCCGTAGATCTACTCAAGAGGACACAAAAGATGTTAGCGAAGGCCAACCTAAGGTTGCACAAAATAGCTTCCAACAGCGCCACAGTGATGAAGGCGTTTCACGCAGATGATCAAGCACCAGATCTCAAGAATTTGGATCTGGGGACCGACACGCCTCCCATACAGCGGAGCCTGGGGATAAGCTGGAATCTTAAAACAGACACCTTCACGTTCCAGGTAGCCATCGAAGAAAAACCCTTCACACGTCGCGGGGTCCTGTCCACCGTTAACAGTCTCTACGACCCGCTAGGATTCGTGGCTCCTGTCACTATACAAGGGAAGTCCCTCCTCAGAGAAATGTCCTTCGAAAAACAGGAATGGGACACCCCACTACCTCCAGAAAAACGGAAAGAGTGGGAAACGTGGAAACACTCCTTGAAGGCCCTCGAGCAACTTCAAATCCCACGCCCCTATTCACCTATATCTCTCACCGCCGCACACAGCAAAGAGCTTTGCGTGTTCTCAGATGCCTCCACCAAAGCTATAGCAGCGGTGGCCTACCTAAAAACCACGGACGTGGATGGAAGTTGCCACATCAGGTTCATCCTTGGCAAAGCTAAGCTGGCGCCACAACCTGACCATACTATACCCAGACTCGAGCTGTGTGGTGCAGTGTTAGCAGTAGAACTGGCGGAGCTTATCGAGAATGAGATGGACAGCAAACCAGATGCCGTCAAACTCTACACAGATAGCAAGGTGGTACTGGGATACATCTACAATAAGAAAAGGAGATTCTACGTATACGTAGCTAACCGCGTAGAAAGAATCAGGAAGTCAACCCAACCAGAACAATGGCACCACGTGCCCACAGAGCAAAATCCCGCAGATCACGCCACCAGATCAGTACCCGCATCTCAACTGCAGAATACGTCGTGGCTCACAGGACCAATGTTTCTTGCGCAGCCTGCGGAAACGCTACCAACCCCAGTTGACGATTTTGGACTCGTGGATCCCGAAAAGGATACGGAGATAAGGCCCCCACAAGTATCCGTGGTACTCACCAATGTATCGCACAAAAACGCATTCGGATCACATCGATTCCAACGCTTCTCAAAGTGGACGGCCCTTCTGCGAACAGTAGCCCGTCTCGGGCATATAGCCTCCTCCTTCCGCCAGACACCAGATGGTAAAACTACCGGCTGCCACGGCTGGCACATCTGCAAAGAGCTGCGCACCGTAGAGGAAATTACAAAGGCTAAGGAAACTGTTCTCAGTCATGTTCAAAGAGAAACATATGCGGAAGAGATCAAATGCATTCGCGGAAAGAAGAGTGTTAACGAAAACAGTCCACTTTGGAAGTTGAATCCCTTCATCGACAAAGACGGCCTCATGAGAGTAGGAGGCCGCCTCAATAAGTCCCAACTGAGCAGGGAGGAAAGCAACCCTCTTATCATCCCTGGCCGGCATCACGTCGCCACTTTGTTGGTGCGCCACTACCACGAACAAGTCATGCATCAGGGACGACACTTCACCGAAGGCGCCATTAGGGCGGCGGGCATTTGGGTCGTTGGCATGAAAAGGTGCGTGGCCAGTAATCTCCACAAATGTGTTAGGTGCCGAATGCTGAGAGGCAAAAGCCAAGACCAAAGGATGGCGGATCTACCTGTCGACAGACTTAACACAGAACCCCCCTTTACCTATGTAGGACTCGATGTATTTGGGCCCTGGATGGTCATCTCACGTAGAACTAGAGGCGGGCTAGCAAACAGCAAACGATGGGCGGTACTCTTCACCTGCATGAGTACACGAGCTATACACATCGAGGTTATAGAATCTATGGATGCTTCAAGCTTCATAAATGCCCTCAGAAGGTTCTTTGCAGTCAGAGGACCAGTTAAACAAATACGCTCCGATTGTGGTACCAATTTCGTTGGAGCATGCAAGGAATTACAAATAAACACTAAGGACAATAGAGACAATAGTATCCAAAGATACCTGCGCGACCAAGAGTGCACGTGGACATTCAACCCTCCTCACTCCTCTCACATGGGCGGAGCATGGGAGCGCATGATCGGAGTGGTTAGGCGTATCTTGGATTCTATAATGCTAAAAACCGACCTGACTCGACTCACTCACGAAGTGCTAACCACATTCATGGCCGAAATATCAGCAATAGTCAATGCTAGGCCCTTAATCCCAGTGTCAACAGATCCAGAATCGCCAAGCGTTTTGACACCAGCAATGCTGCTGACCCAGAAAGTAGGGAACGTCCCCACCCCAGTCGAAGGCTTCCACTCTAAGGATATGCACAAACGACAGTGGAGACAGGTGCAGTACTTGGCCAACACATTTTGGGATCGCTGGAGACGTGAGTATCTGGTGACACTCCAAGAACGCCACAAATGGCAAACAGTGAAACCAGATATCCAAGTGGGGGATGTGGTCTTGTTGAAAGATAAACAGGTGGCAAGAAATGAGTGGCCCATGGGACTTATAATCAGAACTATCCCAAGCGAAGACGAAAAGGTTCGCAAAGTGGAAGTACGAGTGGCCCAGAATGGGATCGTTAAAACCTTCTTAAGACCCATTACAGAGACTATCCTCCTAATGCCCAAATCGGACTGTGATGGGGAAAAACTGGTTACCAGTGCCGTGGACTTTTAAGAGACATTGTGGTGCGTCAAGCTAACCAAGAGCTGCGCACCCACCTGGCTTCCCTTACTGGAAGGCCTGGCCAAAGGACTTTGATGCCAGTGGTACCAGCCGGTATCACATTGCTATGGAAATATGGAGCTTTGCAGTATATTGTTATGTTGTATGTATTGCACATATGTTCCACATAGCTTGCCATATAGAGGTATCTACAGATACCAGACGGGGAGTGTTATGGAACAAGAGCCACATTTCTGACTCACCCCCCTCTCTCCTTTGCAGTTTCTGCCTGTCAGATTTTATTCCCAGCTGCATGGAGTCTGCAGACACATACTGTGCCTGCGTGGCTTGCAACAATGTTGCACTCCTTGCCTGCGAGCATGACATCAGTGAGCTGCTACAGCAGTCTCTGAGATCCTCACCAGAATGGACTAGTCTGCCCCCCCTCCTGTTTGTTCAGACATGGTCTGTCCCTAGACTATTCCTTTGCCCACACCGCACCTCACTTTCTTTTCAACCCTGGAGACAGTGAGTAAAGAACCTTTCTCTGTTTATAACCCTTGGTGAGGCCATCTCTTTTTACCGGTTCCTAACTAATAATCACCAATACACACTATCCACAAGCATCTGTACCCTGCTACCTTTTCCCAATAAAGTGGAGGAAATATTACAGGACTTGGAGTGATTTAAAAGGGAACTGTGTTAATGCTATCGGGAGCCATTCATACCAACGTGCCCTGGCTTCAGAATATATATATATATATATTTGCATGATGAAGCCAATGTACAAATTCATGGGTGAAGGGTTGGTAACGGGCCAGTGTGGCTTAATCCCTTAATAACCTATACAGTTATTATCCGATATGGTATTTAAGGGGTTAATTGATATCTCAATGTAATTGCAATGTATTGGCATTGTATTGGCTATGTTTTTTGTGGGCAAGACAAGGATGTTGCTGGCAAATGAGACTTCTGGTTGGTAAGGTCAGTAGGACTTAATTTATTTGAATATGCTAGTTAATGTTTTTAATAATGGGCAAATAATCTATTATCCCTATCTGGATAATAGTTATTTTGCACATTATTGTACTGTAGGTGTTAGGGGGGGGGGAGGGAATGTATTGAATGTATAGGCCAGGTTTATATTTTTTACATTCAGGGTTTGTTCCGTGGTTCCACGTGAGACCTCTGGAGACCACCTATGGGTCTCCTCGGGTATCTCACGGGTATCAGGCTGGCGGTTCTACAGGTGACACATGCGGGGATGAAGCAGTGGCCTCACATCTGTGGGGGCACCGTGGACACGTAGTCTGCGGGGATGAAGCGGTGGCCTCACATCTGTGGGGGCACCGCTGACCCGTACGTGCGGGGATGAAGATGTGTGGTCCCACTTCTGCGGACCCATAGTAAGCACTCGTGAGTTCCCCAGACCCCCGTGGGAACCACCCGAGGCCACGCAGAAACCTGTGGGTCTGACCCGGGGCTCCCAGACATCCTTGGGCCTACCGTGGGATCCCAATTGTGGACCACGGTGACCCAAGGAGACCACCTGGGGGCCATGGTGCTGGCGGTACCCACAAGCAGGCCTCCAGAACCTGTTTGAAAAGGGCTGCTTGTACCCTGTAGGTCTGTCAGGTGCCCCGCCAGCCCACCGGGGACTCACGTGGGGCTGCGTTATGAACTCTGTATGTAAAAGGATAAATCTTTTATTTATGGGGGGGGCACAGGGGGTGGGTAATGTATTTATTAAATATAATGATGTTTATTGTGGGTCACTGTATTGTTTTTATTGTGGGTACTGGGGGTGGGGGGGTGTTCCCAAACGGTATGTGGGTAGGCCTCCCTTGTGGGTAGTGGGTGAGGGTGGTTAGGCCTCACGGGGTGGGGGATAGTGTGGGAGGGTATGTAGGCATCCCGAGTGGTGGGTGATGGTGGGTTAACCCCTTAATGACTGTAGCGGTTAATAACCGCTATGGTGATTAAGGAGTTAGGGGACATTACTTTGGATGTTTTCATTCTTGTGTCTGTTTTTCAGCAGCTTAGGGGGCATGGGCAGGATGAAGAGGAGGATGGCCTTCATCGTGGCAACCGGTAATGGTTAAGTGCTATATGTATTTAATGTCTTTATTCTTGTTTTTGTATTTTAAATACACAGGGGTGTATGTTGTTTATTGCCATGTTTATTGGGGGCAATTGTCCCAAATAAACATGCTATTCTTCCTTAACCCTTCATTGCCTTAGCGGCTATATGCTATGGTAATGAAGCAGCATTTCTGTATTTTAATAATATTGTGCAGGATCAGGGGGTCCCCTGAGCTTTGATTTGTGGCTCAGAGACCCCCTGCTCACTGTACAATATTATTAAAAATACAGTCATGCTGCTTCGTTAACGTAGCACATAGCCGCAAAGGTAAGGAATGAGTGTTTATTGATATGTGTGTTTTATTTATACTGTAGATGTGCAGAGGTTCTCCGGAGCTGAAGCGCTTTAGTTTTAGGTCTGGGGGCCCCCTGCTTCCCGAGACACAGGCCCCTTTAAGGGGTGCCGGTATCCCTCTGCTTGGTTTACATGCCGCGGTCACGTGATCAGGACCTTTAAATGCAGAGGGATACCGGCACCTCATAAAGTGGCCTGTATCTCGGGAAGCAGGGGGTCCCCCTTCCTGAAACCAATGCGGTTCAGCTCCGGAGACCCCATGCACATCTACACCATCAATAAAAATGGTTTTTCAATAATTTTTAATATACCGATGTTTGCGCAGAGAGAGCAGCGGATCTCTCTCTGCTGCAAACACATCTCGCCAGGGGACGGCTTCTTGGCAGCTTCTCGCCAGGCAGCCGTCTTGCCACCGGTTACTCGCCATTTTATCAAATGGTGTTGGCGCATTAATTCGCCAGGGATTCGGCCCTCCCTGCATACAGCGAGGTTAACACTCCAAAAACCTGGCGAATTGAAACCCTGGCGAATTCAATTTTTCGGCCCTTTCTGCATAGGCCCCTAGGATAGAAAAAGCTTATTAAAGATAGAAGAAAGAAGAATTGGGTACCTGATCCGGATCTTCATGGTGGATGGCATCGGATGCTGTTTGAGGCCTTCGCGGTACGTGAGCTTCTTGTTTCCCCGGGAGTCGGAGGGCCAGCGCTTGTAAAGGTATGTATTGAATGTATGGAAATGTATTTTTTTTTACAGGTTTTTCGATTGGATGTGTATTTTTATTTTTTCTTTGCACATTGACTGATAATATATTAATCAGTACCCCTTTAGGGTAGCGATCAATACATTATAAGGCCAATAATTTGTTTTAATTTCTTGCTTTGGATTGATGGTGATTTTTTTCTATGTTTGTTTATTATGTGGATGTAATTGTTAGTCATTTTGCTGCTGTATTGTAAAAAAAAATTGGCAATTGATTTTCATTTTTAATTAATGATGTGTTGTGTTGGCTAATGATTTTAATTGTTGTGTTGCCGATATTTTTGTAATAATTAATGTCTTTGTTGGTTACTGTTACAATTAATTCCTTGTTATTTTATTAATTAATTGGTTTCATTGGTTACTGGTTTAATTAATTGCTTTGATTGGTTACTGGTTTAATTAATTCATTGTTTTATTAATTGCTTTGATTGGTTACTGGTTTATAAATTCATTGTTGTTTTATTAAATAATTGGTTTCATTGGTTACTGTGACAATTAATTCATTGTTGTTTTATTAATTAATTGGTTTTATTTGATACTGGTACAATGAATTAATTGTTGTTTAATTAATTAATTGCTTTCATTGGATAATTAATTTAATTGTTGAACTCAATTTAATTAATTCATTGTTGAACTGGTTAATGCTTTTATTAATTGCATTAGCTGGCTAGTGTTTTTTTTTATTGAATAGTAGTGTTGCGGTGGTTTTTAATGTTTTATTATTGTGTGTTTTGTGCATTAATGTATTGTGATTAGGTGCCCATTGAGTGATATAGTGGCTTATCATGCCCATATAATTAGTTGGGTATGATGCACTACTATAACAATCAATGTGTACAGGGTGGGTATAGTGGGACTGGGGTGGGTGGTTATGCCTCCCGAGTGGATATCGGGGCACGGTGGGTTAACCCCTTAATTACTTTAGTGGTTATTAGATTGTATTTGCTATGTATTTTTCTGTAGAGGGACCTTGTAGTAAGCTGACGAGGACACCCATCATAATGCAGGGGGAAGTAGAACTGTATTTATGTACTTGATTTATGTATGCTGACAAATGTTGTGCTTAATAGTGGGCAGATAATCTATTATCCATATCTGAATAATAGTTATTTTGCCCATTACTGTACTGTATGTGTTTGGTGGGGGTAGGCGAGGTGTATTTAATTAAGTGTAAGACATGTTTTATTTTTTTTAACATATTGGGTTCGTACCTTAGGTCTGCGGGACCTATGGAGACCACCTGAGGACCCTCGGACGCCCATGGGAACAACTTGAGGCCCCTGGACGCCCACGGGTACCACCTGCGGACCCACGGGGGACACCTGCGGGGAAGAACCGGGGACCCCACAGCTGTGGTGGGCCCGTGGACACGCAGGGACCACCGAGGGCTCCAGACACCCTTGGGAACCGTGCACAAAAGTGAAGAATAAGTGCGCAACTACAACCAATATGGACGTGAAATAGTGATTAGTGATATAAATGTAAATAACAAAGTGACCTGATAAACTTCGAATAGAGACGTCTGCAGCTATGGCACCAGGGATGGCTCAAACACCCCCTAATGAGAACAGAATACACAAAAAACACAGCGCACAATGCTCATAGTGCATTAAAAATTATAATGTGAACCCACAGATAAGGTAAGTATTAGGCGTACATTAAAACAGAAATAAACAAGCATGTCAGGGGTTAGTGTTACCAATGAACCAATCGGAACGGCAGTGAAGATGTCTTCAGTGTAAACACACACCGGTCCTCCTGTCACGGTCACTCGATCTCAGACTGTGTCCTGGTTTATTTCCAGCACGATCGGATGCAATCCAGCAAAGTTCATAATGCAGGCAGTGTCCTCAAGCCTGGCAATCTCTGCAACCACACGCTGTTCAGCCCTCTGGTCCGGCCTTCCGGGTTCGTGACGTCACTCAGGAGCGACAGCGTGTCGCGGTCTTCCCAGTCATCGTGTGAGCCTGCAGCGGGGTAGTGCAGAGTCCAGAGTTCATTCAACAATAAAATGCTTAATCCAACGCGTTTCGAAACCTTAACGGTCTCTTCATCAGGGAATAATTGGTCTGAAATCGATGCAGAACTTAAATACCCCACGCCTCCAGCTTATAGGCCCATCAATTGGAGATTTTGGCCAATCCAGAGGAAGCGGGGAGGAGTCAAATGGCTGCATGGGTCACAGCCACAAACACGTTGCTACGGGCAACCATTGAAAACAAAATTAACTTTATTAAACAAACAAAAATGTATTAGTGAGCAACAATCGGGCAATGGCTCTAAAATAAAGAAAAAAGTGTTAAAAACAATACTTATAAGCAGCTAAAAGTACACCTAAATAATAAAGTGCAACTGGCATATAGAATTATTGAAAAAGAAGCACGAAGCACAGGAACATAATAAAGAAGCAACAATAGATCACCTAGTTTTTAAAAAATAAATAAAGATTAACTAAAAGCTTGGGGGAGATTGGGTTAAATAACCCGCCTTACCCCTACCCCCTTGTATTCATGGGGATTAGTAGAAGGACCAGATATGCCAGTTTCTTTATGCCAGTTGCACTTTATTATTTAGGTGTACTTTTAGCTGCTTATAAGTATTGTTTTTAACACTTTTTTCTTTATGCAACTGGCATAAAGAAACTGGCATATCTGGTCCTTCTACTAATCCCCATGAATACAAGGGGGTAGGGGTAAGGCGGGTTATTTAACCCAATCTCCCCCAAGCTTTTAGTTAATCTTTATTTATTTTTTAAAAACTAGGTGATCTATTGTTGCTTCTTTATTATGTTCCTGTGCTTCGTGCTTCTTTTTCAATAATTCTATATGCCAGTTGCACTTTATTATTTAGGTGTACTTTTAGCTGCTTATAAGTATTGTTTTTAACACTTTTTTCTTTATTTTAGAGCCATTGCCCGATTGTTGCTCACTAATACATTTTTGTTTGTTTAATAAAGTTAATTTTGTTTTCAATGGTTGCCCGTAGCAACGTGTTTGTGGCTGTGACCCATGCAGCCATTTGACTCCTCCCCGCTTCCTCTGGATCGGCCAAAATCTCCAATTGATGGGCCTATCAGCTGGAGGCGTGGGGTATTTAAGTTCTGCATCGATTTCAGACCAATTATTCCCTGATGAAGAGACCGTTAAGGTTTCGAAACGCGTTGGATTAAGCATTTTATTGTTCCATGAACTCTGGACTCTGCACTATCCTGCTGCGGGCTCACACGGTGTCTGGGAAGACCGCGACGTGCTGTCGCTCCTGAGTGACGTCACGAACCCGGAAGGCCGGACCAGAGGGCTGAACAGCGTGTGCTGTGTGGTAGCAGAGATTGCTTGGCTTGAGGACACTGCCTGCATTATGAGCTTTGCTGGACTGCATCCGATCGTGCTGGAAATCATCCAGGACACAGTCTGAGATCGAGTGACCGTGACAGGAGGACCGGTGTGTGTTTACACTGAAGACATCTTCACTGCCGTTCCGATTGGTGCATGGGTAACAATAACCCCTGACATGCTTGTTTATTTCTGTTTTAATGTACGCCTAATACTTACCTTATTTGTGGGTTCACATTATAATTTTTAATGCACTATGAGCGTTGTGCGCTGTGTTTTTTGTGTACCCTTGGGAACCACCTGAGGGCCCAGACACCTGTGGGGATGACCCGAAGACCACCAGTTACCTACAGGACCACCCGTGGACCACATTGGGGCCTGTGGCGACCCGCGGGAACAACCTGGAGGCCCATGGGGCCTAGCAGGGACCACCCAGAGACACCCTTACACTTGTGGGTACCCCCCGGGGTGCACTGTGGGGTCTGCGGACACCAGTCGGCCTGGGGTATTAATCCTGTGTTTAAAATAATAAATCATGGATTTATGGGGGGGGGGGGGAAGGGGATGAGAGGTTTGTGTATTAGTGAGTGGGTAGTACAGTACATATTGTAATGTAATCTGCTACAGTACTGTGCCTTAACCCTTTCATTGCCTTAGCTGGCATTGCATGTCCGCTAAGTTAATGAAGCTGCTTACATTTTCATTTTTATTTATTGTTCCTGTGAGCAAAGGGTCTCCTGATTTGAATAAAGTTGATTTCAGCCTCTGGGACCCCCTACATCCCGAGATACAGGCCCCGGTATGAGGTCCCGGTATCCCCTCTGCTTTGTTTAGATCCCACAGTCACGTGACCCACAGAATTTTAACATGGGATACCGGCACCCAATAATGGGGCCTGTATCTCGGGAAGTAGGAGGTCCCCGGGCCTGAAATCAATGCAGTTCAGCTGCAGAGAACCCCTGCTACGTTAGAATTTTAATAAAACCCCCACAATCGCCTGTGAGAGGCGTGCAGATAGAATGACTGATTCAGCTTATCTCTTACAACGCAACTTTTACAGAAAGTCCAACCTCGGTAGGATTCACACAGCAGGGACCTCTGCTGGGTTACTCCGGCGGGCCATTAGTCTGCAACTGTCCATCTTGGGTTCATCACACTACGCAATGGCTGCTTCATCTGTATGATAGACAAATGGTCAATGAGTCCTTCAAACAGGTAATGGGTGAGGACAGACAAGTTCTATTACACAGATCAAAAACCAGTCAAAATTCACAAAAACAAAAAAACAGTCAAAAATCACCAAAGCTGCACTTTCCTTTTTACTAGCCACATTAAGTATGGATTCTAAGAATCCCCTCACAACCTTATATGTATGGTTGGAGTACCTCAGAACCTATATACCGGTTCTGGGTGACCCATTAACCTAGGGACCCCTTGACTGTTTCAGGTCTGTGCTGAAGCAGGGAACCAACCTATGAACACCTATATAGGTTCTGGGTGACCTGGGCATTTATTGGGTATCCCCATTAACCTAGGGACCGCGTGACTGTTTTAGAGACACCTAACATCCCTATGCCCCTTTTAACATTCTGGTCTGTTCTGAAGCAGGGAACCCCTAGTGGTGAGTCGCGAAAGTCTTTTCAAGGGGAGATATTGCCGGGACATGTGCCAACATGTATCCAGGAATCAGACCTGATTCTTGCATACATTTTTAGGGGAACCAGCAACTATGGACCATGACTTGCAAGGCACATTCTGACAACACTTTCTCAGCAAAACCCCCCTTGAAACTTATACCACAGCAATCTCTACTTGCTGGCACTCCTAGAAAGGTAAAAACACATAAAATACTTTTTTGTTGCACAATATATTTTATACATTACACAGTACTGGGCTCAAGAGCTGACTCTTCTTGAACTATTATTATGGATTAGCGGTGACCAAATGGTCTTAAACCTTTATTTGAGAGCCTGGTTACCCCCCTAGTGTCACAGTCTGTGATTCAACCATCCCTGAGTTTTGTTTAACCAGTAAGTGGGATAGCCACCTGGAAAAGTTAAGGGCAAGATGTGTACTGTGTAGTTAGTGATTAGAGAGCAATTATGCCTTTTGTTTGATTGTTGTTTTATGCCTTTAGAATAAAGAATAAAACCTGCTACCAGATTCTTATGCTTCCTGCCTTTAATGTGAGAGCAAAGATCCTGCAATGTGGCTGAGATGTGAATATACTGTATATACGGATGCAGCGACCATTATTCGAACAATTCTCGAAATGGACATAATGGCCCATCGGATTAACACAGCAGGGGTCCCTGCTGTGTGAGTCCTACTGTGGTCTGCTTGTCTGTAAAAGACAAGCAGTAAGAGATACAGTAGGCTGAATCAGTCACTCTACCTGCACGCCTCTCACAGGCGATCAGGTTTTATTTCATTTTAAACATTACAGTAATGTAGCAGGGCATCTCCGGAGCTGAACCGCATTGATTTCAAGTCCGGGGACCCCCTACTTCCCGTTATGGGGTGCCGATATCCCCGCCATGTTAAAATCCTGTGGGTCACGTGACCGTGGGATATAAACAAAGCAGAGGGATATCAACTTTTTTCAAATCAACTATGTTCAGCTCAGGAGACATCCTGCCCCGCACACTACTGTACATTTATCAACCATGCTGTGAAATATATATATATATAATATAATACAGATGCAGCGCCCGTTATTCAAAGATTTACCTGGGTAAATTTATAGTGTGCGTGAACAGGAGTCTCCTGAGCTGAACATAGTTTATTTCATCCTCGGGGACACCTACTTCCCGAGATACAGGCCCCGGTATGGAGTGCCAGTATCCCTCTGCTTTGTTTAGATCCCACATGAATTTTTACATGGTGGTAACTTGAGAAGTAGGGGGTCCCCGAGGCAGAAATCAACTTTGTTCAGCTCAGGAGACCCCCTGCTCACGCACACTATGAATAAAAATAAAATGTAAGCAGCTATCCACTAAGGTAATGATTTTTTTATTGGGGAGGTGGGGGGTGCGTGTTTGATACTACTGTACCTCAGTCATCCAAAATGTTAGTAATGCATTGTTATTAGGAATTTCATACTTGACTTTATCCACAATTGCATACATATCAGTTCATAAACCCTAACAATTGTGAATGCATCATTTGAAATACAGTAGGTTACTTTAAGTCAATGCTACTTAAGAGTTAATTATCTATAGAGCCTGCTTGATTCCTTTATGTCATCATTCCGCTTTTTCATTAAGGCTTCTTAGTAAATGTCCCTTTTCTATTGCCTTTCTCTTGTATTGAGTAAGTACTGGATTCCCTGTATTTGCAGTTACCTAGTCAAGTGATTGTGACAAGTTAGCAATATCTAATTAAATCTGTTATCTTTTCATTTTCAAGTATAATTTAAAACATGAAAAGCTAATGTAACGGGTATTCCACCCCACCCAATCTCATATGTAGTGTGGGTGAGTAGAACATGCGGTGTTACCGGTGTAGTGCGTATACCTGCAGACTCACAGGAGATCTGAGCCTCCGCTAGTGAGAGCCTGGGGTGAATCCTCTGGAACGTTTCTTGGTTCAGCGCCTCCACCTATGTAGGATTCTAGGGAAGTGTAGAATGACCCTACATAGGAACCCAATCAGAAACCACACACACAGTGATTATATATAACTACTTTACTTACAAATAATATAATAATAACCAGTGTCTCTCTCACGAGGAGACACTGACAGTGACGTCTCGCAGGACGATTCCCCGACACCAGGTGATCCCACCCAGTGTCCCAAGAACCCCACCCAATGTCCCGTACTCCTACAGAGATAGTCACTGGGTGACTGCGCAGTCACTAAAACCTTTAGGCCTGTTGGTGCACATGTGTTGGTATAATACCTGCCGAGCACTCCGGTGCTCGGGTCAGCAACAAGCTTCTCAAAGGGTCAGACGTGCGATGCATCCGTCTGATCCTATCCAGGTGATATTCTCCAGGAACCCCAACGAGGATCCCACCGCTTCACGGGAACACAACCGTCTCTCGGTAACACACCGTCTCACGGGAACAGCAGCCGCCGCTATCCCTATCTATCCCTAAAGTGACAGGAACCCTAACCTAGGGCCTGTCCCTGATGAACCGCAACCTGAGGTGACTTGGGGGAAACTCCTAGAGCCTGCGGGGTTAATAACCTGCCCCACTCCCTTATCTACCCAAGTCCCTAATCCTCCCTAAAACTAGCTACTCCTAACACCTAGCTACTCCTAACAGCCTGCAGCAGACACAATGTTCTCACCGTCCGCCTGCAGACATTCACACACGCTGCACACACTGCGCCCAGCACCTGCAGCGACACACACAGAGCTGACAATCGTACAAACACAATACACTGGAACCCGCAGCAAATCATCCACTGCACACACGCTGTGCCTATTTGCCAGTGCGCACAGCACTACCCGCTGTGGCACTGCCAAACCTGCACCTTACACACACTGAGGGCGACCTCCCTATCTAGGGCCGTCCCTTATCAGTTACCCACTACCCTGGTGGGGAGTTGGGGCCTACCTGGAGGGTGAGGGTACCTATCTGGATGCAGGAGCTGCACTCACTCCCTGCATCCTTCCTTCCCCTTCAGCTCCGCTGCTCCAACTGACGTGACTCATGCAAAGCCCGGGAAATGTATCTATTCTCCCTCCAGGGCAGTCCTACAGCCCTATTGGCTCCTATCAAGCACCTGGTGCCTGCCTCGCTATACCTCATGGGAATTGTAGTCCCGAGGCCCCTACAATAACATTGGGGCCGCGTGCGTTCCTCCCCTCTGCCTACACTAACTCCTAATGGCCGCCGCAACCCTTCCTGAGCTGTCCCTACTCTCGCGCGAACTATCCCTGTCTCTTGGGCTCTCCCTGCGCCTACGCGTCCCTGCGCATGCGCAATCCTCAGCACAATGGCGGCGCCCTGCTTGCCCGGCCGCCGGGACCTTAGAGACGCGATCGCGGCCTTAGCAATGGCCCGATCGCGTCCCCGGCAACCCCAGGCAGGAGAAGCCGCGCTGCTCCTTGCTCCAGCCCTTACTCTTGGAAGCAGCCGTCGGGTCGTTCGGCACCCGCGCTCGAGCTGCTCCAGGGGAGGGGGGTTCTCCAGGAGCCACGGGAGCTCCAGGCTATATTCTCCCCCTGGTGGAACTCCAACGTCCTCGCTTGGATAACAGATGTAATCAATCAACATAAGGTTTATATAATTAAAATGCATGGCACAGAACATACAACACATGTCGAATTTACACTTCAGGTTACATGATACATCACCCCCAGTAACCGAGACCAGCTGAGACCATTTTTTTAGGTGCCCCTGACTGATCATGTGGGGGTACCTCACTTTTGCGTCCGTGAGCCTCCCCTAGAAAAATTTCTTGGAGAGCACACTCTGGAGTGACAGTTACGGGCTCCTCGCTACTTCCTCCCCCTGGCGGAAGGAATAGCACAGTGTCCTTTAACCAGGCCTTTACCTGGCCATCCGCGGCATGGATGCGGTAGACCAGGAGGCCGGAACCTTTCCCGCGGTCCACCACCTGGCGAATGGAGCGTTCCTTTTTGGGCTCCAATGAGAAAATTTTCACTAAATCCTTCTCTACACAGTCCTTGTCCCTACGAACTTGCGAGGCTTCCACTGGGGAGCGAAAAATGGATAACGTCTCTTTTCTCAAAGTCTCTGTTTCACCTGACAGGGGGTAAAGGGTAGATAACTTACCACTGCGGTGATTCATTGTGGCCAACAGGTCCTCGGGGACGCTGTCAGTTCCCACCTCGGCTGTATCGGGACCTGTCCACAACACTTCTGGGACAGTCCACTTACTCGCTGGAAACTCGGGAGCGTGGGATCCCAGTCCTGGGACCATTTGGGTCGGAGCGCATGGGCTCACACTACGCTCAGAAGCCGCAACTCTGGCCTTCTTCACGGCCACCTCCATCGGAGCCTGTGGGGGGCAAAGGGGTTCCTTACCACTCGGTTGGCTTGCGATGGGTTTCTCTTCTTCTGGCACGATAGGCAGTGGGCACTGGTCCACTCGCACCACTGGACAGCTATCTTCTAATGAGGACACCTCCGCCAGGACGCGATGCAGAGGGGAGCCCTTCGCCCGGGCGACCAGATTTAAGGAGCCATCGTGCTCCGCGGTCACCTGGAGGCTCACCCCCAACACCCCTGGGGCAGTCGACTCACCCTTGTCGTCTGTAGGTACTGGTCCCAAGCCTAGGACCGATGGTACCTCTGCAGTAGGTCTGACTGACCATCGAAGGGCACACGGGCCCACAGCAGGGTCCGCAACATCGGAATACACCTCTTCAGAAATCAAACAGTCTAGCACGGCGTCAACGTATGGTTGCAGATTACAGTGTTTGCTCCCCCTGGTGGAATCTGTAGGAAGGGCACTTTCTACAAGGGAGTAGTTCTGGCTCTGCTCTGAGTCACTCACATCACTGGGGAGGGGCTCTGATTTTCGCGCCAATCCCGGACAGATTGTTGCAACATCTTTCTGTGCAGGTTGGCAGTCAGCAGCACGTGCGCTCTCCTGATTTGGCGGGAGACGCCATCCTGCTTGGTCTGCGTAGACTAGGGGGTACCCTTCTGAGGGGCCCCCGGGCATGAACAGTGCGGACGGTGCCTCTGCCAGGCATATATTCTCAGTGTGGGTTACTACAAAAAGAATGGTTTTCCATGTGGACGTGGGATCTTGTTCCTCATCTAAGACACATGTCCACGGCCACTCAGGAATTTTACACATATACTCCCGGACCTTCATTTTGGGTATAGTTACGGGAATGCCTCCTACCGCCACTACCTGTCCAGGGTCTAGATATTGCCTCAAAGCCCAGGCAAGTACCTCGTGTCCGGACTTCACAAACATGGTGACAAAAATAGGGACGGGACAATTTGGAAAAAAATGAAACAGGGCACCCCAGGTGGTATCTCAGCAGCGCCTCCAAATGTAACGGGTATTCCACCCCACCCAATCTCATATGTAGTATGGGTGAGTAGAACATGCGGTGTTACCGGTGTAGTGCGTATACC
This sequence comes from Ascaphus truei, assembly GCF_040206685.1. Classification (NCBI taxonomy): domain Eukaryota; kingdom Metazoa; phylum Chordata; class Amphibia; order Anura; family Ascaphidae; genus Ascaphus; species Ascaphus truei. The sequence goes on along the minus strand of NC_134485.1, from coordinate 408,624,346 downwards.
TGCAGACTCACAGGAGATCTGAGCCTCCGCTAGTGAGAGCCTGGGATGAATCCTCTGGAACGTTTTTTGGTTCAGCGCCTCCACCTATGTAGGATTCTAGGGAAGTGTAGAATGACCCTACATAGGAACCCAATCAGAAACCACACACAGTGATTATATATAACTACTTTACTTACAAATAATATAATAATAACCAGTGTCTCTCTCACGAGGAGACACTGACAGTGACGTCTCGCAGGACGATTCCCCGACACCAGGTGATCCCACCCAGTGTCCCAAGAACCCCACCCAATGTCCCGTACTCCTACGGAGATAGTCACTGGGTGACTGCGCAGTCACTAAAACCTTTAGGCCTGTTGGTGCACATGTGTTGGTATAATACCTGCCGAGCACTCCGGTGCTCGGGTCAGCAACAAGCTTCTCAAAGGGTCAGACGTGCGATGCATCCGTCTGATCCTATCCAGGTGATATTCTCCAGGAACCCCAACGAGGGTCCCACCGCTTCACGGGAACACAACCGTCTCTCGGTAACACACCGTCTCACGGGAACAGCAGCCGCCGCTATCCCTATCTATCCCTAAAGTGACAGGAACCCTAACCTAGGGCCTGTCCCTGATGAACCGCAACCTGAGGTGACTTGGGGGAAACTCCTAGGGCCTGCGGGGTTAATAACCTGCCCCACTCCCTTATCTACCCAAGTCCCTAATCCTCCCTAAAACTAGCTACTCCTAACACCTAGCTACTCCTAACAGCCTGCAGCAGACACAATGTTCTCACCTTCCGCCTGCAGACATTCACACACGCTGCACACACTGCGCCCAGCACCTGCAGCGACACACACAGAGCTGACAATCGTACAAACACAATACACTGGAACCCGCAGCAAATCATCCACTGCACACACGCTGTGCCTATTTGCCAGTGCGCACAGCACTACCCGCTGTGGCACTGCCAAACCTGCACCTTACACACACTGAGGGCGACCTCCCTATCTAGGGCCGTCCCTTATCAGTTACCCACTACCCTGGTGGGGAGTTGGGGCCTACCTGGAGGGTGAGGGTACCTATCTGGATGCAGGAGCTGCACTCACTCCCTGCATCCTTCCTTCCCCTTCAGCTCCGCTGCTCCAACTGACTTGACTCATGCAAAGCCCGGGAAATGTATCTATTCTCCCTCCAGGGCAGTCCTACAGCCCTATTGGCTCCTATCAAGCACCTGGTGCCTGCCTCGCTAAGCCTCATGGGAATTGTAGTCCCGAGGCCCCTACAATAACATTGGGGCCGCGTGCGTTCCTCCCCTCTGCCTACACTAACTCCTAATGGCCGCCGCAACCCTTCCTGAGCTGTCCCTACTCTCGCGCGAACTATCCCTGTCTCTTGGGCTCTCCCTGCGCCTACGCGTCCCTGCACATGCGCAATCCTCAGCACAATGGCGGCGCCCTGCTTGTCCGGCCGCCGGGACCTTAGAGACGCGATCGCGGCCTTAGCAACGACCCGATCGCGTCCCCGGCAACCGGCCGCAGGCAGGAGAAGCCGCGCTGCTCCTTGCTCCAGCCCCCACTCTTGGAAGCAGCCGTCGGGTCGTTCGGCACCCGCGCTCGAGCTGCTCCAGGGGAGGGGGGTTCTCCAGGAGCCACGGGAGCTCCAGGCTATACTAATCAGAAGCTACAATATAAACCGCTATCTAAATAAAAAGTTTCATATGCCTTTCTTTAACATGTAAATCTTCATAATTAAGAAATTAATGTTACCATTCAAAGAAAACATGTACTGTACTATTACAGTATTATTATTGTTTATTTGTAAAGCCCCAACATATTCTGCTTTGCGGTACAATGGGAGTACAGAGTTGTGTATAGTATATCACATAAACTGTTACATACAAATGAGGACAGACCTGCACAAATAGATACAAAGAGCTAATGAGGGCCCTACATGTCAGAGTTTACAATCCAGAGGGAATGAGGGACAATGTTTAAACAAGAAGTTAAGGTGGCTACTCATTGCAGGATATTGTGTATCTGAGGTTGGAATATGGCCCAGTCTGACAGTTTATTCCATGAAGTTGTTGGTTTTTTTTGGGAGGGGGGGGAGATTCGGTTCAGTCACACAGCGGGCCCCAATGGAGTGTGGATGGAAGGGGTGGAGATGAATGTTAGAGGTATGGCTGATATGCTTCTTTGATAAGATGAGTTTTCAGGAAGTGTTTAAATACCTGAAAGCTAGGCCACTGCTAAGGTTATCAAGATGTCAACCCCTTCCTTACCCCCCCCCCCAGGAATCCTAAACATTAACCACTAGCCATGGGGTATCTACTCCCATCTCCCCCCCCAAACCAAACAAAACAACCCCTTCCACCCCTCCCCCCCCACACCGTAATGGACAACAGTCCTGTTAGTCAAATGTGGCTAATAGGGATCTTGCCCATGGAAAATCATTTCAAAAATACCCTTAACAAAATATACATTACAATAAAATAAGAACATAATCAAACTCTAGTCTTTACATGCATTGATTGTAAATGTGCCTACCTCTAAGCCCGTAATGGGAGCCTAGACACCCACATTGTCAATCAATGTAGTCCAACCCTCTAAATAAATAAAAGGTTATTACTTAACCCTGCCAGGATGAAGGCCATCCTCAAGGGATCCATCAGATAATTCCAAAAAGGTCTGATTCCCCACTATCACAAAAAAAAACCACAATCCTAGTCCGACGGCCAATAAAATTCAAATCCAAACATCGTGAAAAATGAATCCCTGCCGATGTCACAAAAATAAACAAAAAATATCCAGCAGGAACAATAAATCAAATCTGGAAGCAATGGATTCTCTAATTTGAAGAGCAGACTCCGGTGAGTAGACAATTGGTAATTGAAAATGATGGGATGGAGCACATTTGGAAGAAACCAGAATATTTCTAAAGAAATATAAAAAGCACCCTCACAAATCCTCTATTCACACCTTCTATCTACTCCTTCCTGCTGCTGATGATGGGGATATCTCTCCTAATCCTGGACCCAGTCATTTACACACCTGCTCCAACCCACGTCTCCTTGCCACCTGTTCCCCTGCTAAAGAAGTTAACCTATGTAATTTAATACTGACTAACCTTAAAACTCGCCTCACAAATGAAGTATCCCAATAGCCTGCACTCATGGCTATTGTCCAACAGTCAGTCACTTCTACCAATCATTGTGGCCAAGTAATATCATCTATAGCACTTATTCCCTCACCTGTTGTCTCTGTAAGTCTCCCAACATACCATTTAGATTGTAAGCTCTTCAGGGCAGTGATTTCCTTTCATATTGTCTTATTTTGCTGTGCTTATTGTATTATTATAATTCCCTGTACTGTATTCTTTGTGAAGTACTGAGTACACTTTTGGTGCTATATAAATAAAGATATACATACATAAATACAAGAGAACCTCAACAGGAAATTGTTCAAGTGTGTTCTCACTGCTCAGAATGTAAAAAGAATGGACTCTAAACGTAAAGATATTTCAGAAGCTTCAGATAACTCAAAGTAGTATGTAGAGATGTAGTGTATGCAGGATATTACCATAGGCAGAAAAATAATAGGCGTGAAAAGCAAACAAAGGTCCGTAGCATCAGATGGGTGAAAAAAATTAAAATTGCAGTGGACCAGAAATCTATATGCTCAAGAAATGATAATTGTTTGACAAAGATGGTACTAAACTGAATTTCCAGAGATATCAAAAAATGATGATGATGATTAAAATGTGAAAATGAAATCAGAAAATGAGTTAACAACATGAAGAGAGGCTTGCAACCACAGTAACAAGAAGATCATTGAGGAGACCTTCATCCACCCGTGGATAGACAAGGGAAGAAGATGTTTCTATATCTATATATCTCGATTTGAAAATCTGATTTTAAAATTAAGGGGGTAATATGTGCAGCTGGGAAATCTGACTCCACAGTATGTTGCTTGGGAAGCAGGGTGTTCCCGGGGCTGAAATTAATGCGGCTCAGCTCCAGAAACCCACTGCTTTAATGCCATATAAATAAAATAAAAACATTGCAATCGCCTGTTAGAGGTGTGCAGAGAGAGGGACCTATTCTGTCTACTCTCTCTATGTATCTCTTCCAGACTGATGCAGCCCAGTAGGACTAACAAAGCGGGTGTCAAATCCAGAAGCAGGGACCCCCGTTATGTTAATCCTGAGGGAAATTAATCTGGTTGTCGGGATTTCGCGAACAAGCAGTTGTCAAGCAGCTGACATCTGCGGTTTCCTTGAGGAATTCTCGACAATATATCTGGCTACATCTGTACTGCCCACCTTTCTGGATTCATAAATGTTTGTCAATAGTTGGTGTACCATGTTCTCTTGGAATAAGTCAGATAAAGGGTGTGAACACAAAGGGGCCTATTCACAAAACTTCTATAAGTAACTCATCGAGCATTTTGGGCACTTCTTCAACGAGTTTGCAAGTGTAGCTATTCAGAAAGCTTTGATAACTTGCCAAACTCACTCGAGGAGCGTCTTCCCGATCAATAGCTCTCCCGCACAGACAAATCGTGCGGGAGCTAAAAAAAATGAGCAAACTCACATTTCTTGAGCTATCACGCTATTCAGGTAGCTTCGATAATCACATTGCGGCTGCAACTCTCAAGTAACTCGCAGGTTCTCATCTCACCACTTCAAGGGTGGCGAGATGGGATCCGCAATGTGACAGAAGAAAAACATATATTTTTACTGCTTTGGATTGAAGCCAGGAGTCTCTGGAGCTGCCCAGCATTATATCAGCTCTGGAGATCCCTGCTTCCATCCTATGTGATACAAATAGATTTACAGGTAGCTTCATTAACTTAGTAGAAAGAACAGGGAATGGGCACAGCAAATAAAATGAGGCTGGCAGCAAGGATGAAAGTGAAAAAAATAATCTTCTTTATTAGGCATGATGGCCAACATTTAAAAATGCACAAGGTTCCTCTGACGTGTTTCCCGCCTTCTGGGCACTTTATCAAAGAGCTAGGGACTAAAGTCTGGTATTAGTCAGCAATCCACAAGAAGGTTGCCCTGTTTGTTTATATTTGTTACTCCTTATATGCTGAACAGAAGCAATCTTTTGTATTAAAGCTTTGGTTGAAATAAAAGCCTTCATTTATTTTACAAAAGCAGTCTTCTGTTTTCACCTCTACACCCACTCCTGCAATGGTCTTTTGTTAAGGTGCTAGTTTGTCACTTAGAAGTTCATGCCTAGGTGTATGTTTGGCCTTTTTATAGGCTCTCTTTATCATACTATTGCTGTAGCCTCTCTCACTAAATCTGTCCTTCATGAGTGTATCCTACTGTATATTCCAGTCTTCAACGGTGGAGCAGTTACTCCAAATTCTGAGATGTTCCACAGGAATACTCCGGAACAAGGTATTTGGATGATGGCTCTTGGCATGTAGAATACAATTCATGGCCATCTCTTTTCAATAGGTGGTTGTGACCCTGTTTCACCTTGATATTTTTAGATGGAGAAAGGTAATCCCTTCTCTGCTGCGTTCAAGGGTTAGTTTGAGGTTAATATTGTTATTGTTCAGGTTGTTTACAAATTCCTGAAGTACTGTACTTCTAACATGAACTCTTGAAGCATGTGGGTGGCAGCCTATGCTTCCACAAGACAGATTTTATGGTGATAAATTAGTACACTCTGAATACCTATTGTTTCCATATATATGGCTTCTCAAAGTAAAAGTAAATCTGTTTTGGGGGATGTTACCCTAGACGTTTAAGACTCAGCAGTACTATTGCTTTTAATTTACAAGGGACACATCTTGAATACTAGATCTGAGTGCTTAAAATGCATTTAGGGCATCAGGCAGTTCCACTGATTTTACGTCAGAGGGGATACACTTTAACAGTACAACTGAGTGATGTTAAGTGCTGCTCAATTTTAACGAAGACTTAAGGAAGAACATTGTAGTCACTTATAGTGAGACCATATAATCACACATTATTTTAACCATATGTAAGCAAGTAACTTTTTATATTATTCACTCATTTTGCATATTCTTCAAGCTTGCATTAAGGGTGGCTGAACTTTTTTGACTGGGATCTTTCACTTTTCTTTTGTAAACTTAGACCTCTTTAGATTTCTAAATTACAGTGGAATTAAAAAAAATATATATATATATATATATATATATATATATATATATATATATATATATATATATGTAGCCATGCATAATAATGACTGCATACATCTTCCCTGTTGGCAGTAAGTCCTGGTAAGTACAGGCCTGCCAACAGTAGTTATGGAGGTTTTCCCTCACACCCTAGTGTGGTGCCCTGTGTAAGGAAGGGAGTGGCTGTATGCTCTGAGTCCCTGGATAGTGACCTCAGAGATGCGCCTGCCCCCTGAGGTATAAAGGGCACAACACTGACAGTTAGTGTTGTTGGTTGAGAAAGAGTAACCAGAAGGTAAAGGGATTGGAGGAACACTTTTGTGACCCTAGTGCAGTAACTAGCGGTAGCAGAGTGATAAATCAAGTCTGTCTACGCCACACTGTGTCCAGGGACCTGGCACAGCGGTGATCTCCCTAGGAGAAAGGGAATCCCACTTCAATACGGGAGGGCGTACCTGGCAAAGGGACAGCACGGAGAGATGTGCGGCTAGAGCCGGCAGCTGCATGGGGCAGTCTGCTACATCCATGTATTCAATAAAGATGTCCTTGATAATGAGAACCCCACTGTGTGAGTGTGAGATTACTCGACAGTGGATGGCACCAAGAAGGAGTTCCTCACCAGGACCATCTCCCTGCGGAAGCACAGATCCTGATGAGGTGGAGGCGCTGCACATGATGTAAGTTGGACTCGCACCCATTACCTCAGCTACCTGTCCTGATGACATCCCCTAATAACACCAAGCGGGAGACTCAGGAATCCTGTTACTTGCAGGTGCACCACCACACACGCCTTGTAATGGGGGACTGGTTAGACTACACGGGCCAATATGAGATTGGGTGGGTCAGGCCAGAGGGATACACCCGTTACATATATATATATCTTTGCACTATGTTCTGCTTATTAAACTAAATGATTTGGTAACAATTTGGAAACATGCATTTTAATTCAATAAAAGCAAATCAATATACTGATACAGGTATGGGAAGACATGTATTTTCTCTTTGTGCTGGAGATTCACATGGTAAATTGAACTAATTAGAAATGTCAAAATAGAACAATGAAGTAGTATAGGATTCTATTGTTGCTTCCTACTAGATAGAATGATTCTCTAGCTCAGATTACTCTAGCATGGAAATTGGGATATACTGTACTGTATGCGGTCTATTGTGTGCTTAATGAATCATTCGCATATAAAATCACGCACTGTGACATTCCATTATCACCTAAGTTATTACACTCTCCAGGTGAATGAACTACCAATTGTTCTATCCTTTTCTCTTTTGTCTATGAATTTATTTCCGGCGAGGATGCAAGAAAAAAAAAAACAAAACCAATTTTAGGCATTCCAACTAGGGCGATAAGATGTCTTAAAGTTATTGCTACAGGTAGCTAATGATTTTAACCTGGAACATACACAAGTTAGTATTATTCAGATCCATATAAAACTGAAACTATTTATAAAGTGTTAATATTCCTGTTAAAAACATTATTGAATAGTTAATAGGCTTCCCTATAATTATTGTGATAGAATCTGGAACTGTCATTTAATATACATGTATCTTACAGTATCACTTTTGCGAAATCCTCATTCTTTTTTTAAAATATATGAATACCAACAGTACAGTATCCAAGTGTAGCTAGAAAAAATATTAGTTTCAAGATATTTCAGAATTCTGTAATCAGACTTTATTTTTCTTGAATTAATAACACATATTCACAGTTTTGTTTGGCTATTGATTTTTTTTAACATTGTATTAAAAGTTTAAATCCTACTGTATATTGTCATGATGCGATGAGCTACAGTTTACTTTAAGCATGTACTGTGTGTGTGTTATGTTGCTCACCTGTTAGGCTTACAAGAGGCCTAAGGGCCGTTCTATACAGCATGCGGCCGTGCGGCCGCGCGTGCACGTGTCGCATGCTTTTTGTATGCATACTATAGAAGCTGTGAAGGTACAGTGTTTGTGTGTTTATGTGTACGTGTGTGTGTTTATGTGTGTATGTATGTGTATGTATGTGTATGTGTATGTATGTGTATGTATGTGTAATTTATTATTTATTAAAAAAAAAACATTGGTAAAAATAAAATATTTATTAAATTTGTGTAGACACAAATACATTCACACATACACACACACATACTGTATACATACACATGCATACATATATACACACACACACATATACATACATTCAGCGCTGTAGCGGCTGGAAAACATGAATTTCCCCGTCTTCGCCGCTGTCTGTCGGCTCCCCGCTCCCTGCCGTGCGCAGCTCCATTATAGAAAGGTTGACTGACGTCAGCCAACTAAAATTCCGCGCGCGCGCGCACCGGCACTATATAACAACCCTAAACCTCCATGCTTTGGGAGCCTGTGGTGGCGGGTGCAGAGCTTCCACCCATGAGAATACCAGTGTTGGCGAGAAAGCCCTTCACGGGAACTGGTATACCTAGATGGTATACCACAAATAACCACAATCCAAACAATGTATATGTAACACACTTTACTATGGTCCCATAACACTCCCCGCAATACAGTACATACAGTACGAACAATATCAATAACCATCAGGTAACAACAATAGTAAGTGTTCCCCCACAGTACTGATGGTGCCCTAAGCACCTAAGACTCGGTTTCCATCAAAACAACCCCACCCAAAGAGATATGTGAAGGCAGTGCTACCCTCCCGTTTGTAGTGTTGGTGCCTGTAGGTACCTTCCTGGGTATACTCGTGTACACCAGGGTATGCCTTAGATCTGCTGCATCTGTGATCCCACGATGCAGTGCCTCCAACACAATCCCCTCTCTCCTTACTTCCGGTAGCACCGTGTGGCCGTTCCAACAGGCCTGGGGAATCCTCCGCTGTGGCTCTGTCTGCTTCGCTGGTATACTATACACACTAAGGGGACAGGTCCCTTACTAATGGTCAGCCCTACAATACTTCACTACGGTGTAGGGGAAATGAAGTGGGGCCTACGGGGAATGAGTCTGGCCTAGTCCAGGGGGATTGACTAGCTCCATGGATACTACCTCTACCTTTTGCCGGCTCTGTCAGGACTGAAGACGCTACATCCAGTTCGCTGAGGAAATCCTGAACAGACAGTACTTCCTCTTTCGGCAGCGCCAACCCCAAGATGGCCACAGCCTACACATAGTCCATATTGTAGGTTGCTGCACCAACCACAACATGGCCAACGAAACTCACACAATCCTTCTGAGCGATGGGATCACTACCAGGGAGGAGCGATACGCTTATACCGCGGTCTAAGTGTGGCTCCCGATTTATAAACATCTCCAAGGTTTTTTTTTTAATAACATTCATTGCTTTATTGACTTACCCAGCATCTGCATCTGTCTGCTCTGTCCTCTCTCCCCTCCCTGCTTCATCAGGCTGAGTCCACGTGCGTGGCTTTCAATTTCACATTTGAGCGCAGAGGAGGGTCACATGACCCTTCTCTGACCAATAACAGCCCAACAGTGAATACATTTTATGTAATACAAATGCTGGAATAATTTATAAAATATAAAATAAATAAAATGATAATTGGTAAATTAGAATTCTAATAAAAATAAAAATAAAATAATAATTTATAAATAAATCTGACTAACTGATTATCTGGACAAGGTGCGAGATTCCACCCGTTGGAAGACATAGTTTACCGCAGGCTAGCCGCGAAAAGCCTAAGAATTGGCATCCGGCAGTTTGGTGTTTGTAAATAAAAAATTATTGCAATTTCAGTATCGGTCCACCAGATAGTACCATGAAATCTCTGTTAATAGCCATGGTGAGGCTATTGAAATGCATAAGTACGCAACAGTACAAATAATAATATTTTTTATATTCATTTGGTTTTACACCAAATAATTTAGTATAAAAAAGTAGAAAAAAACCTTACACTCGCCCAAAGAGACTCAATGTTTCGAGCAGTAGCCTTTTGACAAGAGTCTACTGTCCTAAACGTTGAGTCTCTAGGCACCATCCAAAAAAAAGTTTCCTTTCTTTTTAACCATTGCAAAGTCTATTTCCCACAGTACTTAGTAATACAATTTTCAAAGTCAGTACTATTTGCTGGAAATGAATAACCAAATTGAGATCATTTTATATAGCTATGGTTTTCACATACTTTCTGTAGTTCCCCCCCCCCCAATCACAGATATCAATTAGATGAGTATTAATGTTTCCAATGTACAATAAGAGTCACTATCAACACCATTAACATGAAAATCAAGTTCATGAAAAGACAAATCTACAGTTCCTCTGTTCAACAAAGACATAAACTGGTCACAATTCATTTGCAATGTTAGAAAAGAGCTATTACATTTATGAACAGCAAATTCATACTTTAATATTTCTTATCCCTATAAGTAGCATTTTACTTGCCAAATACCTTTCTGAATTACGTACTATACTTAACTAATTTCTAGCACTCCTGGATCAGTTATGGAAAGCATTCCATACAAATGTCAAGGAGAAACCATTCTGACAAATCTAACCTTCACTATTTGGAATCTCATTTATTATATGAGTAGCCCATCTGTTTAGTGCAGTTCTAGAGATGTTTGCAGTCCTTTACTGGTGATATAGTAACAGATAATAGGATGACCTCAAGGCCACAAAATATGGAGTGAGTAACATTCAGTAATATAGACCATGACAGTTACTGTACTTCATAAAAAAGGGTCATGTGCAGATGACATTTTAAAGGAAAATAAAGTATCATGCTTACTATTCGTTCTCCATGCAATTTACGTGCTCTATATCACAATTACAGGTGGAAAGTCTCTGTTGGTAAATAGTGAGGAAAGATGTACAGTATATAGAATGAAAACACAACTGAGTGCCCTGCAGGCTATATCTTTTAGTTCATTTTGCTATATCATTATCATATCAAAACATAAATAACTGTTTAAAATGTAACAAGCAAAGTGTAAAACTTTGAAAGCTTCATCACTCTTTTTTTACAAATAGTGTCTTTACAACATTTATAATCAGCAAACTGTTAGTACTTCTGAGGGAAAGTGTGAGCAATTAACATAAAATTATATACAAATTCTGAGATTTTTTTTATTTGAAAATTACATTTGTATTTACCCATATATTTTGTTGCTGCTGATTGAATAATGTATGGGTTGGATTTATCAAGATCATGTGTTTAGAATTCCCCACATTTGATATTACAGCAACCCTCCCCCTGGCCAATAGAAGAGGAGCCATACAAAAGTGTAATAATGTCTCTACAGGGGGGTAGGTGATGCTCAGTGGTTAATTTACCATAATTCTCAGAGACTGATGAGTCCACGCAGGGCTGGTATGGTGAGTAATAAGTAGAGGGCACCAGAAATGTTCTTTTACTTTATTTCAACAGTTCAGCATTTCAAAAATGTCTTCCTTTGGGGTGCTCATGCAACATTCCCCAAGGAGGCACAATTCTTCCACTTTGCGTTATTGTACAGAAGCACTCCCTTACTTGAATAATGACTGTTCCTACCACACTGGAAAGCCTAGGCAGGGGGCCCTCAGGCATGAGAGATTACACCCTATCACCTCTGACAGAACCAAGGAGACACTTTCCCCCTAGTAATCCTAAGGTGATACTTTAAGGCCCTTACTTAAGGAACCTCCTTTGGTGTACCAGTCTATTCCCTCTTTTGGGTGGAACATGCTCAGAGCCATATAGAGGTGCCTAAAGCCTCGGTCAAGGTACGTGCTTGCTGGTGGAGGCACGCTGAGGCGCGCTTCAGCTCAGCACTGAGCCCCTACAGCCGCAATTAGAGCGGCTTTAGTAGGGGCTCGCCTATGCTTCCTCAAGTGTGCGGAAGCGTAGGTCTTAGGGAAATTTAACATTTCCCCGCTTGCCAGAGCGCAGGGCCGGTCACGTGAGCGGTTCGCCCAATAAGGGAGAACCAGCTCCGTGACATCACTGGCCCACCCACGGCCCGCCCCCAGCCTGCCCCAAGCCCGCCCCCTGACGGCGTGCAGGGAAAGCACCCGCAAGGCCAGGGAAAGCACCCACTTTCGCTGAGCCTCAGCGTGCCTCAGCACGCCAGCGGGAACTTGGCCGAGGCCTTATCTTGAGAAGTAGCACTTCCCTAGATGGAAAACCACAAAGTGAGTCTATCACTAACACAGGTAGTTATAGACTTACATTATTTACATTGATGAGATCCCCCTCTGTCACGGTAGTGCTGCCCGCAGACCAGACCAGTCCCAAGACTGAGGTGGAAAGTATAATACCACGCACCCGCAGCAGAGGGGCGTGTCTGGAGTGTGGTAGTAGTTGCCAGGCCAGGAGTCTTTAGTAAGGGGACCAAAGGTACTTGCCTTGTCCGGAGGTAGAAGAATCGTGGTGATTGCCATAGCCGGGGGTCAAGGGTGCCAGAGGTCTGGGAGGTAGAGGAGCAAACCGAGATCGAAGGGCGTAGAGAGACTGTGTTGTGAGGAGTAAGCCGGGGTCCAGAGCCAGAGGAGGAGTAGAAAGCCAAGCCGGGTCAAACCAGAAGAATACGAAGAACAAGAGCACACACGAATACTAGCCCAACTAGCAGAAGCTATGCAGAGCAATAATTCCCAGGGAGAACAGGGGTAATATACGTAGAGGGACCAATCAGGGAAAGAGGCAGAGCGGGGGGGTGCCATGGAGCGCCTTGTGACTGGTGCAGGCTGTGATCCTTGCCTGTGATCAGCTGTGGAGTGTGAGAGCAGGAGCGGGGCTGCAGCTGTACACTGGGGACATGGCTAGAAGGCCGGAGAAGTGAATAAATTACTGCCGGAAGCGTGCGCTGTGTAAGATCCTCCTGCGCGCACCCTGACAATATGGCGGACGCAAGTACCGACGTTGGGCGAGATCGCCGAGTCCCACGCCGAGGACACGTCAGCGGGGAGCGAGGGGCGGCAGCAACGACCTCCGAGGCAGGTAAGGAGGTGTTGCGTGAGCCCTGCTTCCTGACACCCTCACTCTGGGTCCACTAAGATCTGAGGGTGGAATGTTCTATTCCTACTTATTTACCCCAAGTGGCATCCCTATTCTTACCCATGTAACTGGGTAGAATTAGGGAAGAATTTAGCCTAGAATATGCTGAGTGACCCTCTATCAAATGACTCTTCCAGCATGTTTCAGAACTAGGAGTGACTAAGCACCTGCCTAATTCCTTTGCAACATTGGCATCCCGAAATCTGCAACATTAATCTAAGACTTTACCTGGATTAACTATCTTGGAACAATTACCTAATTAAATAACATAGCATACCCCCAAGAGTGCTACACAAGTATGCTCTCTCCTCCTATAGGCACAGCATTTTGGTTCTATCAAGCCTCAATGGATTATTCGTTAGCAGTCCGTGCGCAATCCGTGAAGCAAGTCGTGTGTATTTGTGGCATGCCGTACCTGCTCCATCTGAATTTATTTTGTGGTCAGACAGAATTACTGTATTATTTGTGTGGTTACAGTTCAGTACATGTCCGCTAGATGGAAAACTGAATGTCTTTGCCTATGGGGCTCTGAACGCTACTATACTGAATACCTCTCTCTCTCTGCATCTCATTATGCCCTCCCTTTTGATTTTTTGGTTTGTTGTTTTCTCACTCCTTTGTAAACGTTTTTATTCGCTCAAACTTCCCCACTTCCCTCCTTCTATCCCCATTACTTCATCTCTACTCTCACCATCTATGGTGCTTACTACCGCTGTGGTAATAAAGGGGTTAACCTTTCCCACTACCCACCTGATAGGCCTAACCAACTACCCAATGGAATCAACCCCCTTCACCCACCCCCTCTTTCCCCAATAAAAATGAAATTACAATAAAATGACAAAAACTAGCCAATACACTGTGGTTACCTATGCCTCAATGGGAACCCTATTAACAGATAACCCCAATGGCAATGAATGGTCACCTTAGTACGTTCCCACCCTCTATACCCCCAATCAACCCCCCCCCCCCACACACACACACATACAGTACAGCAATGGGCAAAAGCATTATTATCCAGATCTGGGTAATAGCGCATTTGCCCATTAAAAGTATAACACTACCCAGCAGCATATAGTAAAAAATAGAAAATAATAAAATTTGTGCTTACCCCTGCCAAGATGAAGGCCATCCTCATCCTTCTGGTCCTCCGCATCTTTAGGGGGCACCGACAGTAAAATAAAAATAAAAACTATATTTTTGCCTAAAACCCCTTAATAACCTTCGTGGTTATTGAACTCATGGAAATTAAGGGGTTAACCCTCTTCCTGCTACCCACACTGGAGGCCTAACCACCCTCTGGGGGATACCTACTGTATCCTCATCCCCCACCGTTCTATCCATTGATTGTCACTGTGGTAAACTATGCCCACAGTATAGGCAAAGATTGTCACAATGGCAATGAATGAGCAACCTAAAAAAGAAAATATCCATAAAATACCTTACATTACAATTAAATTTAAAAAAAAACACACAATTGGTGCAATGATAAATGGAAAACCTACAACACAATTCACAAATTAAATACATTACAATTAAATTAAAACAAGCATTTGCCAAAAAAAATGCATTGATTGTCATTGGGGTTATCTTTACCCTCAATTGGGCATAGATAAACACATTTCCAGTCAATGTGCATTGTAAAAAAAAATACACAATTAAATAAAATGCAATCATCCTCATCCAACAGTGTTACCAGATCTTGCACCATGAAGCAATGATCCTCATCAGCAGCAATGATGCAAAGAAGTCCACAATCCTCAGTTGCTTGTAGAGGAGTTTCCGTGAGTAATTCTTCTTTCCTTTTTTTTCTTCATATCTTCATCCTTTTCATATTTCTTTTTCAACCCAGCAAAGGTAAGAAACACATTGATTGTATAGTATTTAATTGAGTAATTTTTTTTTTAGGATGCCCATTGACTGGCAATGTGTTTATCTATGCCTTTTTTAGGGTATAGATAAGCACATTGACAATCAATGCATTTGTTTGTCAAATGTTTGTTTTTATTTAATTGTAATGTATTTATTTTGTGGTTGTATTTTTAGGTTGCCCATTCAGTGGTATTGTGGCAATCATTGCCCATATTGGTGGCATGATTTACATCAATGACAATAAATGGGTAGAGGGGGTGGTGGATAGGGGTAGTTGCTCTAGGGAGGGTGGTTAGACTTCCTGGGTGGATAGAAGCAGGGGGGTTAATCCCTTATTTACCATAGTGGTTAATCACCGCTAAGGTGATTAAGGGGTTACAGGCCAGTAGTCAATTCTTTCATTTTACGGAGGGTGCCCACTGAAGTCGAGGAGGATGAGGATGGCCTTCATCCTAGAAGGGGAAAGTAAAAATGTTATTTACTATATTGCAGGCTGGGTAATGTTTTATATTTAATGGGCAAATGCGTTATTATTCAGATCTGGATTATAGGATTTTGCCCATTGTGTTGGTGTGTGGGGGGTTGTGGGTAGAGGGGGTGGGTATTAGGATTCATTCATTGCCTTTTGGGTTATCTTTGCTACCGTTGAGAGCATAGGTAACCATACTGGCAATCAATGTGTGTGTTGGATAGTATTGGTTGTTGTATTGTATTTTATGTTTATTGGGGATAGAGGGGGTGGTTTAAGGTTGTATTTGTCCCGGAATGGGTGGTTAGGCCTCTCCGGTGGGTAGTAAGAGGGGTTAACCTGATCATTACCTTAGCAGTTACTACTGCAGCTTTACAGGAACCGCAGCGTCCGCTGAGTCCCTAACTAACACTTGGTACTAACGTGACAGGAACCCTAACCTAGGGCCTGTCCCTGTGGTACCGCAACCTAAAGTGGCTTTGGGGAAAACTCCTAGAAGCCTACCGGGGTTAATAACCTGCCCCACTCCCCTAACTCTTCCCAGCCTTGACTGTACTTACTAAGACCTAACGAGTCTCAGCGCCTACAGCAGCAAGCTGTAGCTCACTGGATGCTGCAGCCAACGTGCTGCGCAACAAGGTGCCTGCCTGTCAGACCTCACAGCACTAACAGCCGTGACTCTGACAAGGCAGCACTCTACACTAAGGGCAGCGTCCCTATGTTGGGCCTCCCTAAGCATTTACCCACTAAACTAGTGGGGAGTTGGGGCCTACCTGGGGTGTGGGTACCTATGTGGGGCAGGATCTGCACTCGCTCCCCGCACCCTTCCTTCCCTCACAGCTCCCTGACTCCAACTCTCTGTAACCTTTCTTTCCGAGCTCCCACTAATGTAAGTGGCAGGGTCCCTAACCTGAGGGCTGTCCCTGGCAACACTCACCTTACTGGGGAGCTGAGCTATCTCGGGCCCTGGGGGTGCTGGCCTAGTACAGGGAGTCCCCGACTCCTGTACCCTACCTCCTTCCCTGGGCTGCTCCGGTCTCTGACTCACTAGTGTGCTCCAACTGACAAAAACCCTGTCTGCATACAACATTGTTGCAACTCTGCAGCATGAGAATCTGCCAGCTCTATTGGCTTCAATGCTGCCTGTGACAAAGGTGAAAGTGCAGTCCTCTGAGGCTGCTGGGAATTGTAGTCCTTGGCAAAGCTCTTTTCTAGGGGGACCGTGTGTGCGATCTTTACTGCGCATTGGCGAAGCTCGCGCCAAAACCAAGAGGGCGGTACCCGCCGGGAGAAGTCGCCGTCCCCTTCCCCCACTGCCACAGGGGTAAGGCAGGGGGCAAAGGAAAATCAGGGGAACCGGGGGTGACCCCCTTACATATGTATTTTGTCACATTGGATGTAGCAGTGGGTATTTTTGTCTTTTGTTGTATAAATCCATAATGACCAAAATATGAACCAAAAATTATATGCAATCGTGTAAAACTAAATCATAATTAAATATGCAATTCCAGCGATGCACACATATAATATGGCTGATGATTACGTGCCTTTATAAAATGTTGTCCGCTGCATGTGCAGCTGCTGGTGTCGGCTGGAGTGAACGCGATGTCTCCCGTCTTGATTGATCTTGACTCGCCGCATCTCTCACAGATGATGTCAGACCATGTACTGTAGGTCTAAACTCCCAACACCTTCTATGTGCTGCTCCATAGGTTAGCTCCATCCATCGTTTTTCGGGACCTCTCAGGATCACTTCCTCTGAGGTATTGGCTACTCATATTACAGTCCCGGTTTCAATAATCCATATATAGTATAATAATTGTTGTTTTAGGAAGCTGGAACAAATTAGAGGCAAGACTACACATACTGTATCCTGGAAAAACAAATCACACTTTAATAGTTTTGTTTTCAAAAGAATACTACAGTATATGCAATATGCCTAATTGCATGTAGTTTCATTCATCAATCATAGACAAATGTAATAATTAGGACTTATTACTTATTACTGTACATTAGATTAATCATGGTTGTCATAATCAAGACTGTGTTAATGGTCATTTTTAAAATGAAATGCAACATGTATTAATGGCTAGAAGGAAGCTATATGATATCATATGCATTACTGAAACATAGTGGGATAAAACACATGACTGGGCAGTTGATTTAGAGAGTTATTACCTTTCTCTGAGGGATTGAGCAAATAGAAGTATTGGTTAAGTATATTTATACAGTATGTTGAACCAGATTTAAAACCTTTTATTAGGGAAGATGTTTATGAAGGGATTGATGAAAATGTAAGGAGTTCAGTATTGTTCTTCAAAGAATTCATAAGGCAGTCCAACCAGGGTCATGCAAATAACTGGTGCTCCTTTTCCCACAATATTTTTACTGATGGGTGTATCGCTGGGTTACTGGACAGAGATTCAGTGTTCGATCTGTTGGACACATACTGAATTGCAATTAAATGTAACGGGTATTCCACCCCACCCAATCTCATATGTAGTGTGGGTGAGTAGAACATGTAGTGTTACCGGTGTGGTGCGTATACCTGTCAGGCTCACAGGAGGTCTGAGCCTCCGCTAGTGAGAGCCTGGGGTGAATCCTCTGCAACGAATCTTCTTTTACAGCGCCTCCACCTATGTAGGATTCTAGGGAAGTGTAGAATGACCCTACATAGGAACCCAATAAGAAACTACACACACAGTGATTATATATAACTAAGGGCTTTACTACGAACATAGAGAATATCATAATCAATTACATAACATCATAACCTGTGTCCCTCTCACGAGGAGACACTACCCGTGGTGACGTCTCGCAGGACGATTCCCCGACACCAGGTGATCCCACCCAGTGTCCCAAGAACCCCACCCAATGTCCCGTACTCCTACAGAGATAGTCACTGGGTGACTGCGCAGTCACTAAAACCTCTAGGCCTGTTGGTGCACATATAATATTGATACCTTCCGAGCACTCCGATGCTCGGGCCTGCAACACTCTTCTCAAAGGGTCAGACGTCCGTCTGATCCTTTCCAGGTACTCTGCCGGTGGACCCCAACGAGGGTCCCACCGCTCCACAGGAACTGCAACCGATCACGGCAACACCAACCGCATGGGAACAGCAACCGCCGCTATCAGCTTTCTGCCTAACTACTTCTAGAGTGACAGCACCCCTAACCTGGGGCCTGTCCCTGAGGAACCGCAACCTGGGATGGCTTGGGGAAAACTCCTAGGGCCTGTGGAACATTAACCTTCCCCCCTTCCCCTAGCTACCCAGTCTCAACTGTAACTGCTAATCCTAACAGCCTAACGCACCTGCAGCCAACACTCAGCTCACACTGTCAGCCTGCAGGGATCCACACACACTTCACACACACTGCACGCACTGCGCCCAGCACATGCAGCGACACACACACAGACAGCTGCAATCACACACAGCCACCTGGATCCCGTAGCAATCCACTACTAGCACACTGTGCCTATTTGCCAGTGCCCACAGCCCTCTCTGCTGTGGCACTGCCAAACCTGCACCTTACACACACTAAGGGCGACCTCCCTATCTAGGGCCGTCCCTTATCAGTTACCCACTAACCTGGTGGGGAGTTGGGGCCTACCTGGAGGTGTGGGTACCTATCTGGATGCAGGAGCTGCACTCACTCCCCGCACCCTTCCTTCCCCTTCAGCTCCGCTGCTCCAACTGACGTGACCAAATCCCGGGAAATGTATCTATTCTCCCTCCAGGGCAGTCCTACAGCCCTATTGGCTCCTATCAAGCACCTGGTGCCTGCCTCGCTATGCCTCATGGGAATTGTAGTCCCGAGGCCCCTACAATAACATTGGGGCCGCGTGCGTTCCTCCCCTCTGCCTACACTAACTCCTAATGGCCGCCTCAAGCTCTCCCTATGCTTCCCTACTCTCGCGCGACCTCCTAAGAGCTGCCTTAGCTCCCTACCCCTATCTGCGCATGCGCGACCTATCTGGGGCTCTCCTGCCCTCGCGCGATCACTGCGCATGCGCGACTTGAAGCGCAATGGCGGCGCCCTGCTCTGCGGCCGCCGGGACCTTAGAGACGCGATCGCGGCCTTAGCAACGGCCCGATTGCGTCCCCGGCAACCGGCCGCAGGCAGGAGAAGCCGCGCTGCTCCCTGCTCCAGCCCCCACCCTTGGAAGCAGCCGTCGGGTTTTTCAGTACCCGCGATCGAGCTGCGCCAGGGAAGGGGGTCTCCAGGAGCTGCTGGGGACCAGGGTTACATAAATAAGCACTACAAATAATTCTGTTGGCTGGACGGCAGTCAGACTGCGCAGTCAACTAAGTGTTCCCATGTCTTGTCATGGTGATAAGAACACCTATATCTGTAGGTAGCTGCTATTTTTGGAGTTTACTTTGACTGGGTTAGCAGACAGCAATATTTTTTTGATCAGAAGATGCAACTAAATGGCTCCTTTTATTATTAGACAGGTTTAAAATGTTAAAATCTCACTAATAAATTACAATTCAATTTGAGAAGAGTACTGGAATTGTATATTTAGTTTCCATTGATATATGGCCAATCTTTGTGCCAGCAGTATACTCCATAAAGGGCGGAGCACGGGTTCTATGTATTAGTTTTCCAAAATTCTCCACTAATACCTTTGATTAAATCCTTATTTTAATCCACATTTTACGTGTTCTAAAAGTTTCTTAATGCCAAAACCTTGATTGTGTAGAATTTGCATAGAGACACAGCACATAACTATTGCATTATTAACCACTGCCTTTTCGGCATCTCTTTGCATTGTAGCTCATGAATGCATGCCCATTAACTCTATAAAACATATACAGTATACGTTACATCCAGTAGGTGTAGAGTGTGCATGTGCAGTGATTGAAAGGAACGTGTAGCATTCTGTTCAGTATACATAGAGCGCACATGCATAGTTATGTTCCAGCAAAGACGCACTGTGTTTAATTAATGCATCTATTTATCAATTATCTTACAAGTGAAATTATACAATAGAAAGCAAGGTTGTGTTGCTGGAAGAAGTTGTATTATGTTTCCAAAGTCTTTATTTCTGTTGTATAAAACAATAAATATTTTCATAAATATTACAGCGATTTAAAGTACAATATTTGGTTCTCTAATGTACTTGAATGAATGTCATAATTTATAAAGACTGCATTGGTTATCTGAAGTTTCTGAGCATTCAAAGAGTGTATGGGAGTTAGGGAGTACATCACACAGAACCGTACAAAGCGTGTATTATTCTAAGAATAGCCTCATACTGTGCATTGAATTTAGGTTAAAGACAAACTAGTGCCGCCTAGTATTACTGCAAAGTACTACGGCACCAGTACAAAACTATTTGCAAGCCACTTAGGGGGTCATGCAGTAAGCG
Source organism: Ascaphus truei (assembly GCF_040206685.1). NCBI lineage: Eukaryota > Metazoa > Chordata > Amphibia > Anura > Ascaphidae > Ascaphus > Ascaphus truei. Next base: position 408,603,513 of record NC_134485.1, on the reverse strand, counting down.
GCGGAAAGGCACCTCTCGCCCGTTTCACGCCAAAAATACATACCCCTATTCAGTAAAGGGCGAACATTTGGCGAAAAGCAAAAAAAACGCCATGGTGTTTGGTGGGTTTTTTTTCCCGCCATCGGCGCGGCGAAAGGGCCCTTTTCGCCCAAACTAGCCATTTATTCAAACCACGCTCAATTCTAGTAGTGGCAAGTAGCTTTGCGCCACTCTAGAATGGCGTTTTTCACGGCAATCCGGCACGCCACAAAAAGTAGGCAAGTTGCTGGTGAGAGGCTGCGGATGAGCGGCGGATCGGCACTTAGAAAAAATCAGGCCTTTTTCCTGCCTGGGATTGATGCCGGGGGTCTCTGAAGCTGATACCCATTAATACCAGCACCGTAGCCCCCCGGCATACATCCGAGGCAGGAAAAATGCATTTAAAGTTCACTTCATTACCTTAGCGGCTAACCGCTAAGGTAATGAAGGGGTTAACCAGCCGTGCCAAGTTTATTTTGAGTAGCGGGGGTGGGTGAAGGGGGTATTTGACCCTTGTTGCTTGTTTAGGGCTTGCGGGGGGGTTGCGGGTGCACTTAACCCCTTCACAACCATAGCAGTTAATACCGCTACGGTCATGAAGGGGTTAAGCCCTCCCGCTACCCACCCGCAAGCCCTAAACAAACCACCATTGGGGCCAAATACACATTTCACCCACCCCCGCTACCCACAATAAAAAAAAATACACACACAACAGCCCCACACTAAATAAATAAATAAATATATAAATATATATATAGATATCTATATATATATTTATATATATATATATATATATATATATATATAACCCCAACAACCCCTATACCCCCCTAACATGCACATATATGCATCAATGTTACTATAGGCCGGCGGGGGCCCTCGGGTGTTACCCGCAGGCCTGCAGTACCAATTCTGTGCCCCCCCCCAATTAATGTCAAAACACATACATACTTATAAAGAAATAACCCCCCCCCACTAACATATACAATACAGTAATGGACACAATTACTATTATCCACAAATGGATAATAGTGAATGTGCCCATTTTAAATACATAAAGAACAATAAATACATTAAATACATATTGCACTCACTCTTGTCCGGCTGCCACGATGACGGCCATCCTCATCTTCATCTTCATCCTCATCTTCATCACATCCAATATAATGTCCCCTAACCCCTTAATTACCCAATCAGGGCCGTGGGAACCATGTGACAAAAATGTGACGTCAAAGGCTTATAAAAGCCTATGTCGTCTCATTTTGAAGGCGACGTCGAGGAGGAAGGACGTCCGGAAGAAGAAATAGGCCAGGGCGTGGCCAAAGAAGACACGAAGACCCCATAGTACAAGAAAGAAGAATACATATGAAGATGGATTACAAATAGAAGACCCATGGATTGATTTTTTTTTATTTTAATGTTTATTATTTTATGGTTTATTATTTTATGGGTTCCTGTACGTGGATTTGTTCGAGAGTAAGCTGTTCAGCGGGAGTCGGTGAGTGGGTCAAGTAATGGTAAGTGAACAAAAGAAATATATTTTATTTAACTTGTTCATTTTTTTTTGTTTTTTTACATGTGTTTTTTTTTTTGGTATATCATTTCTTTCCACTGTATGTATGTGTGTATGTATGTCTAGATCGATATATACATACAGGGTAAGAAATTATGTTGTTTTAAAAGCTTGTTTTGCTGTGTTTAAAATGTTTTTGGCTATGCTGCTATGCATAAATGTGTGTGTAATGTATTTTAAAATTAGATAGATGTACTTTTTGGTCTTGTGTGGTGTACTTTAGGTCAGGGTGAGACTTGCTTTTGTATATTGTATTCTTTTTGGTACCTATATTTTGTCTGAGGATAACTTGTTCTGTTTAACGATTGAAATAGTTAATTGTTTAATTGTTATGGATGGTATTTAAATTGTTTAGTGATTTAATTAATGAATGCTAATTGATTTATGGTTACTTGATTGGTTTAAATAGTATACTTGTTTGGATGTATTGGTATTTTGTTTGGAATATGTTATTGTTAACATTCATTGGCAGAGTGTACATGGTGCATAGATTGTATGCATCATGTATACAAAGTAAATGAAATCTTTTGATTGGCATTTGAGGCTTTTGATTGGCATTTGAGGATTTTAATTGGAAGATGAGATTGGATTTTTTAAGGAAATATGATTTTATTGTACTGTGTCTGTATGGAGAAGTGGTATTTGTAGTAGAGCATGTTTTTGATAACCCTTCTACATTTATTTTTATATTGGTTCATACACATGTGTGTGTATATATAGTTGCTTGATGAAGCCACTGTACAAATGAATTGGTGAAAGGTGGGTATCAGGCCAGGTTGGCTTAACCCCTTAATTACCTTTGCAGTTATTATCCGATAAGGTGATTAAGGGGTTAATTGATATCTGAATGTAATTGCAATGTATTGGCTATGTATTTTGTGGGGAATGGGGGACAAGGATTTTGCTGGCGACGGGGCTTCTTATTGATGAGGTCAGTAGTACTTTATTTATTTTAATATGCTAGTTAATGTGTTAATAATGGGCAAATAATCTATTATCCCTATCTGGACAATAGTTATTTTGCACATTATTGTACTGTATGTGTTGGGGGGGGAGGGATTGATGTATTGAATGTATAGGTCAGGTTTATTTATTTTACATTCAGGGTTTGTTCCTTTTGGTTCTGCGTGAGACCTCTGGAGACCACCTGCAGTATCCTCGGGTATATCACGGGTATCAGGTTGCGTGGTCAATGGGGGACACCTGCGGGGAAGAACCGGTGGCCCCACATCTGTGGGGGCACTGCGGACCCGTAGTCTATGGGGAAGAACCGGTGGCCTCACATCTGTGGGGGCACTGCGGACCCGTAGTGTGTGGGGAAGAACCAGTGGCCCCACATCTGTGAGGGCACCGCGGACCTGTGGTGCCCACCCGTGGGTCCCCAGACCCCCCATGGGAACAACTCAAGGCCCCACAGACACCTGTGGGTCTGACCCGGGGCTCCCAGACATCCGCGGGCCTACCATGGGGACCCAATTGTGGCCCACGGTGACCTACGAGACCACCTGGTGGGCCATGGCACCTGGCAGGACCCACCAACAGGCCTCCAGAACCTGTATGAAACAAGTTGCTGGTAACCTGTAGGTCTGTGAAGTGACCTGTGACTACAAGTGGGGGAGGGTATGTAGGCCTCCCGAGTGGTGAGTGAGGGTGGGTTAACCCCTTAATGACTGTAGCGGTTAATAAGCGCTATGGTGTTTAAGGGGTTAGGGGACATTACATTGGATGTTTTTATTCTTGGTCATGTTTTGCAGCATCGGAGGGGGCATGGATGGTGATGAAGATGAGGATGGCCTTCATCGTGACACCCGGACATGGGTGAGTACTATATGTATTTATTGTATTGATTGTTCTTTAAGTATTTTAAACACACACGGGGTGTATATTGTTTATTGCAATGTTTATTGGGGGCAATTGTCCCCAACAAAGATGCTATTATGCCTTAACCCCTTCATTGCCATAGCGGCTATCCGCTATGGTAATGAAGCAGCATTTATGTATTTTAATAATATTGTGCGGGAGCAGGGGGTCCCCTGAGCTGAACCGCATTGATTTCTGGCTCAGGGACCCCCTGCTTCCCGAGTTAAAAGCACCGGTTTGGGCATCGGTGACAGTGTTGCCGCCATATTTATAGCGGGCACGTCGCGTATGAGACGCTATAAAGATGGCGGCGACACTGCCACCCGATGACACATAGCGGGGCCTGTAACTCGGGAAGGAGGGGGTCCCTGGTCCACAAAGCAATGCGGTTCAGCTCAGGGGACCCCCTGCTCACTGTACACTATTATTAAAAATACATTCATGCTTCTTCGTTACCATAGCAGATTGTCGCAAAGGTAAGGAATGAGTGTTTATTGATATGTATGTTTTATTCATAGTGTAGATGTGCAGAGGGTCGCCGGAGCTGAACCGCTTTGGTTTTAGGTCCGGGGACCCCCTGCTTCCTGAGATACAGGCCCCTTTATGGGGTGCCGGTATCCCCCTGCTTTGTTTACATTCCGCGGTCACGTGATCAGGAGTTTAAATGCAGAGGGATACCGGCACCTCATAAAGGGGCCTGTATCTCGGGAAGCAGGGGGTCCCCAGACCTGAAACCATTGCGGTTCAGCTCTGGAGAACCCCTGTACATGTACACTATGAATAAAATTGGATTTAAAAGATTTTTTAATGTGCCGATGTTTGCGCCGAGAGAGCAGCGGATCTCTCTCTGCTGCAGACACATCTCGGCAGGGGACGGCTTCTCGGCAGCTTCTCGGCAGCTTCTCGCCAGGCAGCCTGTCTCGCCACAGGTTACTCGCCATTATTTCAAATGGTGGTGGCGCATTAATTCGCCAGGGATTCAGCCCTTCCTGCATACAGCGAGGTTAACACGCCAAAAACATGGCGAATTCAAACCCTGGCGAATGCAATTTTCAGTTGCTTAGTGCATAGACCCCTTAGTGTGGTCACAGGAACAGTACAATAAGTCTTGCTACACCTGTATTTTAATAACTACTACTAGTTACATTATTTAGACATACTAGATGAGAGTCCCCCGCATCAGCTGATGTATGAGGGGGTGATGGTGGTGATTGGTGTGTGATAGTGGTTAAACTAGGAGAGAAAAAGAAACCCAATATAGTAGCACTCTGTCACCATGATGGATGATAATTGACAAAATTCAAATATTAATTTATTGAAACATGGATAAAATAATGGGCATTAAAAAACAATTAAATAATGCATTGTAAACCCAATTGGAATAAATAAACTCCGGATTATAGACCGTGCCGGATAGAGTATACAAGTTGTGATACCATCACTGTCCTCTAGGGGCTGGAACAGTGCAGTAAGTGTGCTTTCCATGCCACAGAGAGTTAATTCCTCAAAGAGAAGCCATCATCAGCTGCTAACTAATGGAGTTAATCAGCCTGGTCTGAGTGAACCAGGAAGTGGTTTAAAAAACAGACTGAAAGCTGCTATGCTGAGAGACTGTTTTCCCCAGAGAAAGGGTGATATAAGTGCTCCCCAGCTGCGGAAGCTGGTACAGAGGCCCTAAAGAGGAGTTTCTCTGGGTTCAACGTGAGGCTCAACGTGGGGCTTAGTTCCCTTAGGAATGAAGGACGACAAGGCCGTGCTGAAGCAGCGACGTCTGCTCCAAAGGACTAACAGATAAGCAAAAACACTTTGGGGGTCATGCAGTAAGCAGCGAAAAGACACTTTTCGTCAGTTTCTCACCAAAAATGCCTGCTAGATTCAGTAAGCAGCGAGAAGCTGGTGAGAAGAGAAAAAGTCGCCTTTTTTTAACGTAATTTTTTTCCGGCAGTAGCGCGTTGAAAAAGCCACTTTTCGTCACTTTTTAAACTTGCTGAATTCTAGTAGCCCCAATCAGCTTTTAGCCATTCTAGAATTGAGAGTTCCTCTCCAAATCGTCCCGGCACAAAAAGTTGGCAAGAAGTTGGGATGAGCGGCGAGGAGCGGAGAGACGGGACTTAGAAAAAATCAGGCCCTTTTCCTGCATCGGATTGATACCTTGGGTCTCCGGAGCTGATAACCATTAATATCAGCACCGGAGCCCCCCGGCATGCATCCGATGTAGGAAAAATGCATTTACAGACACTTCATTACCTAAGCAGTTTACCGCTAAGGCAATGAAGGGGTTAACCACCAATGCCAGGCTTATTGTGGGTAGCGGGGGAGGGTGAAGGGGGTATTTGGCTCTTGGTGGGGGTTTAGGCCTTGCGAGGGGTCTGCGGGTGGAGTTAACCCCTTCATTACCTTAGCGGGTAATACCGCTAAGGTAATGAAGGGGTTAAACCCTCACGCAACCAACCCGCAAGGTCTAAACACCCACCAAGGGACAAATACCCCCTTCACCCACCCCCGCTACCCACAATAAAAACAATTCACACTACAGCCCCACTACCCACCTCCTAGGCCCTCAATAAATATTACCATATCAAATTCTATACCCACCCAACCCCTGTGCCCCCAACAACCCTGATATCCCTCTAACATACAGTACAATTTTTTTTGGAAGCACAGGAATTATACTACAGGCTGGCTGTGGCCCTCAGGTGGTCCCCGCATGTGTCCGGGGGTCCCCGCTTGCCTGCAGTACTAATTATGTGCCCCAAAAAATAAACTATAAATACTTTTAAATAAATACACTCCCCCCCCCCTGCACCCTAACACATACAGTACAGTAAGGGGCAAAATTATTATTATCCACAAATGGATAATAATGCATTTACCCATTTCAAATACAATAAGCAGCAGAAATAAAATAAATACATCTTGCACTCACCCCTGCCAGGCACTCACGATGAAGGCCGTCCTCATCCTCACCACATCCCTGCTTTCGGTGCTACAAAAAATACACAAGAATAAAAAGAGACAATATAATGTCCCCAAATCCCTTAATCACCAAAGTGGTTATTAACTGCTAGAGTAATTAAAGGTTTAACCCACCCTCACCCACTACTCACCCAGGAAGTCTAACCACCTTCCCCCACTACTCAACCATGAGGCCAAACCACCCTCACCCACTACCCGGCAGGGAGGCCTACCCACCCTTGGGGACAATACCCCCTTCACCCCCCCACCACTACCCACAATAAAAACACTATACAGAACAGCCCCATAATCCAACTCCTGGGCACCACAATAATCATTACCATATTGAATAAACATTAATACATAACCCACCCACCCCCTGTGCCCCCACATAAAAATATGATTTATTATTTTACATACAGGCTTAATACACCAGGACTACGGTAGTCCCCATTGGTCACAACGGGTGTCTGCAGGCCCCACAGTGCACCAGAGGGGAGTGCCCACAGGGTCTGGGGGTCTCTGGGTTGTCCCCACTAGGTGCCGAGGGCCTCCAAGAGGTCCCCGTGGTTCACCATGGGCCCCAAATGGGGTCCACGGGTGGGCCTGCCGGTGTCTGGGGGTCCCTGGGTCATCCTCACAGGTGTCCGCTACACTCCCACAAGGCTTAAACACTCACCATGGGCCAAATACCACCTCCACCCACACCTGCTAATAAACTGGGCACTAGTTTTTAACCCCTTCCTTGCCTTAGCGGTTTGCCACTGCCTGTAAAGCTGCCTGTAAATGTATTTTTAGTGCATTGGAAGGAAGCAGGGGGTCTCCGGAGCTAGTATTAATTCATATCAGCTCTGGAGACTCCTGGCATCAATCCTGTGCAGAATTTTTTTTTAAAAAATGTCTAAATCCCACTCTCAAAGCCCTTGGGTGGCGAGATGAGATCTGTGATAAGTTCACTATTTCAGAACCCCGATTAAATTGTCGAGGCTACTAGAAAAGCGTGATCTTATGAAAATGGCGCTATTAAGCTTTTTTCAGCTCCCGCTCTGTGTTTGGGCCGCAGCGAGACCGCTCGGGAAAATGCACTTACCTTAGATATTTGGCAGGTTATCAAAGCTTTCTGAATTGCAAATCTTCCAAATCATATGGGAAGGGACAAAAAGCTAGATGAGTTGGTTATCACACCTACTACAATAGTCCCCATAGTATTCAAAGGTTGCTAATTATTTTGAGCAAAATTTTAACAAAAAGGAATATGTCCTTGTATTTTGGGTCCTCCTCCCATCTGTGTATTACTGAGAGATGGAAAAGTTATAGTTCAGGACATATATGTGTTAAACAATCAAAGCGCTGTGACAAATGCCAACCTAGATGTTATATATAGTGGATGCTGTCCGTGTCAATTCTACCCTAGATGTTATGTCGCAGAACTGCCTGGTATTGAACAGTAGCTTGGGTGCTGGTTTGTTGGGTCGCACTAGATGGTTGTTTTAAAAATATATAACTAATAATTCATGATTCCATATTTCACAGTTTGGTTTTGGCAATAAGATAATGATGATGATGATGATGAGGAGGAGGAGGAGGATGGTTGCACTGGTGATGATACATGTTGTGGTGTTGGGTGTTGGACTATCACAAAAGTTTAGGTGATGGATAGTTTGGGTTGACTCTAGATGGTCAAAATAAAATATAACATACTGTATGATGCTATATTTGAAAGTTTTGGTTTTGACAAGATGATGATGGTTCATGATGGATGTTGATGTTAATACAGGTGGTGGTAGTGGCTGAAGCTTCTGAATTATCTTCTCTTCACAAGTTTTTTTTTAACTGTGGTGTGCTTCTTACTGTGCAATTCTGTGCAATACTGTATGTAATAATATGAAAATGAGGAAATATCACAAAATTATATATTCACAGGCTATTCATTAAGGTGCGCATTTCCATATTGCTGATAAAGGCATAGTCAGAATACTCATCTTTCCAAGGTAGACAAATTTGAGAGGGAAAAACATTTAAGGAGATGGGAAGATAGTGGAAATTAAATTCTTCAGGAATTTGTTTGGACTAGATGATAATGCCCTCATTTGTTAAGCTTACAAGATTTCCAATATACAGTATGAACTTGTTCTGCCCTTGGATTGTTGATCATTATTTAACTATGGTTTCACTTACATAACCTCACCTGAGTTAAATGTATTTTATATGATCTCCTTGTGTACACTAGGAGCAGTGATAAATAAGTAATTTGCATTTAAATTAACCTTTGACATTATAATACAAATAATACTTTTTTCTTATACTGTACACCAGCAAACTTTATCGTCTGTGCCACATTGCCTGGTCTCCCCCTCTGCTCTCCCCCCCCCCCCCCACACTTTACCTTGTCTCCAGCGTTTCTGACATCCCAATGTCATGTGATGTCGCATTGCCGTGGTGACACGTCGCCAGAAGCCGCCGGAGGCATGCTACGTGAATTTACAGGGGCCTCGCACGCTCCCACTTGCATCTAATTTAAATACCTGGAGAAGAGCAGGTGGCCTCTGTAAGCGCCGCCCCACATAAAATGACAAGCCCCCTAGTTTGCACACACCTGCTGTATAAAGTAGTACTGAACATGCATGCAGAGCTGTACATCGCATGTTTGCACGTATAGCGAGTCTATGCCCTGAGCAGCTTACTAGCCTAAAATTAGATAAAGGGACTTGCCCACGGTTGCAAGGAGAGATGACAATGGGATTCAACCAAGGATTCCTCCTTTTACTCTCCTAAGCCTTGCAAAATACTTGTTTTATTTACTAATATATTATTTATATTCTGTGTAATATTGTTTCTAACCATGTAATCGGTGCCTTTATAGAAACGACGCTGGTTTTATTTCTATTATCACAAACTTGGGATTTGAAGTAAATGAATACAGAACTAAGCAAGTCATTTTTAAAATCAGAGTTCACTGTCATTTGAGGGGGTAATCAGGGTACATATTATGTATTTGTTTTCAGAAAATGTGCTACATACTTTATATGGATATTGTAGACTAGCTAAAACTACTCGCAAGGCAGTTGATTCATGCACTTTGTAAAATATAACAAGTTAGTCATTTTCCAGTCCAGTAAAAACCTATTACTCCTCAAAAAAACAAATTGGGAATGTGATAGACAATCAAACTGATAGCAGTCAAACGGAGGAAATGCAAATAAAATACATCCTTTTGGCAAAATAAGATAAATCTATCTTCTTTAACATTTCAGTTGACTTTAAAGTTTGATTTACCTAAAAAAAAAGAAAAAAACATGTATTGCAGACATTTCCCAGTGAGCATATTTTATTAACAAAAAGGTGAAAGATTTTGCTTCACATTGTAAGTTAGGGCTGAAAAACGACACTGGGTACATATTTGTGCTAGTATTATTATTATTATTATTATTGTTATTATTATTATTGTTATTATTATTATTATTGTTATTATTATTATTGTTGTTGTTGTTGTTGTTGTTGTTGTTGTTATTATTATTATGTTTAACCTCACAACATGAAATGATAGCTAGATAGCCATGATGTCAGAGATAAGAAAATACAAAAGAGTTTGGAATTTGCAATTTAATATGAAAACAAGTATTGATCTACACATACTGTATTTTATATTTTCCATTTTGCATGCATCCAGAAGGGGTACAGTGGCGGCCAGCTTTATTCTAAGCCGGGAGCCACTGCAGGAATTTTTAAACCCGCGGAAGGCGCACGGCTCTTTTCAGCCATTTTCGGCCGGTTTCCCGCGCCTCGGGAGCTTTCAAATGATAAGCGCCATTAGCGCTTATCTTTTGAAGCGGACGCCGTGTGGGAAACTGCGGTGAAACTCCGTTTAAATCGGAGAAAAATCCCCGGTTTCATCCCGGCAAGCTTTAGAATAAAGCTGGCCGAGACAGTAGATACAGTAGAGTAGTGTACCTTTCATCAGGATGTATGGATATAATATACAGTATTCTTAAATTGTGCCTTGATGTAAGTGGGAGTATGTCCTCGACTATCCTGTGGCATGTTCCATGTAAATATTGAATCTGCTGAAAGATCATATCACAATTAAATCAAATGAGCCAATCAGCCAATTTGATGTAGACCATTCAAACCGGTATTCATCAAGCTCCGATGCAAGGAGCTGGAATAAGCTCTTATTCGTGTGAATAGCCATTCAAGTCAATGGCAGTTAACTCCAGATTGGGTGTGATAATACCTACCGGAGTGTTATTATTTATTTATTTATTAAATGTTTTACCAGGAAGTAATGCACTGAGAGTTGCCTCTCGTTTTCAAGTACAGTATGTCCTGGGCACATAGTTATGATAATACAGGATTGCATTAAATGAACAGTGGTAATACTGTATATTCAATTTGAAGACATTTCATGGACAGTTAGAGATAATATATGATTATGGGCTGTAACTGTATGTAACAGTTACAGACAAGGTTAAATTATGTTAGAAGCATTCTGATGGGCCTGCAATGTGTTGTGTTAGAAGAGACCCTGTCCCTTGGACATTACAATCTATATGAAAGGCTGAATTGATTCATAGGGTACAGGGGATTAGAAGGCTGATGTATTTCGGATTCTAACAAAGCAGCTGTAAAAGTAACAAATATTAGTGAACGACAGCAAATGGCTAATACCCTTTGGCTGCCCTTCAGCAGCGGCCAAAGAATGTCCCCCTTTGGAGTTTAGCAGAAGGCGGCTAAAGGGGTTCTCAATGAATTCAGCTGTGCTTTGAAAATAGTTTGTCCTGGACAGGAAACATTCCAGAGGGTGGGAATGAGGGAACACATAGCAAACAATCCCAGGTGTTAACCATTACTACTCTGGTTTAGTGCAGAGGGGAGCAGCTCTTGGGGAACCCTTTCAGACAAACACCTTTGGGATAATGCAGATGTAGGCTGAAAGGGTTCTATTAATCCGCCCCTCAGTTGTATGTACAGATGCAGCGGCCGTTATCCGTCCATTTCTCGGATTGAATTATGCACTATATTTCGTGGTGGTCCAAGATGGTCCGCTGCAAACTAAATGGCCCATCTGAGTAACACAGCAGGAGTTCCTGCTGTGTTAATCCTACCGGGGTCTACCTGTCTGTAAGAGACCCACAGTAAGAGAGAGGCTGAATCAGTCACTCTACCTGCTTGCTTCTAACAGACGATCACAGGGGTTTTATTTAATTTTAACACTACAGAATTTTAGTAGGGGATCTCCGTAGCTGAACCGCATTGATTTCAGGTCTGGGGACCCCTACTTCCCGAGTTGCAGTATCCCAGCCATGCTAAAATCCTGTCTGTCACTTGACCATGGGATTTTAACATTGCAGGAGATACCGGCACCCCACGACGGGGCCTGTAATTCCAGAAATAGGGAAATACCTATTATATACCTATTATACCTATATTACCTACTAGCTGATATACCCGGCGTTGCCCGTGATGTAATGTTCTGGCTCCCCCATCCTCCCTCTCAACTCCCTTCCCCCCCTCTTCACAGCTGTTCAGAGCTGAGCCCACCTTCCCCCACTGTTCACAGCTCTGATTCCCCCACCCCATTCAATGCTTTGTTTCCCCCCTCCACCACCCCTGTTCACAGCTCTGTCCCCCCCCTGTTCACAGCTCCATGCCCCCCGTGTGTTTGGCAGCTGAGCTGACTGAGGGGGGAAGTGTGTGTCAGTCAGTCTGTGAGTGTGTGTGTCAGTCAGTGGTCTCCCCCCCTTCTCTCCTGACTCCCTCCCCACCCCCCTTTTCCTGACTCCCCCCCCTCTCTCGTGACACCCTCTCCCCCCTCTCACCTGACTCCCTCCCCCCCTCTCTCCTGACTCCCTCTCCTCACCCCCTCTCTCCTGACTCCCTCTCCTCCCCCCCTCTCTCCTGAATCCCTCTCCCCCCTCCTGACTCCCTCTCCCCCCCTCTCTCCTGACTCCCTCTCCCCCCCTCTCTTCTAACTCCCTCTCCCCCCCTCTCTCCTGACTCCCTATCCCCCCTCTGTCCTGACTCCCTCTCCCCCCCCACTCTCCTGACTCCCTCTCCCCCCAACCCCTATCTCCTGACTCCCTCTCCCCCCACCCCTCTCTCCTCCCCTCTCTCCTGACTCCCTCCCCCCCAGGGTGTGTGTATAGACAGGGGTGACAGTGTGAGATGGCTGAAACTTATGGGTGTGTGTATAGATAGAAGGCTTGTGGGAAGCGCAGGTGTCACCGTATGTGGAAAAAAAATATATATAGTATAATATGTTCATAAAAAAAAACAACTGAAAAAACAGCAAAATGGGGACTCACAATATTCCAAAATAATGCCAGCAATATGTATATGGAAGACTTGCTAGATGGGAGGTGCCAGGCTTCAACAGGACAGGCCCTCAATGAAAAAGATGACACTCTTAGTGCAACATTGCATGTTCACCATAAAATACATTTATATAGCAATAAATATTACACTCACATTTGGCACAATGTGCATAGACACGTAAAACTATAGATGCGCGGCTTCTGGGTCACCATCAGCCCCACTCTCGAAATCGCGTCGGCGTCACTTCTGGTTTCAGCCGTCGCGTCACTTCCGGTTTTCGATCGATCAAAAAAGATGATATCCACGATTCAGAGGGGGTTCTGGGGACACACCAATGCTGCTGCTGTTCACTCAATTCGTTTCGCTTCTATCCAAACTTTGTCAGGAGTCTGATCTGATGCATCTAAGCTTAAAATATATATATACCTCTAATGGGTTCTGATTGGATGATAGAATCATTCAGAGCTTCTCATTGGTTGGATTATCATTATCCTAATTGGCCAGTGGGCGGGACAAGTATCCTCATATTGCTAACTTCTTTACAACACAAAATTGCATGAAAACTTTATTAACAATATCACAAAAATGCACTACAATACTAACTAATACATATAAAAACTATCCTATAAGTAAACAATATAAAATCTATATACTCATTGTATTCTTAACACATAGACTATGAGGGTTTTTACTGATATATCTCTATTTATAAGAAATTGTATCACTCAAATAAAATGAGGCAAGAGATTAGGGGAAACAAAAGAAAAAGTTCAAATTAGAATGACTTGAATGCAACCATACATAAAAACATGAATGATACTTTGCAAGGTACCATAAAATATAAATATTTATAAAACTTTAAAAAAATATATATATGGATGAATATAAATATACATATAAGATACATATGAACTATTAAAAGCATTATCTTAAATATATTAATATAGCTTTCTTCTTCATAATTAATACAGTATAATATATTATAAGAGCAGGAACATATAGAAAATTGGCTTAATACACCATTAAAAACTATTATAAATTATTAAAAACTATATAAAAATACTTCAAAACTGTTTGAAAAAGGAAGAAACACACAGAATTAAATGAAAACACCAATCTCTATATCAGCATTTAGACCTGCTGGGCTTAGTGTTTTTAAGCGGTGAATTCAAAAGGTCTCTCTTTTTATTAATTCTTTCGCACGATCACCCCCTCTCCAATTGGGGGGGACATGTTCGATGCCTTTAATGGTTAAATCCTTTGGATTAGATGCATGACAGAGATTAAAATGTTTTGGAACACTGTGTGTATCTACCTTTCTTCTTATATTTCCTATATGTTCCAATGCTCTAACTTTCAAAGCACGGGTTGTTTGTCCTATATATTGGAAACCGCAGGTACATTCTAATAAATAAATGACGAAATTTGTATTGCAATTAATAAATTGGTTAATTTTAAAAACATCATTTGTTTTATTTGACTTAAATGTATTTTTTATCCCTTTGCAGCAAAAATCACAAACTTTGCAGTTGCCACATGAGTAAAAACCTTGCGGGCTCTTTAGCCATGTTGACTCTTGTGTGTTCTCTTTTTTGATTTTGAGTATACTCTGTGCTAATTTTTGTTTTAAATTCTTTGCTTTTGTGAAAACAATATTTGGCCTTTTTGGTAAAACACTACCCAATATTAGGTCATTTTGCAAAATATGCCAGGGTTTGTTCAGGGCCTGTTTAATTTTGTTAGCTTCCCTATTTTATTGTGTTATAAAAGTGGTCGCAAAGTCTGTCTTTTTGCTTGTCTTAGGGATGGAAGGTTTTATCAGATGTTGTCTATCCATTAAGTCTGTTTTTGATTTCGCCTCTCTAATATTTGTTTGACTGTACTTTTTTTTCTGTGAACTTATTTTTTAATAACTCCGATTGTTCCTCATAGGTTTCTGTTTTTGTGCAATTTCTTTTCATCCTCATAAATTGTCCTTGAGGAACATTAGAGATCCACCTTGGATGATGGCAGCTACTATTTAATATATAATTGTTGCTGTCCACTGATTTAAAAAATGTTTTGGTCAATATATTATTCTCTTCGATATAAATAATAAGGTCCAAAAATTCAACACTAGTTCTACTAAAATTTGATATGAATTTGAGATTAAAACTGTTATTATTTATATATTTTAAAAATTTGGATTAATAGAAATTCGTCGCCATTCCAAATTAAAAACACATCATCGATGAATCTCTTCCAGAGGACCAGGTTTGCGCCAAACTCATGCGAAGACCAAATGTGATCATTTTCCTACATGGTCATAAATAAATTCGCATAACTTGGCGCAAACCTGGTCCCCATCGCGGTACCACAAAGTTTTAAGAAGAATTATTGGTTGAACCAAAAATAATTGTTGGATAATATAAAATGTATCCCCTCCAAAATAAAATCTATTTGTTCTCTTTCTAAATCTATATCTTCTGCTAAAATTCTATTAATAGCATCCAGCCCTTGTGTGTGATCTATGGATGTATATAATGCAGAAACATCACAAGTCACAAGTATAAAATTATCTTCCCATCGTGTACCTCCTAAAATTGATAAAATTTGCGCTGTATCTTTGAGATGTGATTTACCAGCAACAACATATTTTTTCAAAAATTTGTCAATGTATTCAGATAGATTTGAACACATCGAGTCGATACCGGAAATTATGGGTCTTCCTGGTGGGTTTTGGACGTCCTTATGAACCTTAGGTAAAAAATAAAATATGGGGATCTTAGGTTTTTCAATCCATAAATACTTAAACTCTTCCTCCTTGAGAATACCTGTATCTTTACCTTTCTGAAGCAGCATTTTTAATTTTCTATGAAAAATGGTGGTGGGATTTTTTTTATTTTGCTATAGGTATTAACATCTCCCAATATCCTATTAGATTCCTTGATGTAATAATCCCTGCTCATTATCACCACTCCTCCGCCTTTATCGGCCTGTTTGATGACTATCTCATCATCATCAATTAATGTCTGAAGTGCTTCTCTCTCTTTTTTCGTTAAATTATTTTTAAAAGATTTGTCACTATTGGCGATTAATTCGAATTCTTTGTTTAACATTTGGTAAAAAAACTTCAAAATGGTGACCCTTAATAAAACTAGGATAGAACCTAGACCTTGGTTTTAGATCTGTATGTAAAAATGTATCATTATTTGGTGGATCTTAAACCCTTATTGATTACCCTTAGTTGGGAATCATCTAATACTTTATTACTGATATTAAATATTTTCAGTGATGGTTTGTTCTTAGTAACTTTGCTTTTTCTCCCTCCTCTACATCCTCTGAATCTCTTTTCCTTCGTAATTGTAAATTCGGATCCTTCTCTGCTAGTGGGGCATATTTCTTTTTGGTCTCCCATGATTTTGGAGACCTCTTCTCGTCTAAAAAAGTGGTTTTTATCTTAGTGCCTCCCCATGCTCCCTCCTGTATGGGGGAATCATTTGTACAATACCTATCCCATTCTTTTAATTGTAACTCATACTCTAAGTCTTTTTCGAGGTTGAGGCTTCTTGCTCATCTTTTGCAGATGGCTTCTCTATTACACCTTTTGGTTCTGCTTTTCTTTCCACTTTCTTTGTCGCATTGAGATTCTCCTTTTTGGGTAACTCTTCTTTCCTTATTGGTTGATAATTAATAGGTTTATTATAATTTTTCTTATCAGAGCCCCCTTTCCATCCTTTGTAATAATGATTATCGGATCTATCTGATTTCTTATTATCCTCTCTGTATTCTCTACTCTGTTCCCTTGATCTAGAGTGATGGAAATGTTTCCTTTTCCAGTTTTTATAATTACCCTTAGTGTAATCTTCTATATCTCTGGTGTGTGTATAGACAGGGGTGACAGTGTGAGATGGCTGAAACTTATCAGCGACTCCGCAGGGGTTCTCTGGGGGTATGGTGTGTCAGTGGGAGTGTGTGACAGTGAAGTAGGTGTGTGTCAGTGATGTCACTCTACCTTTTGGCCAATGAGAGTAGTGTGGGAGGCAACATGGACCAATGTCACATGTGTCACAGTGGAGCATACCTCTTGGCCAATGAGAGTCGCGGGGGGGTGGGCAGACCCACGGATCAATCAGATTCACCACATCTACCACCAGACTCACAAGATTCAATTTTATTATATATAGATTATATCATTTAGCATCTTTTAAATATAACAGTGTTTCCACGACCCAATCACAGATAGGGGTCATTACAGGGTGTATGGTGTATGGGGCAACAGGAGGGCTGAGTTGTCCGCCGATGGTAGTGGGGACACAGGAACAGGCTTCTGGGTTGATACCCCATGTATCTCCTTAGCAGTGCAGCGCCTCCATCTGCCGTAAGCTCCAGGAACTGAAGGTGATTCCCCACGGTAGAACTTATTACCTCTTCCCCCCAGTAAGTTCACGCACCAGGCAGGAGGTATATTGCAAAACAGGAACGATTTTATTACTACTCTCTGCAGTAACAGTTACTCAGCAGTCTTCTGCGGATACAGTCTCTCAGATCAGCTATCACTGAAGATGGTCCCTGGACCATCACTACAGGCCAAGGGCACTCACAGCCATCCTAGCTCTTCCCTACCTACCTGGAAGAGGCAGAGGTATGGTCCACACTCACTCACCCCTGGAGGGAAGCGCACAAGGGAAGGCCCCAATCTCAGGCTCCCAGTTGTGTGACCTGCCTTCCTCAAGTGGGGGAAGGAACGCCCACTAACATTAAGGCAGTCCTGCCCTTAAGTACAGCCAGAAGGCAGGCACCCCGTTGTTCCAGCTACAACAGAATGTACTACCTTCTGCTGTCACTCAAGTGCAGTACCAACTGTGAGGGAAAAACCCCATACCAACTACAGGCAACCTAATAGTACCAGGGTTTACTGCCAGCCTATTGGGTAGAATAGTAGCCAGGGGGGGTAACCTGCTACATAAATATACATAATCAGCGATAAAAAGCTAAATACTGTACAACCGCAGTACCACACTGCAAACTGTCATGTAAATTACATTCAGATATAGAATACACCTTTATTCTATGTAGCACAGTTCTGTGCAGTTTTGTTTGTGATAACTTTAAAGTCTATACAAGGAATTAAAAATAATAAATACATAAGATTGCACTAAAAACTTGTGCAGTATGGGCTTTGACTATGGACTTTCCCTCAAAGGAAGTGATGTGATACTGTAGGTCTTAAAACTCAATGAGGAATGATCTCATCCCTTCATTTTATAAATAGTAAGCCATGTCTATTAGTGATTATTATGTTTGTTTTTCTACTTGCTTTTATAAAGAGAAGTGTTACTTCTCAGGGAATTCTCTGATGCTACAATATAGATTTTAATTGGTGCACATGATGTGCATTTACTGGCTCATAGGTAGAAGTTTCTGAAGCATTTGAATAGTTTATAATTCGCCACAACATGTACACACACACACATACACACACACACACACACACACACACACACACGCACGCACGCACGCACGCACGCACACACACACACACACACACACACACACACACACACACACACACACGCACACACATATTGTATATATATACTATCTATGATGTATACTATATCTAATTGATGTGTTAATTAGAGAAATGTTGAAAACGTGGCCTGATTGAAACCCCTGATGACCAAGCTTCATCATCAGTGTTCTAGTACTTTAAATATTTTATAATCTCTTGGATCTTATAAAGACCCTTTTGTTGAGCAATTTTTAAAAGGAAAAAAAATGTGTTATACTTTTGTATGTGTACATTTTGTACCGTCTTTGCTCTGTTTGTCCTAATTTATTGATTTACCACTGCTGCAACTGATTCAGCTAAATGTTTATATTGAACTAGCTTTTGTACCCGGCTTTGCCCGAGGAGCTGCCGCACATCTCCTAGCGCTGCTGCAGCATCTCCCCGTGCTGCCGGCACATCTCCCCGCCCCCCTCCCCCCACCCGGTGCCTGCACATCTCCCCGTCCCCCCTCCCACTGCTACTGGCTCATCTCCCCGTGCTGCTGCCGCATCTCCCTTCGCTGCCTGCACATCTCCTCGAACCCCAACTGCCCCCCCCCCCCCTGCCGGCACATGTCCCTGCCCCCCTCCATGCCCCCCTCCCTCCCTGCTGCTGGCACATCTCCCCGAGCCCCTCCCTCCCCCCTGCTGCTGGCACATCTCCCCGCGCTGCTGCCGCATCTCCCCTCACTGCCGGCACATCTCCCCGCCCCCCCTCCTGTTGGTACATCTTCCCCTGCTGCCGGCACATCTCCCCGCGCTGCTGCCGCATCTCCCCTCGCTGCCGGCAAATGTCCCCGCGCTGCCGGCACATCTCCCCGCGCTGCTGCCGCATTTCCCCTCGCTGCCAGCACATATCCTTGACCCCGCCATCACCCCTGCTGGTACATCTCCCCCCCGCTGTCGGAACATCTCTCCTCACTGCCGGCACATCTCCTCCGGCTGCCGGCACATCTCCCTGCACTGCTGCTGCATCTCCCCTGACTGCCGGCACATCTCCCTGACCCCCTCCCCCCCGCTGATACATCTCCCCCCGCTGCCGGCTCATCTCCCCACACTGCTGCCGCATCTCCCCTCGCTGCCAGCACATGTTCCCGCCCCCTTCTGGTCACAATTTTTTAAGGGTCTGAGCAACCTATTAGTAGGTATTTATACATGTTCGTACAGTATGTATCAGCCATTATTGCTCATACTGGCATATTGCAGTGGAACACACACACCAGAAGGTGCAGCCAGTGTGGCTAAAATGCCTGCAACATCTGAAAGACTCCTTATGGCTCACTCATCGTCAGGGTGAATGGGCTACAAAGTGCCTCCCGATACCACAAGGTGACTTACGATGTGGCACCTTTTAGTAAATATGGGTCAAAATGTTTTCATTGTACTGAAAAAAATAGAACCTAGATACTTAATTTGCCTTGATAGCTATTTTGTGAAATATTGGACCTTTTACTATTACAGTACATCACAATATTACATTTGTTTTGGATTAAATATGAAAGGGGGATTATACAGCATATCGTGGTGATCTCATTGTCACTGCAAGTGGGGAGTGGGCCATAATAATGCAACTTATAAATATAATAGGAAGAAGAAATGGCAGAGCACAACCGGAAATATCCAAAAAATAATTAGGAGGAAATCGCATTATCTATAAAAAGATGTAATGGTTATGGATGAAAAAAATGGCAAGGCATTACCCTACCAACATGTTTCGTGCTGCACAGAGCACTTTATCAAGGCAGCTTATAAATATACACACATTTGTATAAATCCTTGAATTTACAGTATCTATTATTTTCTATATATTGTACATGTTTAGGCATTTCTCACAGTATCTTCTCAGGCTGCATGCTATTTAGTTAGGAGCAGCTGTGGTCTTGAGCATCCTATCACATTTTCCTAATAAAGTGTACAACCCAAGGGTGAGTGACATGTCTATTTTTCTCTTTTTGGAAATGAATTATTAAGCAGACATGGATCATACAGTAGCTAAAAGTATGTAATATATTCTGATTATCAAAAGTAAAATTGAAGTGATTAATACATGAAATCAGGACAGGAGCCTGTAGGAAATGTTAACTAGTTTCAAAATAAATCAAAATCTCAACAATTACATTTTTGACAAGTGATTCAATTTTTCTAAAATATTAACCAACTTCCTTCATTTCTGCTAGATTGATTTGAGGAGCATAAAAGGTCACTTCACAAGCAGAAGGGAATTCAGCTCTACCACCCATCTATAATGAAAACTAATAAATTAGGCAAAACTTCTGTTTACCTAAGCTGAAATATTGATATCCAAGCCCATGGTGAATGCAAATTTCGGCATTAATCAATCATTGTTCTGCCTGAATATTCAGACTGTAGTAACACATGTTTTGATGGACCAATATATCATTGTTATATCAACATTAGAAAGCTTAACTATGACAGAATACAAATACTGTACATCATAGCAATACAGTAGCTTCATGTTCTTATATTTAGAATAAATACAATTTAATATCTATGAATACTTAATGTTCTAAATGTTTGGTAAAAAATTAATAGTGAGAGCTAAGCAGACAAGCTCTCAGATATATCTTATTGTTATTCAGGAGGTGTTTAAGGTAAATAATACTGCATTGTTGGTTGCCAGAAAATACCACACATACAGTATATAATCTGCATTAAAAGCTAACACATTAAAGTACATAGGATTGTGCATACAGTATATATCTCAAAATAACTTGGTCTTGTGATATTGTGGTATTTTCCTACATTGTTTATGTTATGTGTATGCCTTTTGTTTTCTTGACAGATGTGATCCATATAACTTCAAGTAATTGGTGAAATATCTAGATGGATGCATACATTCTCAATTTTCACATTTATTTAATTAGAAATAGAATGCCCTTTATTTATTTATTTTATTTGAAGGTACAGTAGGTTCTCTGAACCCATCATACTGCAGTATATCCCATTCACAAAGTACTGAAAATGTTTTCCTGAGCTTCAAATTTAAGGTCTTCCTATGCTGGAACACACCTTACAGCCTATTGAGTTAAATTATTATTATTATTATTATTATAATTATTATTATTAATATTATTATTATTATTATTATTATCTTTTATTTGAATGGCACCAACATATTCCACAGCACAGTACAATGCGGGAGGGAGAACAATAACATTATATGACTAAAGAGCACATATATGTTAAGAGAAACAGAGACAATAGAACCCTGCCCTAAGGAGATTGACTTTAATGGGATGTCAGGTGTCCCCCAACTCTGGGAAGCGTCTAATGTCAGATGTGAAGATACTCTATGTACATTTGATCAGATTTAATCATTTATAGATGGCCCCTTACAGATATAGCCAGATTTATTTTACTTGATGATAATGCATAATATCGTGTTATAATGCATAATATCACAGAGTTTCCATAGAACACAATGGCAGTGATAATGCAGAATATCACAGAAAATTGCACCATAAGCAACACCAGTGGGACCAAAAGCCTGGCTATATTGAATAATGAATATTGTTATTAATGGGGGCATTTAGAAAGGTTCACTAGCAGGATATGGTGCATGGTCACGTCATGCAACTAGGATAGAGCTGTTATTAAAAAGTTTATCTTTCTCATACAAATGTTTACCTTCTTTAGAAACCCACCAAGATCATAACAGCAGAATGTTTTATTTTATTCTTTCATGAAAATTGTACCGGGCAGAAGATGTGTCAATGAATTTTGGCTTTGTATACTGATATTTATTTTTTCAAAATGTCAATATTTATTTTTACTGTAAACATTATCAGATGTAGGGGCCTATTCAGGTAGCTTTGATAAAATCACTGCCTGATCAAATCGTTTATCATGACTACCAACTGGCCTGACATTTGTGTTATCTTAATATTCAGAAAGAGTTATCGCAAATCAGATACCGTTCGGTTTTAAAATGCCATAACGCTCAACTTATGTCACGACCTGGGAGTCACACCGCCCTCGGCGTGCTCCTCACTTACACTGGCGACACACTTTATTCGAGCTCGGCTAGTCCCACGAATTTGGGTATACTCGGGTGTATTGAGGTTTGTGACTGTTTTCTGCCCGAGTGCATTGCGTTATTTTCCAGGCAGGGATTGAAGCATTTTATTCCCGCTGGCTGCAATACTGCACAGTATATATATATATATACTGCATTACAATTCATGAATTTATGCCATCTGGTAGACACGCGAAGCATTGCAGCCTATTAAATCCTAATCATTATCATTTAACAGATCAGCCGCCCGTCAGCCAGGCATGAACCATGGCTGGGTAGGCAAACGCAACGGGGCTTGTCTGAGGTGAGGAGCGGCGCATTCCAGGTATCTGCCAGGTACATACTGGGTATTTGCTCAAATAAAGTGTGTCGCAGCAGTACCCGCGGCTCCACCGGACTCTCACGCGCCTCGCAGCGATCCTTCCTCCAGGACGCCGGTCGCCATCTTGCCTAGACGCACGCGCGCACGCCAGCACTTCCATTCTAGTGTCGGGTCTGGGCATGTGTCTGGTCATGCGCTCGCAGGAACGGCCACACGGGGGCGCGCCCACATAGAGGAGCGTCAGCCTCTTAAAGGCATATCGCCCATTTGTAATGCTGCAATCAAATACATCCGTTCCCCTACTCCCTCCCCCAGGAGAGACTCAGTCTGGCCCATTCACACACCTCCACCGTGCTACTTGGCCATTGGACCCTCTTGCCTATATATACCCTGCAGCTTCATTAACTCACCGGCTGAGCATAGAACCAGTTGTTCTCATCACTCTCTGCCTCCCTAGTCCTGTCTTGTCCTGTCTTGTTTTGCAGTCTTCCTCGTGTACCGAACCGGCTTCCGCTACGTCTACCCGCACCTCTGGCATCCCGAACTCGGTATACGGCAACACGACTCTCCGCACCTCTGGCATCCCGATCTCGGCAAACGGTAAACGATTACGTCCCTCTCTCTAACCTCGGATTTAGCAAACAGCACCCTCTACCATCCGTACCTCTCCTGCCCCGATCCGGACTCCCAGACCACTCTACTCTCAAGACGTGCCCTCGTGGCTGTGGGTGGCGTTATATCCTATCCCACCTCAGCACCGCGGTCCCGTTTCGTTGTGGTGAGCACGTCCTGACAACTTAGCAGTGTCTTTAGCTGTGTCTTTTCCTACGTTCTGCCCATGCAATCTGCCTGCAGTCTGTAAGAACTGCACAGAGAGCTGTATCTCCCTGCACAACTCTTACAGCCGATCGCACTGTTTTCATTTTATTTTAATAACACAGACTTGAAACAGGGGGTAATCGGACCTGAAATGCAATAATTTTATCCCTGGGGACCCCCTGCTTCCTCAGTTACAGGCCCCAGTATGGGATGCTGGTATCTCCGCAACGTTTAAATGTCCCGGTAACGTGACGTGGGAGATTTAAACAATGCAGGGACATACCTTCACCCCATACCGGGACCTGTAACTCGGGAAGCAGTGGTCGCTGGGGCTGAAAATAATGTGGTTCAGCTCTGGAGACCCCCTGCTTCAATACTGTGTTATTAAAATAAAAACAGCTTCATTAACTTAATGAAGGTAGCCGCTAAGGTAATTAAGGGGTTAAACCAGAGTACCTGGTTTATTGGGGGGAAAGTGGTTAGTTGCCAGAGTGTGGTTAGTTAGGCCAACCAGGAAGTTTCCGGGAGGGGTTAACTCCTTCATTACCTTAGCGGTAGTCATGGCCATGCTCCTGATGAAGCAGCAAGCCCAGCAAAATGCATAGAGTCTTACCAGCCCCTCCAGCAACTCGGACCATAGAGACAGCACTGAGTAAAGCCTCTTTCTTGTTGCCGGACGGCCTTATAACCGGAACCAGAAGGTGACGATACCGGATGCAACAGACGGGGAGCGGTGAGATCGTGTCTCACCCGATCTGCGGGAGTCACTGCTGATTTGTATTTTATGCTTCATTCATCCTTTAAAGAGCCTTTATAGTCTAAGCCTCGAATCTGGAGGGTATTTTCTGTATATAAAGCTGTATCTTTTTAAGTACCATCGGCACAATTATTGCTTTATCTTCTGAGATCATGGGACCAGTGAACATCACATCCACTATACACTTGCCACTGGTTTGGACATGCCTCATTTTATTACTCTATTGTGATTATATACATTGAAGGATTACCTACTGTGTGGATATCTAGCCTACTTCTACAATACTGGTCTATGTAGTTTGTCTTTTTTCTCCTTAGGTACATCTCCCGCTCCCTGCTTTGTGGAAATCGGGTTGGAAGAGATATCAGAAACATATCTCTATTTCCGGGGCTGAATTGGGGCTATACCATTTAATTAATGCACATACCATAATATTCACTTATTTGCACACTGTTGAGGGGGTAATTAGACAAGCACCAGACTTTTACATGTATACAGATTATTTTGTGTATTCAATTGTTATATTATTGATTAATTAACTTATATACCACATTAGTGTCACTATAAATATTTATATTGATCACAAATTAGCGTAAAGCATCACCTTGGTTTCTTTTGCTCACAATGCCGCCTCTACTCTGTCTTTGTCTCTATACTAACACCACCTTCTGTTACTTATTTTTTTCCCCTCCATTTTACCTCAAGACTTTGCTGACTATTTCCAAACATCCCCTATGTATCCTACTCACATTCTACACCTCTTTACAACTCTCCTCCGGCCTTCTTTTACTCTTTTTTTTCTGTCACAGAGGAAGATGTGTCGCAGCTGATCTCTTCTTCCTCTACCACTTGCCATCTCGACCCCGTTCCCTCCCATCTCCTCAAACCTCTTGCTCTTACTCCTATCTCTACACTCATACATTTACAACTCCTCCCTCAATTCTGGAAAATTTCCCTCCTCCTTTAAAAATGCAACTGTTATACCCTTACACAAAAATGGCAAGCTTGACCCTACCTGTCTCCCTAATATCATCCTGTCTCCCCCTGCCTTTTTCCTCTAAACTCCTTGAAAGCCTTGTGTTCTCTCACTTGCCCCATTTTCTTACCTCCCATTCTCTCCTAGATCATCTATAATCTGGCTTCCACAATGCTCACTCCACCGAAACAGCCCTCACTAAAATAACAAATGACCTCCATGCTGCCAAAGAGAAAGGTCATTAGACCCTGCTCATCTCTGAAGCCTTTGATATTGTGGACCACCCACTTCTCCTTAACATTCTCCATACTCCTGGTATCCATAACAGAGCTCTATCCTGGATTTCCTCTTACCTCTCCCATCGTATTTTCAGTGTCTCGTTTACTGCCAGCTCCTCCTCAACTGTTTATCTCGCTGTGGGAGGACCCCAGAACCTCTTCTCTTTTCTCTTTACACACTCTCATGGGTTCAAATATCACCTCTATGCTCTTTTTTACTCCACAACATTGCAAAGATACGTCCTTTACTCTGTTCCTCGACTGCTAAAACTCTAAGGCAGGCCCTCATTCTCTCCCGACTCAACAATTGTCACTTCCACTGTCCTGCTTAATTCCCTTTCCTGGCTGCCTATCAAATCCCATATTACACACAAAACTATCCTCTTCACTTTTAAGGATATATATTCCTCTGTTCCTCCTTACATCCGATCCCATTCTCGCTATACACCATCCCGACTCTTGCATTCTACTCAAGGATGCCTTCTGTCTACCCCTTTTGTATCTAAAGCAGGGGAGCTCAATCTTTTCCCCCCTGCCGGCTGTCCTGTTCTCCACTCCCTCCCTCCTCCTTATCGTAGTTCCTGGCGACTGGGCATCATGACGCTACGTTGCCATAGCAACGTGATGTCACATGACCCCACGGCGTCATTTGACGCTGCGTTGCCATGGTGATGCATCTCCAGATACGGCTGAACCACGGTAAGTAAGGTTTACAGAGACCTTTGCATCTTCCCCGGCACTTAATTTAAGTGCCTTTGGGAAGCGCGCAGGGCCTCTGTAAACCCTGCGCCCTGCAGTTAATCTCGCCCCCCCAGTTTGCGCACCGCTGATCTAAAGCTCTCTCCTACCTAAAACCTTTCTATCTCACTGCCCCTTCTCTCTGGAGTTCCCCACCCATCAATATCCGACTAGCATCGTCTCTATCAAGCTTTAGGACCTTTCTTAAAACATACATCTTCAATGAAACATATGGGTAGCTCTGTGGCTGATACTATACACCTTATATATTTACCTCGACCCCTTGCACTTATAAGACCACCTCCTACTGTCTTTGTACCTTCTTCCTACTTACTACTTAGATGTAATCTTTTCCTTATATTTACTCCTTTTCCTTATATTTACACTCGTGTCTGGGGCACTTTTTCCCACCATGTGTTATATTATTTTTGTTATATTATTTTGTCAAGCGTATTGCTGCTGTGAAACGCTATGTACATTGATGGTGATATATAAATAACGATATACATAACACACAAATAATTGGAGATTTTGTTAAAATATCATAGTGCATTTTAATTACAGTACAAATGCATTCACTGAGATTCTCCTCTGTTAATTCAAACACCTTATAGTATGATGGAATGTACAGTATTTGTGTACCTTCCTGGATTATAACCTCTAACATCTTTGCTTTGTGTTTGACATGGAAACCATCTGATTTATTGCATGCAACCAGACCTTGAATTATTTCAAATAAAGTATGACAGTATGAGCTATCTGCAAAGTTCTAAATATGTTAGATATTCTAAACATGTCATACTTGTGACCTTTCCTACAAGACAAAACTACCTCTCAGCTCCAGTTAACGCTCACTACAACCTTCTCTCAGCCCAGGAAATGTTGTAAATCAATCATTTTGTGTAACATCAGGTATTTATTTCATATTAGTTATCAGCATCTGCTGGATTGTCATCTAACTTCAAAGTAAATAGGAAATTGCATTTCCATTGAAGATGTATAGCAAATTATTGCTGTAGCTCATAAATTGCCTTTTGAGTGTAAAAGAAAAAATAGCTGGTGGTTTCATTTTTGATTAATAGAAAGCTCTGAAACAAATGTAATAGAACAATGTGGGTTTTTGCAATCCTTTTTCTGAATTACAAAAGGGAAGACTTTTTCACAGAATAATCCTTAATTTTTTTTAAATCTTTTTTTTCCTTTATTGGTAACTTGCAAGGTACATACATGTAAAAATAAAAATCACAGCTTAGTAGGTGGATTTGGGTCATAGGCACATGACTGTGAAGTACTTTGAGACACTCGATAAACCTTTTTTTTTTCTTTTTTGTAGAAAAGAGATGGGGAACGACGAGGGTCGGGTGGATAGTTGGGAATGACGTGGGGATGAAGAGAGGGGGGTGGGGAGAGAGGGGGCAGGGGCAGGATTGGGTGGGACTCTCGGACCCCTTTGTCTAGGGGGTTTCATAGCTGGACCAGGGCTTGTAGTAGTGATGGAGCGCCTGAGCCTGGCCAGGGTTCCCAGGTTTTATAGAACTGATGCATTCTCTGCTTCAGCATGGCTGTCAGTCTCTCCATGTTCATGACCACGTCTATTCTCTTTATTACCGTGCTCCTGGAGGGGGCCTTTATTTGTTTCCAGGCCGCCGCGACACAGCATCTTGCGGCTGTTAGGATTGCCGAGGTCAGTCTGGCCAATGCGGCGGGGAGGTCTTCAATTGGTTTCCCCAGCACGTACGCCAGAGGGTCCAGGGGAACCTCCAGTCCTAGAGTTTCATTCAAGAGTCTCTGGATCCTGGTCCAGAACCTCTGGATCTCAGGGCATGCCCACCAAATATGGGGCATGTCCCCCCTTTTACCACATCCTCTCCAGCACACGTCTGTTGTGCCTGGGAAGATCTGGCTCAGTCTACTCGGAGTCAGGTACCATTGGAATAGGATTTTGTATATATTTTCTTTGGTGATATAGCAAATTGATGTTTTGGTGGCAGCTTCCCAGATATCCTCCCAGTCTTCCAGATCAATTGGTATGTTTAAGTCGGCGCTCCATTTTTGCATATATGAATGCGATGGCCTCTATTGTTCTATAGATTTTGGAGATTAATCCTCTCTGGTAATCCCCTTTTAGGCAGAGGGTTTCAAATCTGGTGCGCGTTGGGAATTTATGGTTTGGGGATAGTGCTCGCAGGAAGTGCCTTATCTGAAGGTATTTGAAGATGGGGAGGTCTGGGGAGGAGAATTTATTTTTGAGCTCTTGGAAGGACAGAACCTCATCGCTTTCCAGCAGGTCCGCAACCACTCTGATGTTTAGGTCCAGAAATTGACCAAATTGGGTACGGGAGCACCCGGGTGGGAAGTCCGGGTTACCGAAGATGGGGGTGAGTTGTGAGGCTAGGCCATGTTTCCCTTTAGCTTTAGTCCATGTAGACCACGTGCACCTCATCGCCCCAAGATCAAGTCTCTGGGGCCTCCTTTCTTTGTGTGCCTGAGCCCATTGTAAGTCCAGGAGGGGGGTGGGGGCCGCGTGGTGGGTTTCTATCGCCAAACAGCAGTTGGAGGTCGGGGGGTTATTCCAGACCACTGCCTGCCTCAGCTGGGCCACATGGTAATATCTGACCACGTCCGGGGCCCCCAGACCCCCTCTCGTCCTAGAGGCCAGCAGCACCAATCTCGGCACCCTTGGTCTGCGCTGCCTCCATATAAAACGGAGGATATGAGCCTGTATATTTCGTAGTTCTACTAGCGGGACTGGGACTGGGAGAGTTTGAAAATAATAGAGTAAGCGGGGGAGGATGTTCATTTTAGCAGACACAATTCTTCCAAATAAAAACAGAAAAGACACAGCGCACAAAGCTCATAGTGCATTAAAAATTATATTGACATGAATTAGAATAAGGTGAGTATTGTGCGTACATCAATGTGGTATAAAACAAGCAGTTTCGGGATATTGTTACCCAACGCCACAGAAAACCGTAACAGATGTCCTCACATGGATCTGGACGCTGGTGCCTCTGGTACAGGGTAGGTAAGAAGCCTTTGCAGTTCTACTCCCAAAACTCGAGTGGGACGTGTGCTATTGTCCCATACAATGCTGTTACACAGCGCAGCTCCACGCCAGCTGAATAGTCTCTCTCTCCCCTCCGGGCAAGCACTTCCGGGTTGGTGACGTCACCGCGGGGAAAATCGCCGGTTTTTGCGCCGTTCTCGCTGGATCAGCTTGCGTGGATCAGCTTCCCTGATGAAGAAACCCACGGGTTTCGAAACGCGTTGGAAGAGCTGATAAGAATCCTATCTTTAACTGTTACCCCATCACGCGAGCTGATCCAGCGAGAACGGCGCAAAAACAGGCGATTTTCCCCGCGGTGATGTCACCAACCCGGAAGTGCTTGCCCGGAGGGGAGAGAGAGACTATTCAGCTGGCGTGGAGCTCTGCTGTGTAACAGCATTGTATTGGACAATAGCACACGTCCCACTCGAGTTTTGGGAGTAGAACTGCAAAGGCTTCTTACCTACCCTGTACCAGAGGCACCAGCGTCCAGATCCATGTGAGGACATCTGTTCCGGTTTTCTGTGGCGTTGGGTAACAATATCCCGAAACTGCTTGTTTTATACCACATTGATGTACGCACAATACTCACCTTATTCTAATTCATGTCAATATAATTTTTAATGCACTATGAGCGTTGTGCGCTGTGTCTTTTCTGTTTTTATCTGCTAGTTTAGGGGGTCCATGAGCCCCCCCCTCCATCGCAGCTGCAGACGCTCTGTTCAAGGTCACGTAATTTACATTTATATTCATCACGTCACTTTATAACATTAGTTGCGCACTTTATTCTTTCTCACACAATTCTTCCAAACCAAGAGATCTGGTGGGTGTGCCAAGTCTCCAGATCTCTTTTGATCTGGCGGAACGGGGGGAGGGGGGGTAATTCACTTGATATAGAGAGCTGTATGAGCTAGCTATTTTTATTCCTAGGTATTTAATGTGGGAGTTATTCCATTTATACTTATAGTTGGCTTGCAAAAGTTTCCATGCAGGGTCTGGGAGGGAAATGTTGAGCGCTTCGGACTTGTCCATATTTATTTTATAGTTGGACACTAGGCTAAATTGGTCTAGCACCTTCTGTAGGTTGGGAAGGGAAATATGTGGGTCGGCCAGGGTCAAAATGACATAATCGGCGAAGAGGGAGATTTTATACTCCTTATCTGCTATTGGGATGCCTTTTATGCTGGGTTCGGCTCTAATTCGAGCTGCCAGTGGCTCTATTGAGATGGCAATTAGTAGTGGGGATAGGTGGCAACCCTATCTGGTTACATTTTTGATTGCTATTGGGTTTGAGTGGCCGCCCGGGAGTTTTAAGAGAGCGGTGGGGTTGTTATACAGGGCTCGCACCCCCTTAAGGAATGGGCCCGAAAAGCCAAACCTAAGCATGGTTTGGTCGAGAAAGGACCATTTAATTTGGTCAAATGCCTTTTCGGCATCCAGGCTTAGGATCATGGCTTGGGTCTTGTTAAGGTGGACGTGGTCTATGATATCGATAATTTTGCGGGTGTTGTCAGAGGCCTGTCTTCCTGACACAAAGCCCACTTGGTCTATATGAATCAATCTGGGGAGAATAGGGTTCAGTCTGTTTGCTAGGATCTTGCTGAAAAGCTTGAGGTCTGTGTTATATAGACGGTCTATAGCTACCGCATTGTAGCAGATCCCGTCCTTCCTTGTGGATGATGGCAAGGTTGGTGGCCGAAATTGTACCTGGGATTGGTTATCCATCTAAGAAGGAATTGAACATGTCCAATACGTAAGGGGAGAGGGATGCTGCAAACTTTTTATAAAACTTGCAGAAACGAGGAACGGCGATGGGAACCAGGTTCGCCCCGAGCTATGCCAACCTCTTCATGGCGTTATGGGAGGAAGATAACATCTGGCCGAATGGAGAGCTTGGGGAGGGCCTGGTCCTCTGGCGTCGTTTCATCGATGATGTGTATCTAATTTGGGGGGACGGAGAAAGTAAGTTGAAAGAATTTTTGATAGGTATAGAGAACGAAGAGCTAAATCTAAAATTTACAAGTGAGTACAGTGACAGAAAAGTCAATTACTTAGACTTAGAAATATACATAGAAAATGATCAAATTAAGACAAAAACATTTTTCAAGGAAACGGTTAAGAATAATTACATTCTGCGAACCAGTTGTCATCTTCCAAGGTGGATGGACGGAGTTCCATCTAGTCAGTACACCAGTATCAAAAGGAACTGCAGTGAGAGAGAAACGTTTTTGCAACAATCAACAAAATTAAAGGAAAGATTTATAGAGAAGAAATATAAAGAGGACAAGCTAGACGAGGCCTTGCTAAAAATAGACAAACTAGAGAGGGAAGATCTCCTGAAATCTAAAGTCAAAGATAAGACAACAAAGAACAAGTCAGACTTTGCGTTCCTCACAAATTACAATGGGGAAGCAAAGGAAATTAGGAAGATCATACAAAAACACTGGGCCATACTTAAGAACGACCCAGTTTTGGGAAGTGAGCTACCAGAATATCCGAACATCATTTTCAGGAAGGCACGTAACCTAAAAAACACACTAGCCCCAAGTGTCCTCAAACAAAAAGCAAAGCCTCAGAACTGGCTACAATCTAATAAAGGTTTTCATGGATGCAAGACATGTAGGGCATGTCAATTTAAATCCAATAACAAAACAGAATTTACATCTAACAACACAGGGGAAAGGTTCAATGTAGAATCTAGTTTAACCTGTAGGTCAGACCATGTGTGTACCTCCTGGAGTGCCCATGCAAATTGCAGTACTGCTGCGGCCAAGTTTATTCGAGCATTTGCCCGTTCTTGGCCGCAGCAGTAGCCTGGCGCGCGCCCGAGGGTGACGGGCGCGCGCCGAAGCAGCGGAAGAGCGCCCTCCAATCGGGGCGCTCTCCCTACCGCTGCCGGGTCCGCCGGGTCCCCCGGAACCCCCTGCCGCCGTCCCCCACATCGCGGGACACCAGGGCTCCCTCGGGGAGCCCTGGACGCGCGTGCAGGGGGCGCAGGCTCCTGAAGACGCGTGACCGCGCGTCTATGATGCGCAGCACGCCGAGGGGCGGCCACTAGCAAGCCGGGAAATCTCCCGGCTTGCGGATCTGGCCGATGCGCAATAAAGCGTGTCGGTAGTGTATGTGGGGAAGACTGAGAGACCAATAAGAACTAGAATTATTGAACATCTAAGCAGTATTAAAAGATCTCTTTTGACACACAGTCTTTCCAAACATTTTATGGAAAAGCACCAGGGGGACACCGCTGGTCTGACTTACATGCCCATTGAACACGTTGCGGGCCACTGGCGGGGGGGAGATCGCAATCTGGAACTCATGAGAAGGGAAACTTTCTGGATTCACAGGTTGCGGACTCTCTCCCCCAGAGGCCTTAATATGGAAATTGAGATAGTACCATTCTTGTAAACCAGTTAAACATATGAGACTTTGAATTGCTGGATCGAACTAACCAGTTCCTTTGTTTTCTCCATCTGCTGTTCTCTCTCCTGTCTTTCTCTCCCACAGCACGCACTAGTTATCTGTTTTTTAGGTATAAGAAAAAGTATTATGTCACTGTATATCACTTAGCGTATTACCCCCAGATTATGCACTCAACCAAGGATTTTATTACATTTGTATAAAAGTTGTAATGAATATATATAAATGTTTACTTATGCTATGCTGCAGAATATTATGTTGTGTATTTCCCATTAGATAATTTACCTCCATGTTTAACAAATGTCAAATTGTCAATAAGAAAATATAATATGCAACCAGCCCCTCTTGAATATAAACGTGAATCCCTACGAATATAAGAAGATGTATATATGATGGAGCTCTCTCATATATTTTTCACATCACACATTGAAAAATGTGAGATTCAAAAACGTGAGGTAAAATTTGTTTACTAACATCTAATGTTCAAATAGTCCTCACTTGTGAAAAAAAAAATATTTCCCCCCCCCTTTTTTTTAAAAATTGGTAGGACGCAGTTTAACCCATTCTCTGCTGGATAGGAATTAGCTATTGCATTCATATACAGCATGAAAGAATTCTAATCCAACCCTTTACTACTACAATTGATCCCTATTCTATCATATTGTTCCCACTTCTTGATACTCATTTTCGTGGATAAATTTAAATTGCACTTAAGCACCCTCCAGATGATTGGATTACCCATATTAAAAAGCAATAGGAATTATCCATCCTATCACCCCTTATTGCGGTTCTAGACAGTCAATAACAGGTTAATCCTGCAATTAGTCAGAGGATTTCTTTCCTATTTGAAAGCGCTCCTTCATGCATAAATAGGTATAGATGGTAATCAGTGCGGACTAGTTCTTTTATACAAGTGTTCCAGATTAAATCCCAATCATGGAAGGTATATAAAGTCATCACAGAGTAGGGGGCGGTACACTCCTGAGGAAGCCACGCACCCTTTTTGGCGAAACGCGTAGAGTGGTAGCCGCCCAGAGAGGAGAGAGGAGAGAGGAGAGAGGAGAAATTTACAGACAGATACTCACAGAACCGCGACCGGAAGTGACGTATCGGGACGGAGCGGAAGTGACGCATCGGCGTGCAAGTGAGGCAGAAACATCCACCCGAGAGGCTGCATCCCAGTGGAGAACTTCACAGTGCCTGCGGGCAGCTGATACTGGAAGCTGATCGGCCCACATGAGAGGGAACCCACGAGGGGAGAGAGGCCTGGATTAACGCATCCTCCGCGGGAGGTGTAGAGTCCCAGAGAGTGGTGATCCACACCAAGTCACACCGGAGGAGGCGGGTGAGCCTGAAGCTTAAAAATTCTTCTCTCCTTGATCACAATGATTGTGATACAGGCTTGAAATACTTGTTTTTATTGTAAGTGTTCATTTTTAAACCCCATAAAGTCGAGTTTTTTTTATATTATACTGGTCTGCACTATGGTTATCATTTCTTTTACATACACTTTGCTGCGGAGCTGAGAGCTGGAGACCATATCACCTGGTGGAAAAATCTTTGTAGCAGAGAAAATTGTGTGTCAAAACCGCTTGATTTTGACTTACATCTTGTAAGTAGGCATCACATATGAGCCAAGAAAGAACGCAGAATTTATAACACATAATTTTAATTGTCAGCACTTAGATTGTTTTCTTGTTTTTTTGTTCATTTTCCCTCTATGCTCCCCCTGGATTACAACTGGAGAGTGACGATTTGTGGGACTAGCGAAACCAGTCCCCACCAGCTGGGTTTGAGCAGGGGGTTTGAACTTTATAATAATACTTTCACGTTATATGAGCACATTATCACTGTTTAACAATCAATAGATTTGGTTAAAATATTCACTGTATATTACAAGTGCACACTAATAGAGCTAGCGCCGTTTTCTTTCACCTTCACGTAGCACAACTTTTTATAATATGCATTAGAAAACCCGTCTGGGCCCGGTGTCTTAGCTATTTTGAGGGAGCTAATGGCTTGGGACAGCTCTTCCTGAGTTATTTTTTGGTTAAGGAACTCAAGCTCTTCCGATG
This sequence comes from Ascaphus truei, assembly GCF_040206685.1. Classification (NCBI taxonomy): domain Eukaryota; kingdom Metazoa; phylum Chordata; class Amphibia; order Anura; family Ascaphidae; genus Ascaphus; species Ascaphus truei. The sequence goes on along the minus strand of NC_134485.1, from coordinate 408,568,796 downwards.
ATAGGTATGGAAGGTTGCATTGAGTTAGATATTCTGCGGCTATTTTGGCACTGTCCTGGTCCTGGCCGGGGGGGTGGAGGTTATAAAGTCCTTCGTAGAATTTTGCGAATTCCTGCGCTTTTTCTTTTTCGTTATAGGATAGTTGCCCGTTTCTGGTGCGTATTTTTGTGATCTGGGCTTTTGCTTTTACGCCTCTAAGTTTAGAGGCCAAGAGTTTGTCTGCTTTATTGCCCCTGTCGTAGAACCTTTGGTTAGTCCATTTAAGCGCTCTCTCTACCTTGTAAAGCTGCAATAGTTTAAGTTCTGCTCTTGTTTTATTTAGGGTTCTGAACACTTTTTTTGATGGGGATTGCTTATGTTGGAGTTCTAGGGCCAAGATCTTCTCTGTGAGCTCTTTTTGGGCTTTGAGTTTCATTTTCTTCTTATGGGAGGCTAGTGAGATAAGGTCTCCTCTGATGGTAGCTTTGTGTGCTTCCCAGAGCATTGCTGCTGCTGAGACCAAGCCGCTATTTATTTGGAAAAAGGTGTTTAGTTTCTGTTTGACTGACTTAACCACCTGGGGGTCGTTAAGGAGTGAGTCATTCAATTTCCACTTGTACGCAGAGCTTTTTGACGAAAGGTAGAGAGAGGGTCAATTCGACAGGGGTGTGGTCTGACCAAGTAATTGGGCCTATGTTGGAGTGGGAGGATGCCAGTAGAACATTATTGGTACCTAGAAAGTAGTCAATCCACGAGTAAGACTGATGAGGAGCTGAGTAGAATGTGTAGTCCCTCTGGCCTACGTGCTGGGCCCTCCAGATATCCGACAATGAGTAGTTTCGTAAAATCTCAAGGAATTTTTTGGCCTTTTTCTGTGTCTGGGCGGTGTGCGGTTTCGTGGGTAGAGTGGATTTGTCTTGGTCTGAGAAGAGGACCATGTTGACGTCTCTGACCAGCAGTAGCGGGGAGAGTACAGCTTGGTCTAGTGAACCAAGTAGGTTCTGGAGAAATTGGGTTTGATTGTATTAGGGGCATATATATTCAGTATAGAGATGGGGGATCCTGACAGGGTACCTTGTAGTAACAAGTATCTTCCTTCAGGGTCTTTTATTACCTTTGTTGGGGCGAAGGGGGTGTTATTCTTGATCAGTATGGCTACACCCCATTTCTTGTTTGGGGAGGATGCAAAGAACGCTTAGGGGAAAGTGTGTTTGAATGTGTTAGGAGGATCTGAGGTGTTGAAGTGGGTTTCCTGGATACATATGATATCGCCTTTGGTTTTTTTAAGCTCTTGGAGGGCCAGTTTGCGCTTTCTAACTGAATTAAGGCCCTTGACGTTCAGAGAGATGATTTTAATTGACGCCATTAGCCAGGGCAATGGCTCCTAGGGACAAGCCCCGGGCCCCAAGTGATTCCCATGTCGGGGGTGGATGGGTTCTCCAAGTAAGGGGGCATGGAGTCATCGTGCAGACCCTGAAAGGGCCTCTGAGAGTGGACGGGGCTAGAGAGGGGGGGGAAAGGGAGGGTGGACACATGGGGGAGAGAAGGAATGCGGGCTGTCCAGGAGCCCTAAAGAGTTTCCTTTTGGCACCGTGGAGTCAAGGGAAGGGGGCAAAAACCCCTGGAGAACTTTCCGGGTCGCCAAACATGGGGCGAGACCAGGATACGAGGTCCAACACCCTCATTGTTTAAGGCAAGGGGGTGGTCTGCAAGTAGCAGGTGGTAGGAGGGTAGAACGCCAGACTGTAAACAGTTCAGAGTGGCAACTTTATTGAGCTATTAGCTCTGCTGGAGGTTGGGAAGAGGGGGGTGAGGAGGGAGGAGGGGAAGGAAGGAGGGAGAGGTGGGGAGGGGGGTGTGGAACTGACAGAGGGCGGCAGCAATATCAGAGACAGATACAAGGTTTATGCATAGATCCTAGAGCTTACTTAAGATGAACAGCAGTTCTATTGATGTAGAGGTACTTATGGGTGCTTTAGGTCATAAGTCACCATCGCATGTACGTACTATTGTTTTACATTGTTGTATTACATTGAATGTAATGTACTATTGATGTGAGTTAGTCTATAGGGATTTTAAAGTAATGTGTGAAACACAGGGATTATCAGGACAAAGAACAAATATAAAACAATTGGAAAAAGAAGCCTTGAAAGATTTAAAAACCAATACTGAAATTGTTATGACAGACAGATAAGGGAGGAGGGATTATAGTACAAGATAGAATAGACTATATTAAAGAGGCAACAAGATTACTATCTGATACTACCTCTTATCACCTATTACGTAGGGACCCAACGATGGATTTTAAAATTGATTTAGATGAGATTTTAACTGATGCAGCAAATTTAGGTATTTTAACTCCTAAAGAGCATCGTTTTTTATCAATACGTCATCCTTGTGTGCCACATTTTTATCATATCCCTAAGATTCACAAAAGTAATACAGATCCCCCTGGTAGACCTATAGTCTCAGGGATTGGTTCCCTTACAGCCAATTTGTCCAAATATTTAGATAGTTTTTGCAAAAATATGTAGTAGTTTTACCATCACACATTAAGGATACGACGCATATTTTAAATTTAATTAAGGATGTGACTTGGCGGAAGGATTATCTATGGGTGTCCTGCGATGTTGAATCTCTTTATACAAGTATTGGGCACCAACATGGGATAGAAGCGATAGAATTTTATTTGAAACAAGATAATTCAATTTCAAACGAACAAAGGGAGTTTATATTAATATGTGTAGAATTTATTCTTAGTCATAATTATTTCCAATTTCAAGAAAAGTTCTATTTACAAAAGAAAGGAACAGCGATGGGCACAACCTTTGCCCCAAGCTTCGCAAATATTATGATGGGTTATTGGGAACATCTATTCACTTGGGCCAATAATCCCTTTTAAAGCATCTGATTTTCTTTTATCGCTTTAAAGATGATATTTTAATAATTTGGCAAGGTAACACTGAAGATTTAATAGGTTTTATGAGTCATATTAATCAAAATCCTTTTAACTTGAAATGTACTTATAATTTTGACACAGTTTGCATCTCTTTTTTAGATTTACTTATTTTTGTTACTGAAGACATGAGTATTCAAACAAAGACATTTTACAAAGAGGTGGATTGTAACAAATATCTAGAAGCTACAAGCAATCACCACCAGCAATGGATTAGGAACATACCGTTTGGGCAATTCCAAAGATTAAGGAGAAATTGTTCAAGAAGCAAAGATTTTGAGAATCAAGCCACCTCTTTGAAAAATAAATTATTGAATAAAGGGCACCAAGAGTCAGTTATAGAGAAGGCATACAAGAGGGCCCTAGAACAAGAAAGATCTGAAACTCTAATAGATAAGAAACTGAATAGAAAGGTAATCAATGATATTAATAAGGAGGTGTTATTTATCACTAAATTTAATGGAGCCTCAAGACAGATCAACAGAATAGTGGCACAACAATGGGGGGTTTTACAGTGTGATCCAATCCTCAGAAAGGTGATTACAGAACGCCCAAGAATAGTTTATAGAAAGGCTGATTCTTTTAAAAATATGATGGCATCAACATTACTCAGGAGTCAATCTGAAAAGAATAAAAATATGAAGACAAGGAATGGGTGTATCAAAGGATTCTATAGGTGTGGGGGTCGTTGCCTGACGTGCAAATACATTGTGGATAAACAAAAGTCGTTTAGAGTAGACAAAACCAATCGATTATATACAATACAAAGTTTTATTAATTGTAATAGTAGGTTTGTGGTATATATTCTGTCATGTGGCTGTGAACTAAAATATGTCGGAAGAACAAAACGTCCTCTGAAACAGCGTTTTTTAGAACACAGGGGAAACATATTAAAAGGGATTCTTACACATGGAGTCTCTAGGCACTTCAAATATAAACACAATATGGATCCGAGTAGCTTGAATGTGATAGGGATAGAGATTGTTGAGATGGGCCCCAAGGGGGGTGACCAATTCCTCAGGTTACGTCAAAGGGAGACCTTTTGGATCCATGAATTGGATACACTCACACCGGAAGGGTTAAATGAAGAGATAGACCTGATTTCATTTTTATGCTAAGTGATTTGGTTTTAAGCATTGAGTTCATTGTGAAGTTTTATATATAATGTTGGAATTTGTAGAATTTTTTTTGGTATGTCTATTAATGTTCTATACGGATAATGTTAATATGTTAGGAATGATAGATTATTTAGTTATCATCCCAATTCATATATTTTAATAATGTGTATTTTAAAGTATTTAGGCTTACTGTTATTAATTGATTATTTTATTATGTAGAGTAATGATATAGGGCACTCTCTAATGCTCTTATCTGCATGCCATGTACAGTATATGTTACTTGGAGGGTTGTTTAGCAGTGTTTATGTATACCAACCAGTAGGGGGAGGCAGTAAGCCTTTGATTAAGCCCTTAAACTTAATGAGTATATAAGGCAACCTGTCACCAGAGCAAACCACACCCCTGACGAAGAGGCCACGCCTCGAAACATGTAGGGTGGTTTGCATGGTGATACTACGACCGGAGCTGTTGAGTTTCTGCAGAGCTGAAGACTGTGAGGGAGAAGGCAGGGAACGGGTTAACGTGGTTGCCCGGGCTGGAGTGAGATCATCCCTGCAACCGCCAGGGTTGCTGCGATGCTGTACGGAGGAGGTTAAATGGTGACGCACTAGGGAGGTGTCACGAGAGACAGCAGGAACCTCCCATTACCGGAAAGGCGGAAGCAAGCAGCGGACCCGCTGCAGCAACAGGCGGAGTATCCCCCCTTGAGGACAACTCTGCATGTCTCCAGCGCGGATCTGTGAACTACGGCTAATTGCTTATTTTATTTGCATGTTTGTGAGTGTATTACCACTATTTGTTTGTCTCATTAATCTAGTAAAAACGTTAATGCACCAAGGAGTGTGTGTTTTCTGTTCTTCTCATCCTATTTAGTTATCATTGAAGTGCTGGGTTAGCACTTCCAACTGAGGGAGTGGCACCTTCCTGGAACTTTGTTTTTTGGACTGTTTCTGGTAACAGATTGGACTCAAAGGTTGTATTTAACCCAAGTTTTAAGGGTAGGGAAAGGGGAAAGGGAAAGGGGAATGGAGGCTCCCGCATCAGCTAGTGAAAATGGTAATGTGAATGAGGTAACTCACAGACTGGTGCAATAGAGGATATATATGGTTAACAACATAGACGAACAGGAAAGATCCTCCTAGAATGCACTCAGAAAGGTAAGTCAACGTGATATGGTTGATAATTTAAAAAAAAACCTTTTAATCACACATATAGTAAAACATCTTGTATAGAGGGAAATGGCAGAAAGTAATCCACGACCAGTCCCTATTGACAAACCAAGAAACAATCTTCCCAAATAAATACACGGGAGATAATGAGGTATGACACTACACCGCCGATATGTGGGCTAGAGAGCTGATTTTTTGACAATAGATTATCTGCTTTATAGAACAAATTTTCTAGTCTGAAGTTACACTGTGATTACTACTGACAGCTCTCTAGCCCACATATCGGCGGTGTAGTGTCATACCTCATTATCTCCCGTGTATTTATTTGGGAAGATTGTTTCTTGGTTTGTCAATAGGGACTGGTCGTGGATTACTTTCTGCCATTTCCCTCTATACAAGATGTTTTACTATATGTGTGATTAAAAGGTTTTTTTTAAATTATCAACCATATCACGTTGACTTACCTTTCTGAGTGCATTCTAGGAGGATCTTTCCTGTTCGTCTATGTTGTATTTAACCCCTTAGGGGCCAACTCAAGGACATTTATACATTCATATTTGCTTGTTGTTAAGCGCCTATAGCTGAACTGTATGTATTGTGATTATTTAACACACTTATTCACATAGTTTTGAGTTCTCCAGCTTAGATACATTTCTAACAGAACATCAAACAGAATCTGTAAGAATCGCACTCACGAATACGAACTTAAAATGGCGCAGTTGTGCTTTTTAGGCCATCCCCTGCCTTGGTCCTCCTGTGTATTCTGGGGTTCCTTTGGTGCAGTGTTGGGTGCCTCTGTACTCCAGACTAAGCTCGAGTGACTGCCTGCTTCAATACTGTTATAATATTTATGGATGGGTTTCCTGCACCAAGGGTGTGTTTCCTCTACGTTGGCTGCGCACGACACAAACCTGGCAGTATTGATGGGTGTGATTCCTGCACATTGGCTTCGTCTGGCCATAAACAGAAACTCTTGATTCATCTGACTTTTCTTCATGCTCTATCACCACTTGTGGTTATTTTTTTTTTATGAATATTACACATCGCACTGAAGATGTGAAACATTTTAGGTACTATGGAATGCAAAATACAGTAATATTAAACTTGTTTTCTACTTTTTTATTTCACTATTTAAAATTACTTATTTGTCTTTTTTTGTAAACATTAAGACACTTTTTTGTTTTATCCACTAGCATTTTGCAAGTATTAAAATTTGCAGAAAAGACCATTCCATTTGCATATTTTAAAATTTAAACGGCATTTTGTATAAAATGATGGATTTTAATAGCATTTGCAAGCAAGCAATTGCAATACATGATTGCATATCATTCATTTTTATTGTATCTCTATCAAAATGATATTTTTTAAAAGGCTAAGTACTAACATGGGCCTAGTGATAAAGAATGCACTTTGCATAACATTTTAGTTGTTAGTTTGGTTGTATATACTTTCAGTAACAAAAAGTTGATGCCTTTATTTTGGTTATTACCTATTATGGACTAGGAGATGGCAAGTTACTTATGTATTTGCCAAAATGCCTTTACCTCAAGCCCCAAGTTAAACCCATTTATCCTTTTTTTTTTTGCCTTTTGGGACTTTGGGATTCGTTACTTCTAGAGGTAGAGGCGAGAGGAAAATGTAAGAGTACCACAGAGGTTTCCCTTTTCTGGTAATATGGCTAGTCACGGACCAGTATAATAGGTGTGGGCCAACACTGAGCTATACCTACCAATAGGGAAGCCTCCTGGTCCTGTACCTTCAAGGATACCTGAGCAACGGGGTAACGTTGAGTATCCCCGTTGATGCAACCCTTTGAGAAAGTCACAGCACGTGACGAAACACATTAGGGAACAGAACTGCGTGATCACGCAAGCGCATGACAGGCCATATCGAGCGCTGATACACATTGCGGCCAGCAGAGATTGGAGATTTTCCTAAAACTCAAAGACTGCATCATTGATTTTAAGGAGCCTTTCTACTCATGCACCAGAGAACATCTACCAGCAGCTTCAAGTGAGATTTGACGACGTGGTGATCAAAGGGAAGCGCAAACATGTGGAGATTTGGACTGCAGGGTCTATGCAGTGGTATCTTATAGCCTGGCTGTGTATGATACCTTCCATCCCACTCATACCAAACAAGGTATCATACACACCCAGGCTATAAGATACCACCGCATATGCTCTGACACTGAAGACAGAAACAGGCATCTCACAACCCTGACCGAATCGTTCAGACAGAAGGGATACAAACCAAAGACCATTGTCAAAACTATTACATCTGCAATAAAAGCCCCACGAGAACACCTGCTACAATACAGACAGAAAGAACCTACCACACGCATACCACTAGTGACCACATACAACCCTACCCTAGAAGGTATACAAAAAATAATCAAAGATCTGCAACCCATGCTGACAGAGGATGCAACATTAAAATAAATCTTTCCCAAACCTCCCATTCTTGCATTCCGGCAACCACTAAACCTCAAACAGAAATTAGTCAGCAGAAAACTTCACAACGATTTTAAAGACATGGATAATGGCACAAAACCGTGCAGCAACAAACACTGCAAACTCTGCAAACATATTTGCCAGGATCTCACAGCCAGTCACAACCATAGAACATTCAATGTTAAAGGATCATACAGCTGCACATCCAGGAATTTAGTGTATATGATTCAGTGCAACAAATGTGACCAAGGTTGCTACATTGAGGAAACCAGCCAAAAACTACAAGGAAGAATGAATATGCACAGACACTCTATACTCCATCACGAAGAAGGAAGATACTGCTCACCTGTGGGACATCACTTCTCACAACCAGATCATTCCATAAATGATCTAAAAATCAAAATCCTCAATGGAATGTTTAAAAGCACCCAAGAACAGAAAACATTTGAACTCAGAATGATAAGATTCTTTGACACCAAAACCAAAGGACTTAATGCGGACATGGGTTTTCTCACACCCTATCAAAATTGCTTGCAATTATTCTGCTTGCCTCTATTCTAATCCACACTTTCTATCCCCCCCAGTATTCCTCCCGCTCCCCACCTTTCTTTGACACTGTCCCCAGGCTTCAAACACTTAACACCCTACCTTATCTACAGTAAATATCTGTTGTTTTTTTTTTCCTCTCTCCACACTGTTTTAACCATTGAACCCTTTGTATATCAGTATTCCTGACCTGAAGAAGAGAGGATAACTCTCGAAAGCTTGTCCTATGACATAAATTGTTAGTCCAATTAAAAAGGTATCACCGAATACTGAAGAATTAATTTATTCTGCACTATCGCAACTGGACTAACATGGCTATTTTCTGCTTTATATATATATATATGCAGACGCACTTACCAGAATTCCCTCCTACTCTCTCTGTATGTTCTTCCTACCAATTAGATTGTAAGCTCTTCGGAGCAGGGTCTCTTCTTCCACAATGTTACATTTATGTCTGAAGCACTTATTGCCATGATCTGTGATTTGTATTATTTGTTATTTATATGATTGTCACGTGTATTACTACTGTGATGCGCTATGTACATTAATGGCGCTATATAAATAAAGACACACATACATACATTTAAAGTATTACAAATTACAGTATGTATTTTCTGTCATATTGGATGTAGCATTGGGTATTTTTGTCTTTTGTTGTATACATTTGGTCACACCCAGTAGCACTCCTTTTGGTATATATAACTGTGACCTGCTATAAAAAGAAAAGATGAAATGGCCCAAGAAAGAATTGATACTGCCAGAGCTTCATGCTTCTGGGTTTCTCCTTGCCTCGTAATGTATTTTACTGTTGTGAGTGTTGTTGTATTCTATAGTTATAGTTACATAGTTACATAGTTACATAGTAGATGAGGTTGAAAAAAGACATAGGTCCATCAAGTTCAACCTATGCTAAATTTAGACAACAGATACTTTATCCTATATCTATACTTACTTATTGATCCAGAGGAAGGCAAACAAAAAAACCCATTAACGGGAAAAATTAATTCCTTCCTGACTCTAAGAATTGGCAATCGGATTAATCCCTGGATCAACATTCTTCCCATGTTTACTTATTTGGTATATCCCTGTATAAATTTCCCATCTAAAAAGATGTCCAACCTTTTTTTGAACAAATCTATTGTATCTGCCATCACAGTCTCCATGGATAATGAATTCCACATTTTAACTGGCCTTACTGTAAAGAACCATTTCCTTTGTTGCTGGGGAAATGTACTTTCCTCCAACCTTAAGGGATGGCCCGAGTCCTTTGTACTGCCCGTGGGATGAATAGTTCTTTTGAAAGCTCCTTGTATTGTCCCCAAATATATTTGTATATAGTTATCATATCCCCACTTAGACGCCTCTTTTCTAATGTAAATAAATCTAATTTAGCTAGCCTCTCCTCATAAGTTAGATTGTCCATCCCCTTTATTAATTTGGTGGCTCTTCTCTGCACTCTCTCTAGTTCCATAATGTCTTTTCTTAGGATTGGTGCCCAAAATTGTACTCCATATTCAAGGTGTGGTCTTACTTTGTAAAGGGGCATAATGATGTTTACTTCCCTTCCATCCATTACCCGTTTAATGCAAGATAAGATCTTGTTTGCCTTTGCAGCTACAGTACTGCATGACTTTGGGCACTATTGCTAAGCCTGGTGTCTATAAGCACTCCTAAATCCTTCTCTATCAAGAATTCCCCCAATATATCTCCATTTAATTTGTAAGTCGCCTTTTTATTCTTGCATCTCAAATGCATAACCTTACATTTATCTGTATTAAACCTCATTTGCCATTTACCTGCCCACGTTTCCAGTCTCTCCAATTCCTTCTGAAGAGAAATTACATCCTGCTCTGATTCTATTACCTTACACAATTTAGTATCATCAGCAAAGATGGAGACTTTGCTCTCGATCCAAACCTCAAGGTCATTAATAAACAAGTTAAAAAGCAGGGGTCCCTGTACCGATCCCTGAAGTAGTCCACTCACAACTTTAGCCCAACCTGAAAAAGTTCCATTTATGACAACCCTCTGTTGTCGTCCTTTAACCAGTTTTAAATCCATGTGGATATATTATTACTGAGTCCAATTTTCTTTTTTTTGTACACCAACCTCTTGTGTGAAACCGTATCAAAAGCCTTTGCAAAATCTAAGTAGAAAACATCAACTGTACTACCCTGGTCTAAATTCCTACTTACCTCCTCAAAGAAACAAATAAGGTTAGTTTGGCAAGGTCTATCCTTCATAAATCCATGCTGACTATTACTAATAATTTTGTTTTCCATTGGGTATTCCTGAATATTATCCCGTATTAAACCTTCAAGTAGTTTCCCTACTATTGAAGTCAGACTTACAGGTCTGTAATTTCCCGGTTGTGATCTAGCTCCCTTTTTAAATATAGGCACCACATCTGCTTTACGTCAATCTTGTGGTACTGAGCCTGTGGAAATAGAGTCCTTGAATATTAAATATAATGGTTTGGCTATTACTGAGCTTAACTCATTGAGAACTCTTGGATGTATGCTATTGGGGCCAGGTGCCTTATTTACTTTAATTTTTTCAAGGCGCTTATGAAGTACTTCCTCAGTTAACCAATTGTTCATTAATATGGAGGTGGTGGCTTCCTCCTGGGGCACTACTATTGCACTACTATTGAACGTAATTCTTCCCTGGTAAACACAGAGGCAAAGAATTTGTTTAATACCTCAGCTTTTTCCTTATCTCCAATAATCTGCCTACCCATCTCACACTGAAAGGGTCCTATATTTTCTTTTCTCATTTTTTTGTTATTAAGGTACTTAAAGAACTTTTTAGGGTTGACCTTACTTTCTATTGCAATCCTTTTTTCATTATCCATTTTTGCTAATTTAATTGCCCTTTTGCAATTTTTGTTACATTCCTTATAATTCTGATACGATGTCTCATCCCTTCTGACTTAAAGAATCTAAACGCCTTCCTCTTCTTGTCCATTTCCTCCCCTACCTGTTTATTTAGCCACATTGGTTTTGACTTATTTCTTTTATACTTATTACCCAAGGGTATACACTGATAAGTGTGCTTTTCTAACAATGTTTTAAAGACTGCCCATTTATCTTCTATATTTTCCCTGCAAAAACATCATCCCATTGTATTACTACTAGATTAGACCTCAGTTTATTAAAATCTGCCTTTCTAAAGTTTAAGGTCTTTGTTGAACCCAAGAAATCTATTTTTTGATCATTTATTTCAAATGAGACCATGTTATGATCACTGTTACCCAAATGTTCCAGGACTTGAATATTTGTTATGACTTCTACATTTTTTGATATGACCAAATCCAGTATTGCCCCTCTACTGGTTGGTTCCTCAATAATTTGGGTCATATAATTGTCTTTAAGCACCCCCAAAATCCTGTTTCCTTTTGTTGTAATGCTAATCTCATTGCCCCAGTCTATGCCTGGATAATTAAAATCCCCCATTATGCAAACATGACCCAGTTTTGATGCCTTTTCCATTCGCAAAAGTATTTTAGCTTCCTCAATCTCACAGATATTTGGTGGTTTATAGCATTTTCCCACAAACATTTTCTTAATACTTTTACCTCCACTGCTAATTTCTATCCACAAAGTCTCTACATTTTCATCATTCCCTTCATAAACATCATCCCTTATAATAGGTTTTAGACCCGGTTTAACATATAAACATACTCCCCCTCCCCTTCTATTTGTTCGATCCTTCCGAAAAAGGGAATAACCCTCTAAATGAACTGTCCAATCATGAGTTTCATCCCACCATGTTTCAGTAATGCCTATGATATCATACTGCTCCCTTGCAGCTATTAATTCAAGCTCCCCCATTTTATCTGTCAGGCTTCTTGCATTAGCAAGCATGCATTTCAGTTTTTTTCAGCCTTTACTATTATCTTATCTGCTCCTTCCTTTCTGCTCCCACTTGGTTTAGTCTTTAGAAGTTTTCTAGTATTATCTGTATTTACTATGGGTGTCTCACTGCTTGTCAAACTCGCACTTGCCCTCATTCTATCTCCATACCACCTTGTATCCTCCTCTATTCCATTTAGTTCATTATCTGTTTCATTCCCCTCTCCCCTCCATCCTAGTTTAAAATCTCCTCCAACCTTTTTAGAATTCTCCCCCCTAGCACAGAAGATCTCTCTTCATTGAGGTGCAATCCATCCCTAGAATATAGATGGCACCTCTCAGAAAAGGAGTCCCAGTGCTCTAAAAACCCAAACCATCCCTTCCTGCACCACTTGCTTAGCCATGCATTAACCGCCCTGATCTCTGACTGTCTCCCTGCGGTAGCGCATGGCACTGGTAGTATTTCAGAAAATACTACCTTGGAGGTCCTTGCTTTAAGCTTTTGGCCTAGATCCCTGTAATCATATTTTTGGACCCTCATCTTTCTCTAACGTTGTCATTAGTGCCAACGTGTACCAAGACCGCTGGGTCAATCCCAGCCCCCCCAACAATCTTTATACCTGATCCGCAATGTGCCGAACCCGAGCACCCGTTAGACAACAAATTGTTCGGTTCATGCGGTCATGGCAACAGATTGCCCTATCTACCTTCCTAATAATGGGTTCTCCTACCACCACAATCTTTCTTTGTATCTGAGCATCCTGAATCCCCACTGTGCTGGAGGAACTATTCCCCTGGCTGCTAGAGGAATTAGTCTCCCCCAGCCTTGCCATTTCTGCCCTGACATTCCCAATATCTTCACTCAACACGGCAAATCTACTGGGATGTGTCAGCTCAGAAACGACCTGCCTCTCCCTATTGCCTTTGCCTTCTAACTGTCACCCAGCTACCTACCTGCTCCCCACTAAGGCAACCAAGCTACCTACCTGCTCGTCACTAACAGCCCCACCATCTGCACCACTAGTCAAAGCAAGGGCCTGATCATTGAGCTCTAATTCCCTTTCAAGATTGCCAATGTCCCTCAGTATTGCAAGTTGCGTCTTCAGATCAGCAATCTCTGACTCTAAAGAGACCACTCGCTCACACTTTTCACAGCGGTATGCTCCTTGGAACAGCTGCTCCAAGTGCACATACATGTGGCAAGATGTGCATTGAGTGGCATTTTCAATCCTGCTCATTCTAGCAACTATGAAGTTTATAAGTACTAACAATAAACTGTACTTCAATAAACTATACTTTATTTACTGTATGCCTTGAACTTGGTCTTGAAATAACAAAGGTTTGTTGAGAGATTGCTGTAGGATTTCGACAAAATGCCTTGTGCGACTGAAGTGCCATCTGTGCTCCCCAACCAGACTTGCTTGCATCTGGGATGACAGTTACCCAGGTTTCTTCCTGGATAGAAAATGTGTTCACTAGTTTCTGCTGATTCACAAACCATTTTAAATCCCACTTTTTTGAGGGATGGAGACATAGGGGGCTATGCACTAAGCTCAATGGCTTTGCGTTCTGATTTTGCAAAAAAGCAGGTTTGTTAAAAAGTGAGGCCGGGGACACGATTCACTAAGGCCTTGAGCCCATTTTTTTTACGTATGTGTTATGGGGGGGGGGGGGGTGTATGAACCCTGTATGTAAAAGAATAAATCATGTATTTATGGGGTGGCATAGGGGTGGTTTATGTATTTAATAAATAGTATGATGTTTATTGTGGGGCTGTGTATTGTTTTTATTATGGGTACTGGGGGTGGGGGGAGGGGGTATTGGCCCCAAGGGTATGTGGGTAGGCCTCCCGGATGGGTAGTGGGTGAAGGTGGTTAGGCCTCATGGGGTGGAGGGTTAGTGGGGGAGGGTATGTAGGCCTCCCGAGTGGTGGGTGAGGGTGGGTTAACCCCTTAATGACTGTAGCGGTTAATAACCGCTATGGTGATTAAGGGGTTAGGGGACATTACATTGGCTATTGTGATTGTTGTGCATGTTTTTCAGCACTGGAGGGGCATGGGCAGGATGAAGATGAGGATGAAGACGGCCTTCATCGTGGGTGCCTGTAAAAGGTAAGTGTCATATATATTGACTGTATTTATTGTAATTTATATGTATTTAAAATGGGCAATTGCATTATTATCCATATGTGGATAATTGTAATTTTGCCCATTACTGTATTGTATGTGTTAGGGGGGTGTATTTAGTTATAAATATTGTTTATTATTTTTGGAGGTGCAACATTTGTACCGCAGGCCCGCGGGTACCCCGGGACTCCCTCGGGGACCCCGGGATGGCCACTGAGACCCCCGGACACCCGCAGGGACCCCCGCACTCTCGTGGGGACACTCGCTTTTTGCGCATGCAAAAATGAAAAGCAATAATTTTTTCTACACTGGCGACACACTTTATTCGAGCTCGGCTAGTCCCACGAATTCGGGTATACCCGGGTGTATTGAGGTTTGTGACTGTTTTCTGCCCGAGTGCATTGAGGTATTTTCCAAGCAGGGATTGAAGCATTTTATTCCCGCTGGCTGCAATACTGCACAGTATATATATATACTGCATTACAATTCATGAATTTATGCCATCTGGTAGACACGCGAAGCATTGCAGCCAATTAAATCCTAATCATTATCATTTAACAGATCAGCCGCCCGTCAGCCAGGCATGAACCCAGGCTGGGAAGGGAAACGCAACGGGGCTTGTCAGAGGTGAGGAGCGGCGCATTCCAGGTATCTGCCAGGTACATACTGGGTATTTGCTCGAATAAAGTGTGTCGGTGCAGTAAGTCCAGCTTTTTTGGCGTCTACTCTGACCTGACGTGTTCTGATCAACGCAACTTTCGCGTATACTAAGGTTGCGTTGCTTAGTGCATCCCGCTTAAGGGCAGAATTTAACGCAAACAGGGTTAAGAACGAGCAAAGTTGGACTTAGAAAAAATTCCGGAAAAAAGTCAGTTTTAGAGCGCAAAGTGCCTGTTTGCGTTGCTTAGTGCATCGGGTTGAGCGCAACATCACGTTCTAAGAGCACTTTGCGCTCTAAAAGTGACTTATCGGAGCTTAGTGCATGACTCCATACTCTTTTGTGTCAGGATCTTGGATCTTTATACCTTTGATCCAGCACATTTCTCTGGAGTGGCCTTATGTGGAGTCGGTCCACTCTACAATGCTTAGCATTGAAGCGAATTTCCCCAGCTAGGTCAAGCAATCTTTTACTGAGACCTGATGTGACCTTCTTAGCTTTGTGGCTTGTATTGCCAATTGCTTCATTCTGCGTTAAGCAGACCTTTCCTTGTGCCATTTGTAATATGACTCCCAGGAACGTTAGGGACTGAAATGGAATTAAGTAACTCTTATGGCAGTTTATTAACCATATGTGCCACTCCAGGAACCCCATCACTTTCTGCATATGTTGTATCAGAATATCTTTGTTGAGATTTATCAACCTCTTGTCTAGATAATGATAGATATGAATTCCATCTTTTTTGGGATTTCGCGACTAAAGTAACCGATACCTTGGTGAACATTCTGACAAGATCCCCAAAACTAACGGAATGCGGTATATTATTAAGGCCTTCTGTTTACTGCAAATCTCATATTTTTGGTGCTCTTGCGTATTTGATAACTGCAGGCATGCATCCTTTTAATGTATTGAGAATAACCAATCTATGATTTAACTTCTTGAATTACATTGTTCAAGACTTTTGTTTCTCGGAGGAAATTGGATTTCAGGATCTCCGAAACTAATTCTGTCGAGGCTTTTGTAAAAATTTCAGTTGTCCTTTATGAGTTGTGCCCATACAGTAGTGAATTAAGGTACTCTTGCTCTGACTGCACACTGCAGGGCTCACCTTGTTTAATGCAAACCCCTCACATTAATCGTCATAAGGCTACAAAAAAAGGCTTCTCTGACCCCCTCTCGAAATTTGTTGTTGAGTCAAAGTCACTTGAATCAGCCGCTGTGACTGTCAGTACTGTACTTTATTTACGGGGAGGTAAAAAATAAGAACCATGAATATACATAATATACTGTACATAAGCAATATGGCTCATTCCAACCCGCAGAGTACTCCCACAGTACTTGGGCGAAGGGGCACCAGTGTCCCAGTGTCCAGGCCACAAAGGCCTATCCCACCCCCAAAGTGTGAGACAGCACTGCCGTCAGATCAACATATCTTGTAGAGTTCCTCAGAGGGTGGATAGTCAAGGAATTATACAGGCTGTAACAAACATCTGATGTTTTCATAACAGATATGAAATAACATGCTTTATTTATATGCATCTCACACAAGACCCCTTTGAACAACCTGCCGGACCATAGATTGGTGAGTGATACTAAATGGGGTCTGTATGTTTTAGACTGTCATCAGAATATTCTGGAGGCATCTGAGGGGGTATGGAAAGTTTTTTTGTAGTGTGCAATAATTGATAAATATATCACAACTTACCTGCTAATACACTGCATACTGACAAGTTGTTTTGTAAAATGCAAAGCTTCAATAAAACATACAACTTTGATTCAACACTATAGAGCAGTCATTTTAAACTCCTGGGTTCTGCGCGTGCCATTCAGAGGTTCCGTGGCCTCCAGAGGGGAAGGGGGGGGAGCTGGAACATCTCTACCAAATTTACAGGCGTGGTGGCACACCATGCAGCAGTAACCCTGCGGCTCCCTAGCTCAGCAGCAGCAACCGACCGGTCACTGTGATCCTTCCTCTCCCTGCTCCGCTCGGCTCCGAATGTCATGATCAACTCCCAGCTGACAGGAGGAGGGAGGTGAGACCGACAAAGTACCAAAGGTGAGTGTAAAAAAAGAAGAGAGAGGGAGATATTGAGAGGGGGAAGAGAGAGGGGGAGAAGAGGGAGGGAGAGAGCATGAAGGGGAGAGAGTAAGAGGAGAAGAGTGGGGGTAGTATAGCAAGGGAAGAGAGTGTAAGGGGAGAAGAGAGAAGGTGATAGTGTATGGAGAGAAGAGAGAGTGGGAAGGTGAGGGGGTGAGTGAATGGGGAAAGTAAGGGGGAAAGTGAGGGAGAGCATTAGGGGGAGTAGGAGAGTGCATAAGGGGGAGGGAGAGGACATAGAGGAAGTAGAGGGAGGGATTGTAAGGGAAAGGATGAGTGAGTGTAAGGGGGAAACAGAGAGAGAGGGGAGTGTGAAAGAGAGGAAAAGAGAGAGGGGTGGAAGGGTGGAGAGAGGGACAGACAGGGGAAGGGAGAGGGTTAGGGTTCCCCAGAATTTCACCATTTGCAGTGGCTCCCTAGCTTAGCAGCAGTAGCCACCCAGTCTCTGTGATCCTTCCTTTCCCTACTCAAGTCGGCACCGGAAGTTGCCTTCAACTTCCGGCTGACAGGAGGAGGGAGTTGCGAACCAATGCAGCACCAAAGGTGTGTGGGTCTGTGTGGTGTAAGGGGGAAAGAGAGATGGGAGAGTGTAAGGGGCAAGAGAGAGGGAGAGTGTGAAAGAGCAAGAAAGAGGATGAGAGGGGGAGAATGTAAGGGGGAAGAGAGGGAAGGGAGAGGGGGAGCATGTAAGGAGGGAATATAGAGAAAGTGTGAGGAGAGAAGAGAAATGTGGGGGATAGTGTAAGGTGGCTAGAGAGAGGGGAAGAGTAAGGGGCAAGAGAGAAGGGGGAGAAGAGAGATGGTGGAGACTATAAGGAGTGAAGATGGGGGCATATAAGGGGGAAGAGGGGTTGAGAGCAAGGAAGAGAGCGAAGGGGGAGAAATCATAAGGGGCAGAGTGAGGGAGAGAGAGCATGAGAGGGGAGAGAGCGCATTAAAGGGGAAAGGAGAGAGCATAAAGGGGGAAGAGGGAGTATAAGATGGAAAGAGGGAGGGAGTGAAAGGAGGAACAGAGAGAGGGGGGAGTATGAGAGGGGGAAGAGAGAAGGATAGATGTCGGGGAAGCAAAGTGTTGGGGTTACCCAGAATTTGACAATCTAGTTCTAGTGTTCCTTAATGAAAAAAGATTGAAAACGACTGCCATGAGTGTCAACTTGTTCTTCTATTTATGTACTGTATATTTAAATCTGTTAAAAATGTACACTTCATTTGTTTGAGGTATTTCCTCAGCCAACTAATAAAGTGCAAATAACAGTGGTGACATTGTAAACTCAGAGTTACTGAGGAAAGTACAAAACCAATCAGCTGGAAAGAATATGCTTTTCAGACTTGCAAAAGATAAATTAAGGTGTGAAAAGGTTTCTTTTGCACATTTTTCACATTTTATTCCTGGAGGATCATATCATGAATGCTTACAGCAAAGTGACCTTGTAGGTGCTAGAAAACAGACGTTATCATATTGATGATTAATATTTGGATTTTGCTGAAGCGATAGAATGGGAGACGGAAGAGAGAGAGAGAGAGGGAAAGAGACAGATACAAAGACAAGTCTAGTTTACTAAATGTTGATATTGATATCGCTGTGCGTTAATGATCATTTTCTTTTTTTCCCCCTTTTCTCAAAAAGTTTGAAGCTTACAGTAAATAACGTAACAAAAAAAAGAAAATACTAAGGTATTAACTATAAAGAAATCCACTTTGTTGCACACCACCAAATAATAAATAATAGAACAAATAACTTTATTAATAAATGGGTTACATAAAACATATATCACTGCACAAGGAGAACAGTGAATAAAATACACAGCGTGTAGGCGTAACTACCACCGATGCTTCTTACAGTGACAGGTTGAAAAAAATTACCAGGCTAAGAAGACCAAGATGATTGGACACTAAAGTTGGTAAATGTCACAACCACATTGTTAAATGTGGCCCGATAGTTGTAATAGCAATAATACTGTTAATAAACGGGTCACATAACTCCCTAAAGGTGACCAAATAAAGGTGACCTTTTTACTGGAGCATGGGTATGGACGTGTTGCATGGACGTTTTCCAACCACCATGTAAGATCTTACAGTGTAGTTTTAAGTCTAGTGTAGAATTGCATCCTATTTTTTTATTCTTACCTTTATTCACACTTGTCATTGTTTGCCTCCTGCTCTTGTGATTATACATAATATTTATCCACAATTTGTTGTTGTTATAACTACTGGGCCGGCAAGAATATAATCTGCCCACTTTCAATTAGTTACACATGCTGCTGCATTATGATTACTCTTACATTTTCCTGCCTGTCTTCTGTATATTCAGAATTGCTTACTAATGTTTATGAAGCAAAGAGGACTCCTACTATGTAATAATTGTAACATTTTGACTTCAGTATGTGAATCTATGCATCACTTAATATTATATATCATAATAATAAGAGATGTGTGAAGCTATGAGTTTGCAAATCATGTACATTCTCCCAGCGCTCCCGGCGGGGTGAGGATGTACAGAGCCCGCGGAGTGAGGAAAGCAGTGGCGGAGGTTAGTGGTCCACCCCCCCTGTCTCGGTACACCGGCGCTCATTCCCCCACCACCCTGTCCCCGGCACTCCTTCCCCTCCAATCCACGGCAGTACCCCCTGAGCATGTGGTGCCCTTGGGGTGAGGAGGTGAAGCGCCGGGGGAGGTTACCTGTAGGTCTGAATAGTGAGGAGGATAAGCGCCGTCTGAGGAAGATGGAAGATCGGCTGGAGCCCCTGTTGGTGACTTCACCCCGGCCCGCAAACCCGCCCCTAATCAGCCAATGGAAGAGCATGTCAGCGAGACGGTTGGCCGGCAGCCAACCAATTAGAAAACGCACAAACCCACTTACAAACACCACAGACAAATATTTCAGTTATATATATATATATATATATATATATATATATATATATATATATATATAAAGGAAACACAAGAGTGCACCAAGGGTCAAGATTTAATAAAAACAAATTGATAAATAACAAGTAAAAACTTACATATAGAGATATATAAGTCCAGTAGAGCAGTGCAGGGGCAACAGTCCTGGTGGTGTCCTGGGCGCAGGGGGATGGTGCTGAGGCTTACTAGTCAGTCCCGCACGCTGGGGCTGGCTGGCTCGGCACCACGTTGTTGTTCCTTCCAGGTTGCGGCTTCTCGCAGGACCCGTGAATACTAGCCCACCACAAACGCCGGTTCTCCAATGAAACTCACTCCGGCGAACCGAAAGAGTCTCTGGTTGTTATTAGGAGTGCTGGGACTTGTTCCACCAATTTGCTGATTACCAATAGTACTGTGTGAGCTTCGCAATGCATTTCACACGATACTGTGCTTCATCAGGCATATTTTGGACACCTACATGGGGGCCTTTTATACAGTCATACTGGGATCCCAATAGGATAATTAGTTAGCCGATATACGTAACATGCACAGTACTGCTGCGACACACTTTATTCGAGCAAATGCCCAGTTTGTACCTGGCAGATACCTGGAATGCGCCGCTCTTCACCTCTGACAAGCCGCTTTGCGTTTGCCTTCCCAGCCACGGTTCATGCCTGGCTGACGGGGGGGCCTGATCTGTTAAATGATAATGATCAGGATTTAATAGGCTGCAATGCTTCGCGTGTCCACCAGATGGCATAAATTCATGAATTGTAATGCAGTATATATATATAGAGTACTGTATATACACAGTATAAATATATATATATATACTGTATAACAACAACCCCTATACGCCCTAACATACAGTACTGTACACATACAGTACTGTATATGCACATACATAAATGATACTACTGTATGGGCGGCGGGGGCGAGATGTGTTTGCAGCAGAGAGAGATCCGCTGCTCTCTCTCTGCGCAAACATCCGCACATTAAAAATTATTTTAAATACATTTTTATTGATAGTGTAGATGTGCAGGGGGTCTCCGGAGATGAACCGCGTTGGTTTCAGGTCTGGGGACCCCCTGCTCCCCGAGATACAGCCCCCTTTAGGGGGTGCCGGTATCCCTCTGCTTGGTTTAAAGGGCCCAACCACGTGATCGCGGCCTGTAAACCAAGCAGAGCAGAGGGATACCGGCACCCCCTAAAGGGGCCTGTAACTCGGGGAGCAGGGGTCCCCAGACCTGAAACAGTGCGGTTCTGCTCTGGAGACCCTCTGCACATGTACAGTATCAATAAAACACATACAGTATACAGTATAAATAAACACTCGTTCTTTACCTTAGCGGCTATGCACTATGGTAAAGAAGCAGCATTTCTGTATTTTAATAATATTGTACAGTGAGAAGGGGGTTCCCTGAGCCAGAAATTAATGCTCAGGGACCCCCCCTGCTCCTGCTCAATATTATTAAAAATACAGAAATGCTGCTTCATTACCATAGCGGATAGCCGCTAAGGCAATGAAGGGGTTAACCCACCGTGCCCGCTTTATTGTGTGTAGTGGGGATGGGTGAGGGGGGTATTTGGCCCTTGGTGTGAGTTTAGGACTTGCGGGGGGGGTTGCGGGTGCACTTAACCCCTTCACGACCGTAGCAGTTAATACCGCTACGGTCATGAAGGGGTTAAGCCCTCCCGCTACCCCCCCCCCTCAAGCCCTAAAAAAGCACCGTTGGGGCTAATACCCCATTCACCCACCCCCGCTACCCACAATAAAAAAAATACACACGAGAGCGCATGCACGAGGTTGGAGAGCATGGATGCATAATCCTGTAGCTCTGTGCCCCTCTCCAACATAAATACGCACAAAGAACGAATAACTGATCAAAATTACACCAAAAAAGCACAAACGCTGCACAATAACCCCAGGATGTCAAAGAAGTCGACGAAAACCCCAGGAAAGAGGGGTTTGCTGGAGTATTTTGGCGAAAGTCGATCCCGCAGGGCGGCCTCAGCAATGGCCCCTGCATCCAGAACAGGCTCCGAGTCGGAGGGGGAAGGGAACCCAGATGACATGGGGCTTTTACCGGTCAGACGCTGCGATATTGAGCGGCTCTACCAAGATTTAAAAGATGTTCTGCAAGCGGAGATAAGAGCCTTGGCCAAAGAAGTGTCAGGTCTGGGGACCCGGACACAGGAGTTGGAAGTGAGGGTCGACACAAACTCCAAAGCGATCCAAAAAGGCACTAAAACAACGGCGGATCTACAGTCCCAGATTAATGAATTGCGAGACCGGCAAGAGGATGCCGAAAACAGAGATTGCCGCAATAATGTGCGCCTTCGCGGAATCCCTGAGGACATAGTGGACTGTGAGGAGTTTGTGGGGCGCTGGATGGAGTATATCTGCCCAGAGTCCCCAAAGGATAGGCTCGTGATGGACCGGTGCCACCGGGCACTGCGCTCTCAGCCCCAGCCCAACGAACTCCCCAGGGACATTATAGTGCGCTTACATCATTACCGCACTCGAGAAAAGATCCTGCAAAAATCAAGAAATACTCCCTTCATGGAGTTCGAGGGAGCCAAGATCGCGGTGTACCAAGATCTGTCACCCATCACGCTGGCTAGACGGAGGGACCTGTGGCCTATTACCAGGGTGCTAAGGGAGAAAGCGGACCGATACCGGTGGACGTTCCCCTTCGGCCTCGTGGTGATCCGAAATGGTCGGGCTATACACCTATAAGCTCCAGAGGAAGGGAACAAATTCCTCCAGAAACTTGGGCTCGGAACAGCACCCAGCGCTACCACCGAGGAGCCCGAAGTTCCGGCAATGGATCCAGCGTGGAACACAGTAGGAAGCCCAGCCAGAGGAGGGAACGCCTAAGGTGGAGACTACCCATTTGTTACAGTTAAATAAAACCCCCGAGTTGCAAAAGTTTCCAAAGTTTCTCGTTTTTGATGCTGCACCAGCCCCAGCGAATATGCTGATAAACTCTAAATATACCGGTGCTCCCCACGTCATGGGACCGGTAGAGGACAGTCACCTGTAATAATCTACACGGCACGGAGCAGGAGGGGGGGGGGAAATAAGACATTAAGAATTCCCGCTCACCTCGTGGTCCAGTTATGGCGGCCGGGGTAGCGATGGCGGGTCTCCCAGCTTGGAACGCAGGACGCGGAAGAGGAGAGGGCGGGAAGATCTCACCAGGCGGGAAAACAGTCCAGGCAGGAGGAGCGACTTCGGCTGCATCTTCCTCGAGGGACCGCCTATTCCAAAATGGCGGAGGAGGAGAGACGTCACAGGAAGGGGCGTCCCCAAAGGCGGCCATCTTGAGTGGGGCGGAATAAGGAGGATCAACCAAGGGCACAGCGCACGGAAGTCGACGCGGTTCCTGCAGCGACAGCAGAACAGCAGGGGAGACTGACAGCACACTGCAAAGGGAGCGGACCGGAGACAGGAGCGCAGGCGCGGAGAGGAGAGCAGGACTGCAGCTAATCGAGCCCAAAGCAAGATCGGCTCAACAGCAGTTAGACGGAGGGAGGGGGAGAAAAAGTCAATTAAAGAGAGAACGGGCCCTTATAGTTAATTAGCGAGGGGAGTATGAGGGGCAGGAGTAACCAGACGGTGAGTAGGTAGAGTAGCTGGTAGCGAGTGGAAGTCAGGAAGAGAGGAAAAAGAATAGGCAGCAGTAATGAGATGATAGGGGGAGGTGATTGTAAGTGATAGGAAGAGTTCAGAGTTGTGAGCGTAAGAGGAAAGAAAAGAGGGGGGAAGTGTACACAGAAGGGGAGGAGTAGGTGAAGCAGAGGAAGTGGTCAAGAAGGTAAAGTAGGTGAAAATAGGAAGGGAATGGGCGAATGTAGGAGGAGGAGGCAAGTTGTAGGACGCGGTAAGTTTAGGGAGGAGATGCAGGAGGAGGAGAGATGGCAGGTGGAGCCCAGTAGCGGCGGAACACAGAGGTAGACATAAGAAAGGAGAGAAGAGAGGGGTAGCTAGGGGAAAACAGGGAGCCCACGGAAGCCATCTGCAGATGAGCATAATACCTTTGGGGAGTGCACTCGCTGGAATAGGACAGCAAAGAAGAAGGGGAAGGTCGTGCTAGTGGAAGCGGAGTTAGCTAAGAGGTGGCGAGAGGTCCTCATAGGTCGAAGGAGGAGTGGGGAGGGAAAGACAGAGGACAGCGCAAGAGTCTGGGGGAGAGGTGCAAATCGGGGTTACTAGTTATAGTTAAAGTTGAAGTTATTCGTTTATTCATGGATAATGTGAAGCAACCGGAGAGGGGCGGTGGGGTATAGACCTGCCCTGATCTCCACATGTGCTCCGAGTCGGGACTGGCCGGAATTAGGCTAGTGGGTACCGACAAAGTCCCTTGGGAGGGTTGGGCGGCATGGGAGGGGGAGGGACGCCAAGAGGGAGTACGGGAACCCCCCCCCCCGCCGATTACCCAGGGGCAAGGATCACTGGACTGCGGTACGGGTACCAATGTCAAGTGACCAATGTTTTGATATCTGTTTTTTCTTTGTTGTTTGTCTATATGTTCCCCTCCCCACCCCCCTTCTGTGTCAGCCCCCCCTGGATTTCAATCCCAGATACAAACGCTGTGACTCCGGAGAGAGAAAGGCGGGAGACTGGTCGGCGAAGGAGACAACAGGAGACAAGATCCCAACTCGTCCAACAACAGCTGTTACGTAGATTGTCCACGATATACCGCTCAGATGAGTAATGATATTATTATGATTTCACATAATGTGAAGGGGTTCAACAGTCCCGCTAAACGGAGAATTGCCTTTAGGGAATATAACCGTCGGAAAGCCGACATTATTTTCCTACAGGAAACTCATTTTTCCCGCATAAACCATCCAAAATTTCTAGATAAGAGCTATAAAACATTTCATCTAGCATCTGCGAATGTCAAAAAAAGGGGCGTGGCAATAATCACACATAACAGGCTTGCCCTGACCATAGACAAACAATACTCTGACCCACAAGGTAGATTCCTAATCTTAACGGGCACAATACAAAGCCAACAGGTAACTTTAGCGTCAGTATATGCCCCGTGTGAACAAAACCCCACTTTCTTTGAGCAATTTTTTGCCACACTACATAAAATGGCTAAGGCTAAATCTTCCTCGCGGGAGACCTAAACCGCACATTGGACCCCGACCTGGACAGATGCACCCAACCTAACACAGCCCACAGACAGGACATACTAACCTTACGCAATGGCCTTCAGGATTGTCAGCTGACAGATGTATGGAGAGAACAACACCCAGTGACCCGAGAATACACTTTTTACTCACACCCCCATGACAGATATAGCCGAATAGACTACTTCCTAGTGTCAAACAGAGTGGTTCCAGTGGTAGGCCATACAGAGATCCACGAGATCTCGTGGTCCGACCATGCGCCTATAGAGCTGAGGTGCACGATAGTAGGGCTAGACAGACCCAGAGCAAACTGGAAGCTTAACGAGCTTCTTCTTAAGGCCCCCGCTACCGAAAGGGCGATACGAGACCGGATAAAGGACTTCTATAGAGAAAATAAGGGAAGCGTGCAGTCGCAGGCCACGCTCTGGGAAGCCCATAAGGCCACTCTCAGGGGATTCCTTATGAACATAGCTGGTAAGCGGAAACGAGAGAAAGCGTCTAAAATACAAGAGCTGCAGGCGAAATTAACACTCCTCACTGCACAGCATTCCGCAGACAAAAAACAAAACACGTGGCAAGAATTGATAGATACTAAGGCGGCCCTTAATTTAGTGTTATCATCTCAGGCCGAGAAGGAGTTAGCTTGGTCCAAACACAGATTTTATGAAAAAGCCAACAAGCCAGATACCTTGCTAGCCAACAAGCTCCGAAACAAGCTTCCAAACTTCCGGATAGCGGCAATTAGGACGCAACAGGGTGCCCTTACCTCCGATCCGAGACAGATAGTGGAAGCATTTCGGAAATATTATGCTACACTGTATGATGGAGATAAGGTCACCCACAACCAAAAAACCTCAGCTACCTTAAAAAGGTTTCTGTCTGAGGCGCAGCTCCCGACCCTGGGCAGGGTTGAGAAGGAGGCCCTACAGGGAGATTTCACCCTGGAAGAGATTACAGAGGTAATTAAGTCCCTCAAACCAGCCAAGGCCCCAGGTCCTGATGGATACTCTAATTTGTACTACAAAATTTTTTAGCCCCTCATCTTTTGAAATTATTTAACGGGATCCTGGAAAGGGGAGCCCTTCCCGACCCAGATGCTCCAGGCGTCTATCTCGGTGATCCACAAACCTGGTAAGGACCCGGCAGACTGCAAGAGCTACCGGCCAATCTCCCTGATTAATTCGGACATAAAAATCTTTTCCAAATTGTTAGCAAACAGGGTGGGTAGTGTCCTTCCGGGCCTGATACACCCGGATCAAGTAGGCTTTATTGCAGGCAGACAGGCAGCAGATAACACCAGACGGATAATTGATCTGATAGATTTGGCAAAAGAGAAACACATTCCGTCCATGGTGTTGAGTCTGGATGCCGAGAAGGCATTCGATCGTATCGATTGGTTTTACCTCCGAGAGACGCTGGGGGTGTTTGTGTTCGGAGGCGCCTTCTAGAGGCAATAATGGCCCTATACTCAGGACCCACAGTGAGAGTACGGCACCAGGGTTTCCCTTCTGAGCTATTTAATATTCGGAGTGGGACTCGACAGGGTTGCCCGCTGTCCCCATTACTTTTTGCCCTCTGTATCGAACCCCTCGCAGCCCACATTAGATTAAGCCCTAATATAACAGGAATCCAAATGGGGGGCAGCATCACAAAGCTGCGCTATATGCAGACGACGTGATTCTAACTATCTCTAAACCGCTGACAACCCTGCCCAATGTCTTTGAGATCTTGGGCACCTTTGGCATGGTTTCAGGGTTTAAAATTAACCAGGCCAAGTCTGAGGCGCTCAACATCAATCTGCCAAAACCAATTGAAAAATTATTAGAACTAAACTTCAATTTTAAGTGGCAATCCTCCGCTATTAAATATCTAGGGGTATATATCACTAGGGATTATAATACTTTATATAAGGCAAACTTCCCCAAGATGATGAAGAAGCTCAAGGAGGATCTCAGGGTTTGGGCGGGTTACGGAATATCGTGGTTCGGCAGAATTCATAGCGTGAAGATGAATTTACTGCCCAAGATGTTATATCTGTTTCAGACCCTACCAATACCATTAGTTAAATCTGAGATCCAAGCCCTTCAAGCTCACATCATCCAATTTATTTGGAATAAGAAACGCCCACGAATTGCAAAAAGCCTACTGACAAAACCAGTAGTAAAAGGAGGACTCTCTGTACCTTGCTTGATGGCGTATTATAAAGCGGCACAATTAAGCCAAATCATTCAATGGCACGCGGACCCCACAAACAGAAGATGGACAGAGCTAGAAGGGGAATGTTGTGCGCCAGTGGCACTCCATGATTTGATCTGGCTACCAAAACAATGCAAAAAAGGCATTGGGACACCGCTCTGCGCTGTGGCAAACTCCTTGGCGGTGTGGGAGACATCCAAATTGAAAGCTAATCTAACCTCACCTCAAACACTAATGACCCCCCCTATGGGGCAATCCGGATTTTGCTCCGGGGCTGGTAGGCGATAAATTTATAAAATGGACGCAAGCAGGGTACAATCGATTAAAGGATCTGGAGGGTAAAAGATCTATCAAGACGTTCGATATGCTAAAAGACGAATCAAAATGACCAAATATAGAGTTATTTAGATTCCTCCAGGTCAGGGCATTTTATAACAAATTCCCCGTTCGTCCCGCACGAACTAATTTTGAACAGCTGTGCTCTAATCCAACGGACAAAAGGGGACTGACTTCTCGAATGTACAGGGAGGTAGTCTGTCCGGCTCAAGTGGACAACCCCCGACTACGATACATGCGACAATGGGAGACAGAGCTAGGGGATACTTTAGAGGACAAAGAATGGGACTACATATTGCAAGCGGCTGCGAAAAGCTCAATATGTGTCACATTGAAGGAGAACGCATATAAGGTCCTTATGCGGTGGTACCATACCCCAGCTAAATTATCTAAATTTGTCAGGGGTTATTCGCCGCTCTGCCCTAAACAGTGCGGGGAATTAGCTGACCATAAACACATGCTGTGGTCGTGCCCAAGGGTGGCCCAGATTTGGGAAAAAATTCGAGACTGGCTGCAAGGGATTCTTGATTTAGAGATACCCCTGGACCCGTGGCTGTTCCTTTTGGGCAGGCGGCCCCAGGACATGTCTAGAACGACACACAAATTGGTCATGCATTTTGCGACCGCCACCCGGTGCGAGATTGCAGCATTGTGGAAGCAGAATGAGATCCCAATTATCCCCAAAATTAGGAACCGAATTTGGCACGTTTGCCAGATGGAACAGTTGACGAGTTGGGTCAACGACTCTGGCACAAAATTTCTTAAAGTCTGGAACCCATGGCTAGAACAAACCAACATCCCAGGGTTGGACGCTGCCTCAATAATGCACTAATAATACGAAAATGCGTTCTCCTTGGATGGGATAGACTGGACACGGACGTAGGGACACGTTAATTAGAGCCACCCAACAGTTACACTGAGCTGCAGGTACATTAGAGAGAATACCCAGCCACTCGAGGTCGCTTAGACCCTCCTCCAGAGCCTCGCAAGATCACCCCCCCCTCTCCCCCCCCACCATATGTGTCCCCCCCCCAGTCCTGTAAGTCGCGTACGTCTTGTCTTAAGTCCCTTTATGTGGTTCGTCTGGTGCTGTTAGTGTCGACAGCTGTTTAACACAAAAAAGTGGACTGACTGTAATGTACGCTCATGGGTGGTGCGTTGCTGTAGATCTGATTTCCACAAATAAAAATGAAAGTTGAAAAAAAAAAAAAAAAATACACACACACAGCAGCCGCCAAAAAATAAATAAATAAATCTAAATAAATAAATAAATAAATGACAATAAATACATTTGAAATACATTTTTATTGATAGTGTAGATGTGCAGGGGGTCTCCGGAGCTGAACCGCGTTGGTTTCAGGTCTGGGGACCCCCTGCTCCCCGAGATACAGCCCCCTTTAGGGGGTGCCGGTATCCCTCTGCTTGGTTTAAAGGGCCCGACCACGTGATCGCGGCCTGTAAACCAAGCAGAGTAGAGGGATACCGGCACCCCCTAAAGGGGCCTGTATCTCGGGGAGCAGGGGGTCCCCAGACCTGAAACCAGTGCGGTTCTGCTCTGGAGACCCTCTGCACATGTACGGTATCAATAAAACACATACAGTATACAGTATAAATAAACACTCGTTCTTTACCTTAGCGGCTATGCGCTATGGTAAAGAAGCAGCATTTCTGTATTTTAATAATATTGTACAGTGAGCAGGGGGTTCCCTGAGCCAGAAATTAATGCTCAGGGACCCCCCCTGCTCCTGCTCAATATTATTAAAAATACAGAAATGCTGCTTCATTAACATAGCGGATAGCCGCTAAGGCAATGAAGGGGTTAACCCACCGTGCCCGCTTTATTGTGTGTAGTGGGGATGGGTGAGGGGGGTATTTGGCCCTTGGTGTGAGTTTAGGACTTGCGGGGGGGTTGCGGGGAGCAGGGGGTCCCCAGACCTGAAACCAGTGCGGTTCTGCTCTGGAGACCCTCTGCACATCTACACTATCAATAAAAATTTATTTTAAATGTATTTATTTATATTAATTTATTTATTTATTTATTTAGATTTATTTATTAATTGTGCTGCTGCTGCTGCAAGTCCTAAACTCACACCAAGGGCCAAACACCCCCCTCACCCCCAATAAAAAAAATTCACGCACAGCAGCCCCACAATTAATAAATAAATCTAAATAAATAAATAAATACATGAAGAGAAATAAATATACAGTATACTGTATATATATACTGGATATATATACAATATATATATATATATATATATATATATATATATATATATATATATATATATATATATATATATATATAATAACAATCCCTATACATATACAGTATATACTGTGTATATATATACACTGTATACACATATATATATATATATATATATATATATATATATATATATATAGATATTTACAGTATACAGTATATATACACACATGATGAACCAATATACAAATACATGTAAAATGGTTATCAAAATCATACTGTCCTACAGATAACGCTTCTCTATACAGACAATAATAATAATCCATTTAATAATCCTAACTGATTTTACAATATAAAACATAACATTCCAATCCACACAGTACATTGCATTTACATTGTATAAATTATGCATAAAATCTATGCACCATATACATTCTGCAAATGAATGTTAACAATATAATTGCAAGCTACTCTACCAGTAAATACAAACACTTCCAAACAAGTCAACTATTTTAACCAATCAAGTAAACAAAAATCAATATATACTGTAAGTACCAACCAGAAAACACAATTTAAAACCAAAGCTAACCCTTACAATACCAAGGATTACATCTATCTAATTGTAAAAAACCTTATACTTTATACACAGCATTGCAATAAACAAAATACATGATGAACAATACAGTACATTCCCTGTATCTCCCTGCCTTCAGTGTAATCTGTTTAAAGCCCCCTCCCCCCTAATGTTTCTGTTAAACAGATTACACTGAAGGCAGAGAGATGTAAAGGCCTAAAGCCCCCTTCCCCCTAATGTTTCTGTTAAACAGATTACACTGAAGGGAGAGAGATGTAAAGGCCTAAAGCCCCCTCCCCCCTAATGTTTTGGTTAAACAGATTACACTGAAGGGAGAGAGATGTAAAGGCCTAAAGCCCCCTCCCCCCTAATGTTTCTGTTAAACAGATTACACTGAAGGGAGAGAGATTTTACAGAAACACACATTAGGGGGGAGGGGGCTTTAAACAGATTACACTGAAGGCAGAGAGATGTTTCTGTTACCAGTAAATCTCGCTCCCTGCTGTCAGTGCAGTGTATGTAAATGTGGGGAGGGGGGGGACCCAATGTGCATACTGTGAGGTCTAACCACCCTCACCCCCTACCCACATACCATTACCCCCCCCCCCATCCTGGCCATGGCCCCTCCGCTTCTGCAAAACAGACACAAAAATTAAAACATACAAAGTAATGTCCCCTAACCCCTTAATCACCATAGCGGTTATTAACCGCTACAGTCATGAAGGGGTTAACCCACCCTCACCCACCACTCGGGATGCCTACATACCCTCCCACACTAACCCCCCCCGTGAGGCCTAACCACCCAGTCAGTACCCTCAAGGGAGGCCTACCCACATACCGTTGGGGAAACACCCCACCCCCAGTACCCACAATAAAAACAGTACAATTACCCACAATAAACAGCATTATATTTATTAAATACATTACCCACCCCCTGTGCCCCCCCATAAATACAAGATTTATCCTTTTACATACAGAGTTCATAACGCAGTCACCACGCTAGTCCCCGGTGGGCTGGCAGGGCACCTGGACAGACCTACAGTTTACCAGCAGTCCTTTTTACACAGGTTCTGGAGGCCTGCTGGTGGATCCTGCCAGCACCATGGCACCCAGGTGTTCTCCTTGGGTCACCGTGGGCCACAATTGGGTCTCCACGGTAGGCCCAAGGATGTCTGGGAGCCCCGGGTCAAACCCACAGGTGTCTGTGGGGCCTCAGGTGGTTCCCTCGGGGGTCTGGGGAACTCACGAGTGCTCACTACGAGTCCGCGGTGCCCCCACAGAAGTGGGACCACACATCATCATCCCCGCACCTACGGGTCGGCGGTGCCCCCACAGAAGTGGGACCACACATCGTCATCCCCGCAGACTACGGGTCCGCGGTTCCCCCACAGAAGTGGGACCACACATCATCATCCCCGCATGTGTCACCCGTGGAACCACCAGCCTGATACCCTTGGGATACCCACAGGTGGTCTCCAGAGGCCCCACGCAAAACCACGGAATCAAACCCTGAATGTAAAAAAAATAAACCTGGCCTATACATTCAATACATACACCATCCCCCCCAACACCTACAGTACAATAATGTGCAAAATAACTATTATCCAGATATGGATAATAGATTAATTGCCCATTAAAAAAACATTAACTAGCATATACAAATAAATAAAGTACTACTGACCTCATCAATACGAAGTGTCCGTTGCCAGCAAAATCCTTGTCTTGTCCACAACATACATAGCAAATACAAAGCCAATACATTGCAATTACATTCAGATATCAATTAACCCCTTAAACACCTTATCAGATAATAACCGCAAAGGTGATTAAGGGGTTAAGCCACACAGGCCCGATACCCACCCTTCACCCATGAATTTGCACTGTGGCTTCATCATGCAACTATATATATATATATATATATATACTGTATATATATACAGAGAGACAGAGAGAAAGAGAGAGAGATATATACAGTATATATATATATATATATATATATATATATATATATATATATATATATATATATACACACGTTATATACACACCCATGATAAACCAATATACAGTACAAATAAATGTAGAAGGGTTATCAAAAGCATACTGCCCTACAACCAAGTAAAAAAAAATCAAAAGCCAATACATTGCAATTACACTCAGATGTCAATTAACCCCTTAAACACCTTATCAGATAATAACCGCAAAGGTGATTAAGGGGTTAAGCCACACAAGCCCGATACCCACTCTCACCCATGAATTTGTACTGTGGCTTCATCATGCAACTATATATATATATATATACTGTATATATATACAGAGAGACAGAGAGAAAGAGAGAGAGAGAGAGAGAGATATATACAGTATATATAAATATATATATATATATATATATATTTATATACACACACATGATAAACCAATATACAGTACAAATAAATGTAGAAAGGTTATCAAAAGCACTGTCCTACAACCAAACACTTCTCCATACATACACACTAAATTAAAATCAATTTCCTTTAATATTCATAACTGATCTCTCAATCTAAATCATCACTAAACCTCTGAAAAGCCATTAAACAACTTACATTCCAATATAAATGATGCCTAAATATCTATGCACCATATACATTCTGCAAGTAAACAAAACTCAATTAGCAATCATTATTTACATCCCTAAACAATTCACACTAGATCCCGAACAATAAAACCATTAACAAATTCACGCCTAGAGCAGAACAATTAAGCCTTTGAAAAAATATAAGTACCGACAAAAATACAACCTTTACAAACCAAGCCTATCCCTGACCTTCCTCAAACACACAATACAATACCATGGAATACATCTATCTAATTTTAAAATACTTTAAACTCACAATAAAGCATACTGTAGCAGCATACACAAAATAATTTAAAACACATCTAATCCAGCTTTTAAAACAACATCATTTCTTACCCTGTACTGTACTGTATGTATATATCTCTCTAGACATATATACATACATACATACAGTGGCAAGAAATGATATACCACCAAAAAAATAAATACACATGTTTGTTAAAAAACCTTTTGAAAAAATTAACAAGTTAAATAAAATACATTTCTTTACTGTAGTTCATTTACCATTACTTGCCCCCACCGACTCCCGTTGTGCAGCTTACTCACGAACCAATCCACGATCAGGAACCCATAAAATAATAAACCAGAAAATAATAAACATTAAACTAAAAATATGTCAGTTTGGATTAGCATGTCATGGTCTATGTAAAGGAGCAGGTCCAGATAATTGATGCAATTTATATTTTGTTCATAAGTGAATTTGATATTAACATTATTGATATTAAGTGTGTTTATAAATGCTACAAGTGATGATTCATCGCCGTCCCATATAATAATGAGATCGTCGATGAATCTTTTATAGTAAATAATTTGTGAACGATAAGAATTATTACTGTGATATATATATTGTGCTTCCCATAACCCCATGAATAAGTTTGCATATGATGGTGCAAAACTTGTGCCCATTGCAGTGCCTAATAATTGTAAATAAAAACGTGAATCAAATAAGAAATAATTGTGAGTTAATAAAAATTTAATAGATTCTAATAGAAAAGTGCAAAGTGAAGTGGACAGATGTGATAAATTTAAAAAGTGCGTGATAGCTAATAACCCGTGATCGTGATTAATGATGGAATACAGAGAGATCACGTCAAGGGTGACCCATCTGTATTCTTTTTTCCAGACCAGATCCTTTACATCTACCATGAGGTCCGTGGAATCCTTAATGAATGACGGTAATGCCAGTACCAATGGTTTGAGATAAGAGTCCACATACCGCGATAACCCATCTCCCAAAGATCCAATACCTGCCACTATAGGACGACCAGGAGGGTCGACCAGTGACTTATGGATCTTTGGGAGATGGTGGAATACCGGAATCACGGGATGTGGACTTCTCAAAAATTCAATCTCATGTTTGTCTAATGTACAAAGTATCTTTCCAAATTCAATAATTTCATCTAGTTGACTAATAAAGTCCTGTGTTGGATCCTTTTTAAGAAGTTTATACTGATCCGGATTCCCTAGCTGCCGTAATGCCTCCTGTTTGTATTGTAGGGTGGATAAAACCACAAGGGCTCCACCTTTATCAGCATTTCTAAACATGATGTCTTTGTTATGCTTCAAGGTGTCTAGTTCATGAATCTCCGTGTATGTCAGGTTATTGGCATGCATAGATGAGCAGGAGAAACCTTTAGATAAAATTTGAAGGTCTCTTTCTACCAACCTTTCAAATGCCGTAATGAAAGGCCCCCTATTGGCATTGGGGCAGAAGATAGACTTCTTTTTAAATCCTGAGGAGTGGGTGCCAAAGAAAGGTTGGGAGAAAGCATTGATTTCTTCGCCTTGCTGCTCAAGTAATGCGTCCAAGTCTGATAATACACAGGTTTCCTGAAAGGTATCAAGAGAAATATTAGTTAATGCATCATTAGTAACAATATTAGGTAGTTCATCATCAGTATTGGGTAATACAACATCATTATCAGAGTCAGACAAGTTATTAGTTTGAAAATGTCCTCTTGATATAAAAAACTTTTTTAAGGATAATTTGCGAGTAAACCTTTGGAGGTCAATCACAGTCTGGAACAAGTGGAAGTCCTGAACCGGGGCAAAACCCAGTCCCTTATTTAGTAGAGATAATTGTGCATGGGAGAGTTCCACTCCTGAGAGATTAATGACGTTATTATCACTCTCATCTATGTGTACTTCTTTCTTTTTGGTCTCCCGCGAGTTTCCACGTTTTCTCCGCGATCGTCTGGTTCGCGGCGTGATCGTGTTCCTGTGGATAAAAAAGAAGACGAAGAGGGAGCCTGTTCCTGATTTTTTGATCTGGCCCCATTAGATGTGATGGATGACCTGCTGTCGCTCCTAGATCTCCCATGGTTATCTCGTATACTCTCAGTAGAACCTTCAAAAGATACAGAGTGAGATCTCAATTCGCACTCTGAGTAGTCTGACTCCGCACCTGAGTTGTCAGCTGATCTTCCCTTTAAGATAGACTTATTAGGGTTGCTTTTAGACCATCCTTTGGATTGAGGTTTAAACCCCCTTGCTGTATTGGATCCCACATTCTCTCTTGTTTGAGGTTTCTGCCAACAATAAATTTGTCCTTTTATATAATCTACACGGTCTCGTTCGAACTTGCTGTGTTTTTTGTCACTTATTGTGTCCTCTATGGTCTCAATATTAGTCAGCAGGGTTTTGTCGTTTTTTATAAATTGATCCATTTTAATAAATGGCTTCAAGTTGTTCCTCAAAAGGTTTATTTCCAACATTAATTGCTCCTTTTCTTTTGACTTCTGCTGAATGATTAGTTCCATTAGCTTTAAGGAACATTGGTTTAGAGTATCAGTCCAGTCCTGCTCAAATTGCATATTGGTAAAGCCAAATGTTGGTGTCTTTTTTATTCGCAAACCTCGTGGTATTCTTTTACATCTAATATAGTTGTTCAATGAGGTGATGTCCCACCATAGGCGTATATTCAACACCAACAGTCTTTCTAGCTTTACAAAGTAATGTGTGAGGTCTGAAGGCTCCTCACATATAACCTCAGTACTTTCATTAAACAAGTGGGCAGCTTTTTTTGAACGTTTGGCATTATCCCCGCATGCATTGACATATGTATCCACATTTGTATCCTCTGATTCAACATCAATATCTTCCATGGCAAAAAAACAATATAATAGTATTGAATTAAAAATAAAAATTATTTATTAATATCTTGTTAAAAACTCTCATGCGTTGGCTGAAGCCTAAGTGCAAAAAACAGTAATCCTTAAATTCTTGAGTAAATAATGTCCTTTATATTTTGGAATTTTCCAGGATAGTCCAAATAAGCATATACAATTTACTTATTCACTTATTCACTTGCCCGTGAGCCATCAGGTAGAAATAGATTGCTAGAGAATATGGAATTACCCAGTATACCGAGGCTGCTAACAGGTAGTGCACACACTTTATGGCAACTTGATTGAAGAGAGACCCAGCAATGATTAATGAAACAATAAGCCTCCGGCATTGAAAACAGGGAGTTGGGTAATAGTAAGCCGGATAGAGGTACAGGGGGACACCTCCCTAAGGGGCGCCCCCAAGTAAATCACAGCCCGGCACTAACCGCCTCAATAATCTCCCTGAAATACCGCGTGGAGGTTAGGAGTACTCACGAAAAAGCCGTCCCTGTTGGTGCAGGGAATTCTGCAGCGGCTTCCTCCTCTGGTGTAGCTGGCGTCAGCGTGCTCCTCCGGAAATGATGACACAGGAAGAAGGGGGTAGGATGGTCCGTGGTTCACAGCAACTTCAGCAGCCAACGCATGGATGTCTAAAAAAACTTTATTGATCGCTAGCAGCAAACATCAGGCAACCACTCTAACATGTTTCGTCCAGGCTATGGACTTTTTCAAAGAGTGCTGATAGTGTATGGCAGCCAAATAGATATAGGGAGTGGTGAGTGTATGCCACCAATAGAAACAGGGAACATATTTAAACCTCACCTGTGGTAGATTAATCATTAAAGTGGATAACTATCCCCCAACAATCCCCATAGCAATGGCTGCACAACAAGGTATTTACAACATACACATGAAAAATCTTAAAAACAAAACAGAACATATAATGGATAAATTTAAAAACACAACTACTGATGTTTTAAGTTACCAGCATCATTATTATTATATAAAGCTATATCAATTAATGGAAGTATACAGATGTATAACAAAGGATTTCATATATCTAGTACTTATAAAATCTTTTCAGTACTTATAAAGCATTTTCAGTATCAAGATTCACTTTAAAGGGATATAAACATTTTATCAATTTATTCACATAATTCATATCCATGAATACAGTGGCAACCGCATGACAGACAGTAACTTAATATGTCACCTCCCAGATCACAATGTAATTGGGTGAACACTGTGAACCCACCCCAAAACTTAGCCATTACCCCATCAGGAAGTGTTTCAGTTCCCACTCCTGATTGATGCCGGCCGGATGGAGTGTGTTCAGAGTGTACACCCAATACATTTCCTGTTTATTTAATACCCCCTCTCTATGGCCTCCTCTAGCGTTACAAGGGATATGTTCAATTGCCATATAGGAAAAGTTGGCTATTCCCCCTTTAGGGCATCTGGAGAAGTGTCTGGGAACTGGATGAGATACATCATTTTTTTTAATAAGCCTGACATGCTCGGCAATGCGGGTCTTGACTGGCCGAATTGTTCGTCCCACATACAATTTTTTGCAACCACATCTCAAAAGATAAATGGTGTAGGATGTATTACAATTCAAAAATTCTTTAATAAAATATTTTTTTCCATTGATGTCAGTTTGGACAAATTTTGTACTATGAACATATTTACACATGGAACAATTTCCACATGCATAAAAACCTTTAGGAATACTACCAATTCTTTTAAGATCAGTTTTAGTTTGAAAGTGACTTGGCGAGAGGTGTGATGCTAGTGTCTTAGCCCTACGGAATGAAAATTTTGGTCCCTTCAAGGTAAACTCAGCAATATCCTTATCAAGGCACAGGGTGTGCCAATGTTTATGCACAATGTCGCATATAAGCTTGGATTGGCGACTATAAGTCGTGATGAATAATGGACTCATATCACTATACTTGCTCTTAGATTGTATGTACCCCTTATGATGTTTGTCTTTTTTCTTTTTATCGAGGATTCCAGGGCGATCCAAAGTCATAGCGTACTCGTATGCTGTCTGGATATCTGTATATTTGTAACCCCTGGCTTGGAATCTCTCAAATAGTGCTTGTGACTGCAAAGAGAAATTCTCGTCATCAGAACATATCCGTCTCAACCTTACAAATTGGGCCCTCGGAATACTTTTGATTAAAGATTGTGGATGACAACTTTTGGCTGACAGTAGTGTGTTTCGGGAGTTTGGCTTGCGAAATATGTCAGTTTGGATTAGCATGTCATGGTCTATGTAAAGGAGCAGGTCCAGATAATTGATGCAATTTATATTTTGTTCATAAGTGAATTTGATATTAACATTATTGATATTAAGTGTGTTTATAAATGCTACAAGTGATGATTCATCGCCGTCCCATATAATAATGAGATCGTCGATGAATCTTTTATAGTAAATAATTTGTGAACGATAAGAATTATTACTGTGATATATATATTGTGCTTCCCATAACCCCATGAATAAGTTTGCATATGATGGTGCAAAACTTGTGCCCATTGCAGTGCCTAATAATTGTAAATAAAAACGTGAATCAAATAAGAAATAATTGTGAGTTAATAAAAATTTAATAGATTCTAATAGAAAAGTGCAAAGTGAAGTGGACAGATGTGATAAATTTAAAAAGTGCGTGATAGCTAATAACCCGTGATCGTGATTAATGATGGAATACAGAGAGATCACGTCAAGGGTGACCCATCTGTATTCTTTTTTCCAGACCAGATCCTTTACATCTACCATGAGGTCCGTGGAATCCTTAATGAATGACGGTAATGCCAGTACCAATGGTTTGAGATAAGAGTCCACATACCGCGATAACCCATCTCCCAAAGATCCAATACCTGCCACTATAGGACGACCAGGAGGGTCGACCAGTGACTTATGGATCTTTGGGAGATGGTGGAATACCGGAATCACGGGATGTGGACTTCTCTCTCCCTTCAGTGTAATCTGTTTAACAGAAACATTAGGGGGGAGGGGGCTTTAGGCCTTTACATCTCTCTGCCTTCAGTGTAATCTGTTTAACAGAAACATTAGGGGGGAGGGGGCTTTAAACAGATTACACTGAAGGCAGGGAGATACAGGGAATGTACTGTATTGTTCATCATGTATTTTGTTTATTGCAATGCTGTGTACGTATAAAGTATAAGGTTTTTTACAATTAGATAGATGTAATCCTTGGTATTGTAAGGGTTAGCTTTGGTTTTAAATTGTGTTTTCTGGTTGGTACTTACAGTATATATTGATTTTTGTTTACTTGATTGGTTAAAATAGTTGACTTGTTTGGAAGTATTTGTATTTACTGGTAGAGTAGCTTGCAATTATATTGTTAACATTCATTTGCAGAATGTATATGGTGCATAGATTTTATGCATCATTTATACAATGTAAATGCAATGTACTGTGTGGATTGGAATGTTATGTTTTATATTGTAAAATCAGTTAGGATTATTAAATGAATTCTTATTATTGTCTGTATAGAGAAGCGTTATCTGTAGGACAGTATGATTTTGATAACCATTCTACATGTATTTGTATATTGGTTCATCATGTGTGTATATATACTGTATACTGTATATATCATATATATCTATATATATCTATATATATCTATCTATATATCTATATATATATATATATATATATATATATATATATATATATATATATATATATATGTGTGTGTGTATACAGTATATATATATACACAGTATATACTGTATATGTATAGTGATTGTTATTATATATATACTGTATATATATACAGTATATATATACAGTATACTGTATATTTATTTCTCTTCATGTATTTATTTATTTATTTAGATTTATTTATTAATTGTGGGGCTGCTGTGCGTGAAATTTTTATATTGGGGTTATGGGAGTTTTTGGCCCTTGGTGTGAGTTTAGGACTTGCAGCAGCAGCACAATTAATAAATAAATCTAAATAAATAAATGAATATAAATAAAAAAAAATTAAAATACATTTTTATTGATAGTGTAGATGTGCAGAGGGTCTCCAGAGAAGAACCGCACTGGTTTCAGGTCTGGGGACCCCCTCCTCCCCGAGATACAGGCCCCTTTAGGGGGTGCCGGTATCCCTCTGCTCTGCTTGGTTTACAGGCCGCGATCACGTGGTCGGGCCCTTTAAACCAACAGAGGGATACCGGCACCCCCTAAAGGGGGCTGTATCTCGGGGAGCAGGGGGTCCCCAGACCTGAAACCAATGCGGTTCAGCTCCGGAGACCCCCTGCACATGTACACTATCAATAAAAATGTATTTCAAATGTATTTATTGCCATTTATTTATTTATTTATTTAGATTTATTTATTTATTTTTTGGCGGCTGCTGTGTGTATTTTTTTTATTGTGGGTAGCGGGGGTGGGTGAATGGGGTATTAGCCCCAACGGTGCTTGTTTAGGGCTTGCGGGGGGGTAGCGGGAGGGCTTAACCCCTTCATGACCGTAGCGGTATTAACTGCTACAGTCGTGAAGGGGTTAAGTGCACCCGCAACCCCCCCGCAAGTCCTAAACTCACACCAAGGGCCAAATACCCCCCTCACCCATCCCCACTACACACAATAAAGCGGGCACGGTGGGTTAACCCCTTCATTGCCTTAGCGGCTATCCGCTATGGTAATGAAGCAGCATTTCTGTATTTTTAATAATATTGAGCAGGAGCAGGGGGGGTCCCTGAGCATTAATTTCTGGCTCAGGGAACCCCCTTCTCACTGTACAATATTATTAAAATACAGAAATGCTGCTTCTTTACCATAGTGCATAGCCGCTAAGGTAAAGAACGAGTGTTTATGTATACTGTATACTGTATGTGTTTTATTGATACTGTACATGTGCAGAGGATCTCCAGAGCAGAACCGCACTGGTTTCAGGTCTGGGGACCCCCTGCTCCCCGAGATACAGGCCCCTTTATGGGGTGCCGGTATCCCTCTGCTCTGCTTGGTTTACAGGCCGCGATCACGTGGTTGGGCCCTTTAAACCAAGCAGAGGGATACCGGCACCCCCTAAAGGGGGCTGTATCTCGGGGAGCAGGGGGTCCCCAGACCTGAAACCAACGCGGTTCAGCTCCGGAGACCCCCTGCACATCTACACTATCAATAAAAATGTATTTCAAATGTATTTATTGTCATTTATTTATTTAGATTTATTTATTTTTTGGCGGCTGCTGTGTGTGTGTATTTTTTTTATTGTGGGTAGCGGGGGTGGGTGAATGGGGTATTAGCCCCAACGGTGCTTGTTTAGGGCTTGCGTGGGGGTAGCGGGAGGGCTTAATCCCTTCATGACCGTAGCGGTATTAACTGCTACGGTCGTGAAGGGGTTATGTGCACCCGAAACCCCCCCGCAAGTCCTAAACTCACACCAAGGACCAAATACCCCCCTCACCCATCCCCACTACACACAATAAAGCGGGCACGGTGGGTTAACCCCTTCATTGCCTTAGCGGCTATCCGCTATGGTAATGAAGCAGCATTTCTGTATTTTTAATAATATTGAGCAGGAGCAGGGGGGGTCCCTGAGCATTAATTTCTGGCTCAGGGAACCCCCTGCTCACTGTACAATATTATTAAAATACAGAAATGCTGCTTCTTTACCATAGCGCATAGTCGCTAAGGTAAAGAACGAGTGTTTATTTATACTGTATACTGTATGTGTTTTATTGATACTGTACATGTGCAGAGGGTCTCCAGAGCAGAACCGCACTGGTTTCAGGTCTGGAGACCCCCTGCTCCCCGAGATACAGGCCCCTTTAGGGGGTGCCGGTATCCCTCTGCTCTGCTTGGTTTACAGGCCGCGATCACGTGGTCGGGCCCTTTAAACCAAGCAGAGGGATACCGGCACCTCATAAAGGGGGCTGTATCTCGGGGAGCAGGGGGTCCCCAGACCTGAAACCAACGCGGTTCAGCTCCGGAGACCCCCTGCACATCTACACTATCAATAAAAATGTATTTAAAATAATTTTTAATGTGCGGATGTTTGCGCAGAGAGAGAGCAGCGGATCTCTCTCTGCTGCAAACACATCTCGCCCCCGCCGCCCATACAGTAGTATCATTTATGTATGTGCATATACAGTACTGTATTTGTACAGTACTGTATGTTAGGGCTTATAGGGGTTGTTGTTATACAGTATATATATATACAGTATATATACTGCATTACAATTCATTATAGGGGACGGCTTCAAAGAGAACAGCTCGCAAGCGCCCCCATGTGTATTTACACGGCATTGCAGTATTTCAGCCAGCCGGAATAAAATGCTTAAATCCCTGCCGGGAAAATAACGCAATGCACTCCGGCAGAAAACGATCAGAAACCTGAATACACCCGGGTATACCCGAATTCGTGGGACTAGCCAAGCGAGAATAAAGTGTGTCTGTACTGTAAGTGCAAGGTACCAGCTGAGTTGGGGAGGTATAATGGATACAAATGGTATGCATTATAGCATTAGTACATGCCGATATGTAAATATATATATATATATATATATATATATATATAAACAGAAAAAGAGAGAGAGCGCACGCCCCATAGCATAAAACTGTTTTTTTTTAATGAAAATGGGGAGGGAAGGGGGGGGGGAAGAAACACACTCACAAGAGTAAAATGATTAAAAGGCAATTTGTGATTATATCACCACCATCCGGTTTCTTTGCTGCAGAATGTCCGTCCTTGTAGGCTCCCTCAGGACTGCCTGTAGAAATCACAGCTCACCGGATGCCAGGGGTGCCGTTTGCCGACTGGATTAAGTCCTGGATTCAGTCCACCGGAGTCCAAAGACTTGCCTCTCCACTCAGAATGGCCGCCGTATGAATCCCACGCTGAATGTGGCCTTGTGCGCGTGAGCAGCGTCGTAGTGACGTAATCGCGCTATCAGAGTCCCTGACGCGTTTCGTCACCGCTGGGCGACTTTCTCAAAGGGCTGAT
Organism: Ascaphus truei; assembly: GCF_040206685.1. Lineage (NCBI taxonomy): Eukaryota > Metazoa > Chordata > Amphibia > Anura > Ascaphidae > Ascaphus > Ascaphus truei. Next base: position 408,525,787 of record NC_134485.1, on the reverse strand, counting down.
CGGCCCTTTGAGAAAATCGCCCAGTGGTGATGAAACGCGTCAGGGACTCTGATAGCGCGATTACGTCACTACGACGCTGCACACGCGCATGAGGCCACATCCAGCGTGGGATTCATACGGCGGCCATTCTGAGTGGAGAGGCAAGTCTTTGGACTCCGGTGGACAGAATCCAGGACTTAATCCAGTCGGCAAACGGCACCCCTGGCATCCGGTAAGCTGTGATTTCTACAGGCAGTCCTGAGGGAGCCTACAAGGACGGACATTCTGCAGCAAAGAAACCGGATGGTGGTGATATAATCACAAATTGCCTTTTAATCATTTTACTCTTGTGAGTGTGTTTCTTCCCCCCCCCCTTCCCTCCCCCTTTTCATATTAAAAACACAGTTTTATGCTATGGGGCGTGCGCTCTCTCTCTTTTTCTGTTTCTAGATACCCCTGGATGTGGTTTATCCCATGTGAGAGCAGCCGGAGAACCCCTTTATCAGCTTTATTCACCTTTATTCATGGACTAACATCAAAAGGACTGGTTGGACTTTATTATTCCTCCTTTACACTTTTGCTCTTTTTTATATCAAGTTTATTGTGTTTCACCATTTAGTTTATTGATATATATGTATTAGAATTTTTTGCACATTAATCACAATAATTAACTTTATACACTTTAGTCACTCATTAGGTTATAAACACTCGCAGTTCTACTCTGGCGCTACAATTTTTGTTCTTTCATATATATATATATATATATATATATATATATATATATATATATATATATATATATATATATATAGATGAAATGTTTTGTTGGTAATGTTATTGAAATAAATTATAAAATAAAATTACTGTTGAAGGCCACCCATGTAAATGATAAAACCATAATTGGTCAGGCAATAATACAATAATATTGCAAGAGCACATTTTAAATCACAATAATACATACAATAAATACATAAAAATACATTGATTTAGAAGGAAAAAAGTGTGGGAAAAGAAAGAAGGGAAGAAGGAAGAGGGAAAAGCAATGAGAAAAGAGGAGAGGGGGGGGCAGAAGGAAAAGAAAAGGGGGGGAGGGGGGGAAAGGGGGGGTGTGAGGGAAAAGGGAAAAGGGGGGGGAAAGGGGGGGGGAGGGGGGGAAAGGGGGGGGAGGGGGGGGAAGGAAGAGGGGGTAGGAGGGTGGGGGGAGGAAAAAGCAGAGAAAAAGAAAAAAGGAAGGAAGGAAAGTGAAAAAAGGCGGGGGGGGGGGGTAAACGACCGAGGGGAAGGGGAAAAAGAAAGAAAGAAAGAAAGAAAGGGAAAAGGGAATGGAAACCAATAACCATAGATGTAGATAAAATCTAATTTGTCATATTGCAACCCCTAATATCCATTTATCTCAAAAAAGGTGTGAGTTCAATATAGTCATTGAGGTGTGTTTGGACTGGAGAGTAAAGATCCAAAATTGCTCACGTTTGGCAAGTTGTAGATTCCTATCTCCTGCCCTCAAATCGCTCATTAACATCTCAATTCCCATATATTGTACACCCACTGTACTACAGTTATGCACATCTTTAAAGTGGGCCAAAAGATGATTAAGAGGTTTGGAGGTAGCTTCTAGTTTGGGAATATTGGTGATGTTGCATAGGTGCTCCATGATGCGCAGCTTCAAATTTCACTTTGTCCTGCCCACGTACTGCAGTCCACAGCTGCACTGCAATATGTACACTACATGCGTGGACAGACAATCGATAAAATTGGAGATTTTATAGTTTAGCCCTGTGACGCAAGATTTGAAAGTCTTGCATGTAAGTATTTTTGGACAAATCTTGAACCTAGCGCATCTGTGATTTCCCACTACTCCCAATCTATCCCTTAAGTCTCTCTTAGGTTGTTTATCTGTTCCCTTTAATAGACTAGGGGCAAGAATGGTTTTTAATGTTTGTGCTTTTTTAAATACAATGGGTTGTTTTGGAGCAAGAATTTTTTTTAAAATTGGATCCATAAGTAAAATGTGCCAATGTTTTGTCAGAATGTTTTTTATAGAATTATGAGAGGAATTAAATTGAGTTACAAAAAACGGCGTCTCCTATTTGTCTTTTTTATGATTTACAGAAAGAGAATTGGTTATGTGTATATTGTCAGCTTGTGAGCCACTATTCTTACATACTTTGTTTTTTGCATTCTATTGTTTTCTATTTTTCTTTTTTAATAATGAATCTCTATTTTTGTTCAGTGCTTTGAAATAGGATTCACATATCAGTTCTCCTGATAGCCCTTTTGCCTAAAACGTTTAATAAGTATTTGTGACTGTTTCATATAAGTATTGATGGTTGCACAATTTCTCCTGATGCGGAGAAATTGGCTATATGGAATATTTTCAATACACTTCTTTTGATGTCCACTTTTGGGATGTAAATAGGAATTAACGTTAGTGTCTTTGAAAAAGGGCTGGGTTAGGAGGGAATCCCCCTGAATGTAAATAGATAGGTCCAGGAAGGTTGTATGGTCCTTCTGGACATTACTGGTAAAGGGAAAAGGGAGACCAAAAAGTGCACCAGCACAAACGGAGCAGGAAGAAACCAGGACAAAAAAATGATTAAAAGGGCACTTTAATGTGGCAAAAGACCACATCCAATGCATTTCGAACGTCGCAGCGTTCTTTTTCAAAAAGAACGCTGCGACGTTCGAAATGCATTGGATGGGTCTTTTGTCACATTAAAGTGCCCTTTTAATCATTTTTTTGTCCTGGGTTCTTCCTGCTCCCTTTGTGCTGGTGCGCTTTTTGGTCTCCCTTTTCCCTGTATTGCATTGAGTAGCTGCACAGCCTGCCTGCCTGCCCTACCAGGATGTGAGTACTTGTATATTTTTCAGGGGAACCTGCCAATGAGACTGATGGTGAGTGGGTTGCACCACACACCACCTGTCTTCAGGAGGATAGTACCCATTATATGACACAATAGGTACTATATCAATTGTTAGTACCCTGGTACAGTGGTCTGGCTTATTATCATTTTGAGATATACCTGCATTTGAGCGCTTCAGCTATTTTCCACATTACTGGTAAAGGTAAGATTAAAATTGTTATTATTAATCCTATCAACAAAGTTGTCAAATGACGTCTTGTCGCCATCCCAGACAACCAGTATATCATCAATGTATCTCCTCCAAAGTTTTAGCTGAGGAGGAGATACATCGATACCCCATATGTGCACCGACTCCCACCATCCCATGTAAAGGTTGGCAAAGGAAGGTGCAAACCATGTCCCCATAGCAGTACCACAGTGCTGTAGGTAAAAGTCGTGCTGTAGGTAAAAGTCGTGCTGAAATAGAAAGTAGTTGTATTGTAAAATAAACTCAATAGAATCGTGAATGAAGTGACGTTGAATGAGTGGAAGTGTGTCATGAAGTGCTAAGTAAAAATCTATGGCCTCTAATCCACCTTTATGTGGTATCGATGTGTAAAGTGCCTGTACATCTAGAGTGGCTAGTAAGTAAGTGTGCACCCAAGGAAAGTCATGAAGTAGAGTGAGAACCGAAGTAGTGTCTAGTAGATGTGAAGGTAATGTCGGCACAAGTGGTTGTAAAAAGGTGTCTACGTAATGGGAAAGATTAGCTGTAAGAGAGTTAATGCCCGAAATGATAGGTCACCCAGGGGGATCAGTGAGTGATTTGTGAATCTTAGGTAAGTGATAAAGAATAGGGATGGTGGGAGCAGTGCCTTACTTAACACACCAGATTGTCGTGCCCTTTCAAGTAATAATTTGAGAACTTCCTGGTATTGTATGGTGGGATCATTGGGTAATTTGCAATAGGAATTGCTGTCAGATAATAACCGTATTGCCTCCTTACAGTAATCGGTCCTATTTTGAAGGACAATGGCCCCACCCTTGTCCGCCTCACGTATAATGACATCTTAATTATTCTTTAATTCTTGTAATACCAATTTTTCTTGGGTGGTTAAATTGCTGGTATATTTATGCTTCCCTTCTTGCATTTGGTATAGTTCCACAAAGTCCTTCTCTACTAGTTTATTGAAAATTTCTATAAAATGACCACGAGAGTGATAGGGATGAAAGACTGATCGAGGTTTATAATTAGTATGATTCACTTGATATTCAAAGTGGGCATCCATATGTCCCTCATCAGCTAAGTTGGTAAGGTCAACAAGCACAGCTTGTTCCTCAACAGTAAAGCCCTCAATATTGGAACATATATCGAGGAATGCTGGTTCTGTAATGTATGGGGCATTTGAAAAATGTCTGCCCAATGTGAGTTTCCTAGTGAATTTTTGAAGGTCCACATATAGGTCAAAATTTTTGGCCTCACATTTGGGAGCAAATGATAAACCTTTGCTTAGCAACATCATAAGGGTATCATCTATGGTAATGGATGATAGATTGAAAATACCATTATTGATCAGTGTAGTGTTGTCTGGGTAGGTTTTTTGAAGGGGTGTGGTGATTCGTCCTCTCCCCCTTGTTCCCCTTCTGAATTCTCTCTTTTCCTTGATAATTTTTGTTTGCTCTCTGGTGGGTGATTTGGATCCCAGGTCGGTATTTTTTGTCTGACTTGGTTCAACCTGGCAAAAAATCCTCATTCTGTGTTTCTGGCAAGGTTCCTAAAACCTCATATTTATTGGTCACTGGAATTTGGTTATCTTTAGTGTCTTTTGTTTTTTGTTGTTGTTGTGTCACTGTACTCCTTGAGTCCCTAGGAGGTTCTCTAGGGTTGTGATCACGTGTATAGTGGTACTTCTGATAATGTTTATTATTTTTGGATTTTTGGTATTTCCAATGAGTGGGGGGTCCCGTAGGATGACCCCATGGGGGTTGGTATGAAGTGTTTTCCCTATAGTGTTTAGGTGTATGTCTGTTTGGTTGATCATAGGGAGGGAAAAAATGTGGATTGGTATGATATTGGTTAGAATCTCTGGGTGTTCTAGGTGGATGTTTGTAATATTTGTGGGGTTTATGGGGGTTGTTACTTACATGGTCTAATTTAGGAGTAGGAACAGGCGTCTTAGGGTTATGTGAAGCATCTACTCCTTCCTGAAGTTTCTTATCTCTTGAGTTGTCCCATGATCTCTGTTGGTTTAGAGAATAATCAAGTTTATCCCTTAAGAATTTTCTATTTTTAGATGCTAATATCTGATTTTCAAACTTCTTCAATTTAGAACACATATCTTCTGTGAGTTGTGGTAATTGATCTAAGCAAGACATTGATAAAATCTCATTTTTAATCTGAGTGATCATGGAGTCAAGATCTGTTAGTTCTTTCTTTCTCTCCAAGACCAACAATCTGATCAATTCAAATGAGCAATGATCAAGGAGTCTTTCCCACTCCTTTACAAATTCCTAATTGTCAGCAGCATATGTAGGTTTTTTTCGGAATCTTAAGCCTCTGGGGATACGGCCACACCTGGCATACTCCTCCAGTGTGACCATGACCAACCAGGACCGAGTTTCTTTCTCAATTAATTTGTGCAAACTATCAATTTGGTCGGAGAGATTAGACACACTTTCCTCAATGAGAGGTTTATCAGAAAACTGTTTGTTTAGTATCTCTGTCTTTCTATACCTATTATTAATACATTGTAAAAATTGACTGGTGTGGGGTACATCCATAATTCATCTAATGAGGGCAGGGGAAGGTGGAGGCACAGACCGGGGGGGAGAGGAAGAGGGGAGAGACAGAGGAGAAATGAGTGGCAAGGAGGAAGGCCCAGGGGAGGGGGGAGGGAATTGAAACATGGGAAATAGATTGCAAAACAATGGCTAAATATATAAAAATTGCACAATAAAACAGTGAACAATAAAAAACTACTGGAAAAACAATTATTATAATATATAATGGAAGTCTTTGGTAGTGCAGCGAGATTGATGTGGGGTAAAGGTAAAAAAGTGTTCATTAAAAATAAGCAACACAGTTACCATAGGTAGTAAATTCAAACCGCGCTCTTGCTTCCTAACAGGATCTTGAAGTACTGCACCGACACACTTTATTCGAGCAAATACCCAGTATGTACCTGGCAGATACCTGGAATGCGCCGCTCCTCACCTCTAACAAGCCCCGTTGCGTTTGCCTTCCAAGCCTGGGTTCATGCCTGGCTGACAGGCGGCTGATCTGTTAAATGATAATGATTAGGATTTAATAGGCTGCAATGCTTCGCGTGTCTACCAGATGGCATAAATTCATGAATTCTAATGCAGTATATATATATATACTGTGCAGTATTGCAGCCAGCGGGAATAAAATGCTTCAATCCCTGCCTGGAAAATACCTCAATGCACTCGGGCAGAAAACAGTCACAAACCTCAATACACCCGGGTATACCCGAATTCGTGGGACTAGCCGAGCTCGAATAAAGTGTGTCGCCAGTGTAGATCAACTCTTCCCTCTTGCAGCTGATGTGATGTGAAGGCACCCCTCCTCCACCGATCCCGTCGTAGGATGGCTCCAAACGTCAGGTGTCAATAAAAAATGAAACACAAGAGCGCACCAAGGGTCAAGATTTAATAAAAACAAATTGATAAATAACAAGTAAAAACTTACATATAGAGATATATAAGTCCAGTAGAGCAGTGCAGGGGCAACAGTCCTGGTGGTGTCCTGGGCGCAGGGGGATGGTGCTGAGGCTTACTAGTCAGTCCCGCACGCTGGGGCTGGCTGGCACGGCACCACGTTTTTGTTCCTTCCGGGTTGCGGCTTCTCGCAGGACCCGTGAATAGTAGCCCACCACAAACGCTGGTTCTCCAATGAAACTCACTCCGGCGAACCGAGTGCTGGGACTTGTTCCACCAATTGGCTGATTACCAATAGCACTGTATGAGCTTCGCAACGCGTTTAATTCTAATGCTATAATGCATACCATTTGTATCCATTATACCTCCCCAACTCAGCTGGTACCTTGCACTTACTGTGCATGTTACGTATATCGGCTAACTAATTATCCTATTGGGATCCCAGTATGACTGTATAAAAGGCCCCCATTTAGGTGTCCAAAATATTGCCTGTTGAAGCACAGTATCGTGTGAAACGCATTGCAAAGCTCACACAGTGCTATTGGTAATCATCCAATTGGTGGAACAAGTCCCAGCACTCCTAATAACAACAAGAGACTCTTTCGGTTCGCCGGAGTGAGTTTCATTGGAGAACCGGCGTTTGTGGTGGGCTACTATTCATGGGTCCTGCGAGAAGCCGCAACCCGGAAGGAACAACAACGTGGTGCCGAGCCAGCCAGCCCCAGCGCGCGGGACTGACTAGTAAGCCTCAGCACCATCCCCCTGCGCCCAGGACACCACCAGGACTGTAGCCCCTGCACTTCTGGACTTATATATCTCTATATGTAAGTTTTTACTTGTTATTTATCAATTTGTTTTTATTAAATCTTGACCCTTGGTGCGCTCTTGTGTTTCATTTTTTATTGACACCTGACATTTGTAGCCATCCTACGATGGGATCGGTGGAGGAGGGGTGCCTTCAAATCACATCAGCTGCAAGAGGGAAGAGTTGATCTACTTCAAGATCCTGTTAGGAAGCAAGAGCACGGTTTGAATTTACTATATATATATCACTGCTATCACTGCTATCAATAAATCACTGCTATCACGAATGTATGAAGGCAATTGTTGAACAAGGGGCTGTAGGAAAAAATCCACGTACCGTGAAACAAGATCTCCCAAAGAATCAATACTAGAGACAATCGGCCTCCCAGGAGGGGACACCAATGTCTTATGAATCTTCGGGAGATGGTGAAACATGGGCGTGGTGGGCATGGGGTTAAACAGGTAATCAATATCATTTTCATTTAATACTCTTAACATAGAGCCTTCATCTAGTAGATTTTTGAGATCTCTTCTCAAGAGGGGTGTTTTTGTGTATATATATATATATATATACACAAAAACACCCCTCTTGAGAAGAGATCTCAAAAATCTACTTTGAGACGCCATTCACTTTCTACTCACTCACAATTTTTTTCTTTTTGATGGGGTGTATTATCTCCAGAGACGTGGAACGGCTATGGGCACGAGCTTTGCCCCATCATACGCCAACCTCTTTATGGGGTGGTGGGAGTCGTTCCACGTCTTTGGAGATAAGAATAGATTTAGGGAGCACATTATATTTTATAGACGCTACATAGATGATCTCTTGTTTATTTGGGAAGGAGACATCACTACACTTTTGGAGTTTATTTCTGCACTTAATGATAATGAGTTTAATCTCTCCTTCACTTTTTCTTATCACCATCAGCACATTTATTACTTAGATTTATGCTTATATATTGACACTGCACTTTCCATTCAGACCACACTATATCGAAAGCCTAACTCACGGAACACGTTTTTAAGACCAAGTAGTTGTCACCCTCAAGCCACGTTCATGGCGATACCAAAAAGTCAATTCATCAGAACCCGCCGCAATTGTTCAAATGACAATGAGTTTAAAGTGAAATCACATGAGTTATATGTTCGTTTTCTACAGAGAGGTTACAAAAAAACAGACTTAGACAGATTGCTTGATGGTGTGTGGAAGATGGACAGAAGCAGTCTCCTTAGACAAACAACTGTGAAAAGCTCTAGATCTGATCTCAGTCTGTCTTTCATAACACCATTCAGCAAACAAGCACAATCCATTAAGGCTATTTTCAAAAAGCATTGGAGTGTTCTGTCGCTAGACCCTGTGTTGAAACCATATGTGTCGCCAGGCCCAAACATTATATTTAAAAGGGCAAAAACGATAGCCAACACATTATCACCCAGTTTATTTACCACTGCAGATGAGAACAAATCTCCATTACCTAAAGGAATGTTTGCATGTACTAAATGCAAAGCATGTGTTTCCATGAATCAGAGCAAAACGTTTACATCTACAGTCACGAGATTGACATATAACGTCCCATGTTTCATTAATTGCAACTCCACGCATATAGTATACTTACTCAAATGTGGATGTGGACGTCAATACGTTGGGAGGACCACTAGAAAATTAAAGACTAGAATCCTAGAACATCTCCGACTGATTAGGAATAAAGATCTAAACCACCCTGTACCAAAACATTTCTCAAACTGTCCATATGGTAATGCCAATCTATGTACGGTCCAAGGTATTGAACATATTCCTGTTTCCCCTAGAGGTGGAGATAGAGTAAAGATGTTAGACAGACGGGAATCCTACTGGATTTTTACTCTGAGAACTAGGGAACCCTTTGGCATGAACATTGATTGGGATATAAGTCATTTTTTAAAATAATTTAACACAATAATTAGATATTTCTCTGTCATTTTGTTTAAATTAAATTGTACAGATCAGTTCATTATATCAATTCAATTCATTTATGTACTTACAATTATTATTTAGGAATACACACCAACGTAGACAAATATAGATTTATTGGTTTATTCTGTCATCAACCATTAGCATTATTCTCTTAAGTAATTTCAATTATTATTTGCTTTCCCAATCTCTGTTCATGCTTCTCTAACTACAATGCGAGTAGATTATAAGCTATTATATCATTTGTTGTATGGTGTTTAAATTTTATCATGCATATGAATGATAGCATATTATTTACAACTGGGTTTAGGGTCAGTTCATAACAGTCACCTATATAGGGAGCATTTCAATATTATCTATTATACTGACTAGATAGGACTTTACATCCACAGTAATATATTACTATATAGTCATTGTTCCCATATATTATATTGACTGGTGATCATGTTCATTTCACGATTCACAAATTACCAAGTATTACCTGCACAAGCATATGCCAAAACGTAATCCAGCAGGGGCTTATTATAGTACTAAACTACAAATCCACAATTGTCTAAATATGCCCCTTAATGTTCCAAGCACTTATTGACTTTGCTTGTGCCGATCTACTGCTATTACAGTATTCAACTGTGTTTTTAAATCAGTTTTTTTATTTCACTGTGTATTTATGTTGTTGCTAATAAAGTTTGTTTTAGAAAAAATAGAAAAAAAGACAGTCAGATAGCATTAGCATACCACCTGACTGGCCGAGCCAATGGCTGTGTACGCCGCGTCACCGCAACCCGTTGCGACGCGGGACGATGACGTCACACCCGGTAGCGCAAGGCACAGTACAGGTGAGTATAAATCATGCAGTAATACATGTGTTTGTCACCTTGATAAAGTGCCTAGTGCACGAAACGTGTAGGTGCGTTCGTGTTGCTCTGTTGTCCTTTTGCTGCACCACCCTGCAATAAACCTGACCTGTTGCTCATTTGAGTGCTCACCTTATTATTTTTTCCGGTATATATATATATATACACAAAAACACCCCTCTTGAGAAGAGATCTCAAAAATCTACTAGATGAAGGCTCTATGTTAAGAGTATTAAATGAAAATGATATTGATTACCTGTTTAACCCCATGCCCACCACGCCCATGTTTCACCATCTCCCGAAGATTCATAAGACATTGGTGTCCCCTCCTGGGAGGCCGATTGTCTCTAGTATTGATTCTTTGGGAGATCTTGTTTCACGGTACGTGGATTTTTTCCTACAGCCCCTTGTTCAACAATTGCCTTCATACATTCGTGATAGCAGTGATTTATTGATAGCAGTGAAGGCAATTGTTGAACAAGGGGCTGTGGATTTTTTCCTACAGCCCCTTGTTCAACAATTGCCTTCATACATTCGTGATAGCAGTGATTTATTAACCACTCTTGATCAAATTGTATGGAACCATAATATGGTGTGGGTGACGCTAGACGTCACGTCATTATATACAATCATTTCCCATGAACATGGCTTGACAGAAGCACGTCACTTTCTCAATCAATCTGATTTAGCACCAGCACAAGTCACTTTCCTTTTAGACGCCATTCACTTTCTACTCACTCACAATTTTTTTCTTTTTGATGGGGTGTATTATCTCCAGAGACGTGGAACGGCTATGGGCACGAGCTTTGCCCCATCATACGCCAACCTCTTTATGGGGTGGTGGGAGTCGTTCCACGTCTTTGGAGATAAGAATAGATTTAGGGAGCACATTATATTTTATAGACGCTACATAGATGATCTCTTGTTTATTTGGGAAGGAGACATCACTACACTTTTGGAGTTTATTTCTGCACTTAATGATAATGAGTTTAATCTCTCCTTCACTTTTTCTTATCACCATCAGCACATTTATTACTTAGATTTATGCTTATATATTGACACTGCACTTTCCATTCAGACCACACTATATCGAAAGCCTAACTCACGGAACACGTTTTTAAGACCAAGTAGTTGTCACCCTCAAGCCACGTTCATGGCGATACCAAAAAGTCAATTCATCAGAACCCGCCGCAATTGTTCAAATGACAATGAGTTTAAAGTGAAATCACATGAGTTATATGTTCGTTTTCTACAGAGAGGTTACAAAAAAACAGACTTAGACAGATTGCTTGATGGTGTGTGGAAGATGGACAGAAGCAGTCTCCTTAGACAAACAACTGTGAAAAGCTCTAGATCTGATCTCAGTCTGTCTTTCATAACACCATTCAGCAAACAAGCACAATCCATTAAGGCTATTTTCAAAAAGCATTGGAGTGTTCTGTCGCTAGACCCTGTGTTGAAACCATATGTGTCGCCAGGCCCAAACATTATATTTAAAAGGGCAAAAACGATAGCCAACACATTATCACCCAGTTTATTTACCACTGCAGATGAGAACAAATCTCCATTACCTAAAGGAATGTTTGCATGTACTAAATGCAAAGCATGTGTTTCCATGAATCAGAGCAAAACGTTTACATCTACAGTCACGAGATTGACATATAACGTCCCATGTTTCATTAATTGCAACTCCACGCATATAGTATACTTACTCAAATGTGGATGTGGACGTCAATACGTTGGGAGGACCACTAGAAAATTAAAGACTAGAATCCTAGAACATCTCCGACTGATTAGGAATAAAGATCTAAACCACCCTGTACCAAAACATTTCTCAAACTGTCCATATGGTAATGCCAATCTATGTACGGTCCAAGGTATTGAACATATTCCTGTTTCCCCTAGAGGTGGAGATAGAGTAAAGATGTTAGACAGACGGGAATCCTACTGGATTTTTACTCTGAGAACTAGGGAACCCTTTGGCATGAACATTGATTGGGATATAAGTCATTTTTTAAAATAATTTAACACAATAATTAGATATTTCTCTGTCATTTTGTTTAAATTAAATTGTACAGATCAGTTCATTATATCAATTCAATTCATTTATGTACTTACAATTATTATTTAGGAATACACACCAACGTAGACAAATATAGATTTATTGGTTTATTCTGTCATCAACCATTAGCATTATTCTCTTAAGTAATTTCAATTATTATTTGCTTTCCCAATCTCTGTTCATGCTTCTCTAACTACAATGCGAGTAGATTATAAGCTATTATATCATTTGTTGTATGGTGTTTAAATTTTATCATGCATATGAATGATAGCATATTATTTACAACTGGGTTTAGGGTCAGTTCATAACAGTCACCTATATAGGGAGCATTTCAATATTATCTATTATACTGACTAGATAGGACTTTACATCCACAGTAATATATTACTATATAGTCATTGTTCCCATATATTATATTGACTGGTGATCATGTTCATTTCACGATTCACAAATTACCAAGTATTACCTGCACAAGCATATGCCAAAACGTAATCCAGCAGGGGCTTATTATAGTACTAAACTACAAATCCACAATTGTCTAAATATGCCCCTTAATGTTCCAAGCACTTATTGACTTTGCTTGTGCCGATCTACTGCTATTACAGTATTCAACTGTGTTTTTAAATCAGTTTTTTTATTTCACTGTGTATTTATGTTGTTGCTAATAAAGTTTGTTTTAGAAAAAATAGAAAAAAAGACAGTCAGATAGCATTAGCATACCACCTGACTGGCCGAGCCAATGGCTGTGTACGCCGCGTCACCGCAACCCGTTGCGACGCGGGACGATGACGTCACACCCGGTAGCGCAAGGCACAGTACAGGTGAGTATAAATCATGCAGTAATACATGTGTTTGTCACCTTGATAAAGTGCCTAGTGCACGAAACGTGTAGGTGCGTTCGTGTTGCTCTGTTGTCCTTTTGCTGCACCACCCTGCAATAAACCTGACCTGTTGCTCATTTGAGTGCTCACCTTATTATTTTTTCCGGTATATATATATATATACACAAAAACACCCCTCTTGAGAAGAGATCTCAAAAATCTACTAGATGAAGGCTCTATGTTAAGAGTATTAAATGAAAATGATATTGATTACCTGTTTAACCCCATGCCCACCACGCCCATGTTTCACCATCTCCCGAAGATTCATAAGACATTGGTGTCCCCTCCTGGGAGGCCGATTGTCTCTAGTATTGATTCTTTGGGAGATCTTGTTTCACGGTACGTGGATTTTTTCCTACAGCCCCTTGTTCAACAATTGCCTTCATACATTCGTGATAGCAGTGATTTATTGATAGCAGTGAAGGCAATTGTTGAACAAGGGGCTGTGGATTTTTTCCTACAGCCCCTTGTTCAACAATTGCCTTCATACATTCGTGATAGCAGTGATTTATTAACCACTCTTGATCAAATTGTATGGAACCATAATATGGTGTGGGTGACGCTAGACGTCACGTCATTATATACAATCATTTCCCATGAACATGGCTTGACAGAAGCACGTCACTTTCTCAATCAATCTGATTTAGCACCAGCACAAGTCACTTTCCTTTTAGACGCCATTCACTTTCTACTCACTCACAATTTTTTTCTTTTTGATGGGGTGTATTATCTCCAGAGACGTGGAACGGCTATGGGCACGAGCTTTGCCCCATCATACGCCAACCTCTTTATGGGGTGGTGGGAGTCGTTCCACGTCTTTGGAGATAAGAATAGATTTAGGGAGCACATTATATTTTATAGACGCTACATAGATGATCTCTTGTTTATTTGGGAAGGAGACATCACTACACTTTTGGAGTTTATTTCTGCACTTAATGATAATGAGTTTAATCTCTCCTTCACTTTTTCTTATCACCATCAGCACATTTATTACTTAGATTTATGCTTATATATTGACACTGCACTTTCCATTCAGACCACACTATATCGAAAGCCTAACTCACGGAACACGTTTTTAAGACCAAGTAGTTGTCACCCTCAAGCCACGTTCATGGCGATACCAAAAAGTCAATTCATCAGAACCCGCCGCAATTGTTCAAATGACAATGAGTTTAAAGTGAAATCACATGAGTTATATGTTCGTTTTCTACAGAGAGGTTACAAAAAAACAGACTTAGACAGATTGCTTGATGGTGTGTGGAAGATGGACAGAAGCAGTCTCCTTAGACAAACAACTGTGAAAAGCTCTAGATCTGATCTCAGTCTGTCTTTCATAACACCATTCAGCAAACAAGCACAATCCATTAAGGCTATTTTCAAAAAGCATTGGAGTGTTCTGTCGCTAGACCCTGTGTTGAAACCATATGTGTCGCCAGGCCCAAACATTATATTTAAAAGGGCAAAAACGATAGCCAACACATTATCACCCAGTTTATTTACCACTGCAGATGAGAACAAATCTCCATTACCTAAAGGAATGTTTGCATGTACTAAATGCAAAGCATGTGTTTCCATGAATCAGAGCAAAACGTTTACATCTACAGTCACGAGATTGACATATAACGTCCCATGTTTCATTAATTGCAACTCCACGCATATAGTATACTTACTCAAATGTGGATGTGGACGTCAATACGTTGGGAGGACCACTAGAAAATTAAAGACTAGAATCCTAGAACATCTCCGACTGATTAGGAATAAAGATCTAAACCACCCTGTACCAAAACATTTCTCAAACTGTCCATATGGTAATGCCAATCTATGTACGGTCCAAGGTATTGAACATATTCCTGTTTCCCCTAGAGGTGGAGATAGAGTAAAGATGTTAGACAGACGGGAATCCTACTGGATTTTTACTCTGAGAACTAGGGAACCCTTTGGCATGAACATTGATTGGGATATAAGTCATTTTTTAAAATAATTTAACACAATAATTAGATATTTCTCTGTCATTTTGTTTAAATTAAATTGTACAGATCAGTTCATTATATCAATTCAATTCATTTATGTACTTACAATTATTATTTAGGAATACACACCAACGTAGACAAATATAGATTTATTGGTTTATTCTGTCATCAACCATTAGCATTATTCTCTTAAGTAATTTCAATTATTATTTGCTTTCCCAATCTCTGTTCATGCTTCTCTAACTACAATGCGAGTAGATTATAAGCTATTATATCATTTGTTGTATGGTGTTTAAATTTTATCATGCATATGAATGATAGCATATTATTTACAACTGGGTTTAGGGTCAGTTCATAACAGTCACCTATATAGGGAGCATTTCAATATTATCTATTATACTGACTAGATAGGACTTTACATCCACAGTAATATATTACTATATAGTCATTGTTCCCATATATTATATTGACTGGTGATCATGTTCATTTCACGATTCACAAATTACCAAGTATTACCTGCACAAGCATATGCCAAAACGTAATCCAGCAGGGGCTTATTATAGTACTAAACTACAAATCCACAATTGTCTAAATATGCCCCTTAATGTTCCAAGCACTTATTGACTTTGCTTGTGCCGATCTACTGCTATTACAGTATTCAACTGTGTTTTTAAATCAGTTTTTTTATTTCACTGTGTATTTATGTTGTTGCTAATAAAGTTTGTTTTAGAAAAAATAGAAAAAAAGACAGTCAGATAGCATTAGCATACCACCTGACTGGCCGAGCCAATGGCTGTGTACGCCGCGTCACCGCAACCCGTTGCGACGCGGGACGATGACGTCACACCCGGTAGCGCAAGGCACAGTACAGGTGAGTATAAATCATGCAGTAATACATGTGTTTGTCACCTTGATAAAGTGCCTAGTGCACGAAACGTGTAGGTGCGTTCGTGTTGCTCTGTTGTCCTTTTGCTGCACCACCCTGCAATAAACCTGACCTGTTGCTCATTTGAGTGCTCACCTTATTATTTTTTCCGGTCTCATTGGGAGTTGGAAACCGAGGCAGTGCTACACATCTTCACCTCTTTTTTTGCTGGATGTGAATGCTGCCTCTTTTTGCCTGACGCAAGGATGGTAATATGTTTAAAAAAATATATATATATATATATATATATATATATATATATATATATATATATATATATATATAAATATATATATATATAAAATAAAAAGATCACTTGTGAGCACATTTACATGTCTTAGGCAGGTCAGCAACATTGCTTTTCACCATTATCCCCAGCATACAGGGCTTCCACTGCAGCATGGAATTCTGGGAAATGACATGCAAATGAGCACACAATTTGTCACCTTTCATCTGAAAAAGCATTGTTACATGGAGCCCATAAAAGCTAATGCTCGCTATTAACACAGCTTTAAAGCACAGCATGGGAATTAGATGCAAAACCAAAGAAACCATTCAAAGACATTTTTTTTTAATTTTTTTTATTTTTTTTTATACATTCCTTATATTGCCAAGACAAAAAAACCAACACAAAGGCAAAATAAAATTTCCATTTCATACGAAGTAACTTTTAAAAGGAAACAAAAAAATCTCAGAAATACAACCACCCGAAGCATTACATTTTATACTTTCTGTTTATCCCTGTCTTTAAGGATGTTTTCTACACTGGCGACACACTTTATTCGAGCTCGGCTAGTCCCACGAATTCGGGTATACCCGGGTGTATTGAGGTTTGTGACTGTTTTCTGCCCGAGTGCATTGGGTTATTTTCCAGGCAGGGATTGAAGCATTTTATTCCCGCTGGCTGCAATACTGCACAGTATATATATATATACTGCATTACAATTAATGAATTTATGCCATCTGGTAGACACGCGAAGCATTGCAGCCTATTAAATCCTAATCATTATCATTTAACAGATCAGCCGCCCGTCAGCCAGGCATGAACCCAGGCTGGGAAGGCAAACGCAACGGGGCTTGTCAGAGGTGAGGAGCGGCGCATTCCAGGTATCTGCCAGGTACATACTGGGTATTTGCTCGAATAAAGTGTGTCGGTGCAGTATTTGCTCTAACAAACCCTGTACCTTTACATTCCTCTGTGCGGGGCCCTTTAAAAATTAATAAAAATCTTCTAAAGTAGCAAAACCATGTCTTCTACTTTCCCCCATTACCTTATGTTCAGATGCTTTCACCTCCGTTGCTGAGTCCTCCTTTTTTTTTGGTTCTTTCTTACCAACAACTGTCCTCTTCCCTACTTCTCCTTCACTCTCACTTATGCTTACTTTCTCCCTCTTTTCTGTATCTATCTCAACCACTTTCCCCTTACTATCTCCCGCTGAATTTGCCTCTTTTGCCTGTGCAATCCCTTTTTGGCCTGCCTTTTCTTCACTTTCGTTCCCACTTACTCCACTTACACTTCTCTGTATTTTAGTTCCCTCCACGCTTATCTGACTTTGTGAGGACAAGCTCTCCTTCTCCCTCACCTCTCCCCTAGCCGCTTTTATTTTAAACCACTGTACATGCTCCTTTTTTAATTCTTCATATTGCTCTTTTGTCAGCTGTTTTCTTTGGTACATCGTTTTTTCTAATCTTTCTATTATCTGTTCATCACTACTACCCCCATGCTGCTTCTGGAAAATACCCACCCAAAATTGAACAACTCCCACTGCATCCTCAAAATGTTCCATTTTCTGTTTTAGGGTTACTTTCCCTAATACTTTTACAACTTTACCCTCTACACCCTTCTATCTAGGTTCCACTTTACTTTGGCTGTCCTTATCTTCCTTTGTTTCTATCCCTTGCAGATTTTTACGCTTTTGAGCTTTTTTTCCTCCTATTTCCATTTCCTCCTCCAAAACATCTTGGGGACCTTCCCTCTCCCTCTGTGAATCTTGAAACTCCATACTTTCTGCCCAGCTAGGTTCCACCACACTCAATGACCGTATTTCCACCTCCCCCGCATCTTTCTGAGAGACTGCTCCTGTCTCCTCCCCTCCCCCCACCTCCGGTTTCTGGGCCAAGGAGTCCAGAAAGAGATCTTCCTCTTTTTTCCTCAAGATATCTCCTGTCGAACCCGCCAAAGTTTCTTCCATTTCTTCTCCTGAAGTTTCCTCAACTACAGTAACCTCCTGAAATCCCTCTACATTAGCAGACTCTTGTGTACACTCCATTTCAGTCCCAATTTTAGCAACCTGAGCATAACTTTTTTTCGAGCATTGTCGTGCAAAGTGTCCAAACTCACCACACAGGTCGCACTTTTTTGGAATGTCACAATCCGCAGCAAAATGTCCCTCTTTCCCACAGTTCCTGCAAACCACCCCAGTTTTTCCACAATGTTCTTTAGTATGTCCGTACTGGTAGCACTTCCTGCAGTAGGTAGATTGGCCGAAATAACTCAAAAAACCCAGATTCCCTCAGATACTGAAAGTTGAATGTGGATGAGCCACACCCTCCACTCCATCTGGATCAGGTTTAAGCCTAATCCAAAATCTCCTCTTGCTGTTGTAGATCCTGTAGGCGTTCTTTAATTTCAATTCCACTTTTAACACTTGTACTGTATCGCCTCAAGAACATCACCAGGTCTTCTTTCGGTATGAACGGGTTGTACATGTGTACCGTCACCACTTTCTCATCCATCTGGAAGCTCGGTATCACTTTAATTCCTCGCATATTTGGGTCTTCCGCCATCCTTTTAACCTTCTCACAGAGATTCCGGCATTCTCCTTCCATATGAAGCGTCACATCATAGATGCCCTGCCGTGCGAAATCCTGTAGGCAGAACACCTTTTCTGTATCCACACCGGCTTTCCACAGCACCTCCTCGACGATGAACTTCAATCCAATACGATCTCTTTTCTCTGCATCGATCTCGAAACGAACCGTATTCTTGAGATGCGTGCCTGTCACCATCTTTCTTCTGTCGCCTTCCTAGGAAGCTCGGGATGGCGTGCCCCCTTAATAGCAGAAAGTGGCTTTAGACTCCGAGGAGCCGATGCCACAGGGCCAAGGGGGCACAGTTCCAGCTAGTACCCGGCAGAGGAGATCATGGCTGAAACTCCCCTTCCAGGTAAACCCACCCACAGACTGTTTCAGCCTTAATGGGTCTCATCAGTGTGGGGTTGGTTATATTGCTGGCTTTGCATTTTCAAGACTGTAGGGTTTACTATCACGTTTTAAGTTATGGTGGGTGAAAAAGGCAACAAGAAACCTCTACCGTATTGCATATAGCAAATAAAAAGATAACTTGTTAGCACATTCACATGTCTTAGGCAGGTCTGCAACACTGTCTTTCACCATTATTCCCAGGATACAGTGCTTCCATTGCAGCAAGGGATTCTGTGAAATTACATGCAAATAAGCACACAATGTGTCACCTTTTGCCTGGAATATCCATTCACATGGAGCCCATATAACCAAATGCATCGCCGTTCACACAGCTTTTAAGCACAGCATGGGACTAGCAAAACAAGTCAATCCACTCACAGACTTGTTTTAACCTTAATGGGTCTCATCAGTGTGAGGTTAGTTTATACTTGCTTTGCAATATTTCTAGGCTGGGTAGGTTTACCATATACATTTAAAGTTATGATGGGTGAAAAAGACAACGGTGGAGGTTTTCTGTTGCCTTTTTCACCCACCATAACTTAAATTTAAAAAAAAAAATATATATATATATATATACATATATATATATATATATATATATATATATATATATATATATATATATATATATACTGTATATACGTTACATCGATGATGTGTTTATCATTTGGAGTGGTGGAGAGGAGAATTTAGTTACATTTCTAGATAAGATGAATATCAACACTTATAATCTCACCTTTTCTAATGAATGGAGTCATTCTGCAGTAAACTATTTGGATTTGAACAACTGCATATTTAACCACAACCATCTTGTGAGTAGATTCACCTTTAGAGCCAAGATTTTCAACGCATCAATGATCTTTATATCCTAAACTTCTGCACTTAAATTTGTTTTTTATTTGTCTTTTGTTTTCCATATGTGCTCCCCCTGGACTGTCTGAAACATATACTGTGGGCTCTCCATTCATTTATATTCACACAGATACACACAAACACACTCTAACATCACTTGCTTTCAGCAACCTTTTGACACCTCTAGCCATAAAACACATCCACACCGGGGGAAGGACCAGCACAGATAACATTCCAATAGACACTGTTGTTAAGTATACCTTTTGCTTGCTTCATTCATTGTAACATCGCCGGAAGAAGAGATCAGTGTATCTTGAAAGCTCGCACAAATAAAAGCATTTCGTTAGCCACAGAACGGTATCATCTATTTATTTATTTTTTGATTATTGAAGCTCGGCTAACACGGTACTGATACCTCTACATATATATATATGTCTATCATACAATTTGTATAATCATACTGTACTTATATTTATACAATAGATATAGATAGATATAGATAGATAGATAAATATTCCTTACCTCAGATTTTCATCTACTATACACTCCACTACGGGGAGTTTGACATATATTTTTTTAACTTTGCATTACGTGTAGTTATATTTTTTTATTTAATAAAATGTCATTATTTTTGGTTTTAAAATATTCTGATACTATTGGTCACTATACTGACTTACAGAGAAACTTTCTGATGTACCACTGTTGTTCGATATAATCTTCCTAGCATTGAGTGCAATTAAGTGGGGAATCTTTTGATCCTACTTGGATCTATTCTGTTGTGTCATTATCTCTATACAGATCATACTCAGAATTACAGTATATCCACCACTCACACTTGAAGACAAACTCACTGTCCAGAATTGTAGAATACAGACAGAGTGGAGAGGCAGAAGCAGATACCTCACTAGTAGAAGTTGAGTTAATGATAAATTAAATAAATCCTCTTGGAAATGCAGGATCAGCTGAAGCAGTCCCCAGAACGAATTCATAGGTAATAGGACTAAGAAGCCATTGCATGCTTTGTTTACTTCATTTTTGCAAATCTGATTTGAATATACAGTAGGATATGGTTTAAATAAGTTGTTGTCATATATGATCACAAAATGGGTGATCTGCCTAATATAATTGCTTACCAGTACTAGTGGGAGACAAATTGCCTTATACGTAGCAATAATGAAGCAGTTGATCACCTAACTAAATAAATTTAACTTCCACTTTAGTGTTTAAATAGCTCGGTAAAAAATGACCTACAACATTACTAATATTGTATTCTGTTTTATCACTGACTTTGGTATTCCACCTGCAGAAAATAAACATTATATCTGCTATGGAAATATACTCAATTATTCAATAGCTAGATTCATATGTCAACTTGACTGAGGAAAATAAAAGTAATGTTGAACATTAAGGAAACACATCAGGTTCAGAGGTCTGTAATGAATCTTGTCAGTAAGTGCATTTTGCCGGTCCCGTGAGCATGAACATAATCTACAGTTGCTTTTTTTCCCTCTAAATATAAAGCAAGCATACAGCCTGTGGGAATTTAACCGAGTCCAGTGGTTGGATATGGGTTCAGTCAGGTTCATGTTCATTACTATCCAAACCACATACTTAGAAACATTAAATTTTAACTAACCATCTCATAAATATTGTATGGAAAACAAAATCTTTTTTTTTTTCTAAGCATGTAGACCTCTACAGTAGACATACATATTTATCAAGATAATATGGATCTCTCTAGTATACATATTTTTCAAGATTCAAGTAGAATAAGATAAAAAATGATTACACACAAGGGACAATGTACAGTATGTAATTTCTCAAAGATGGCACTAAATTGAAGGATATCATTAGTCAAACCTCATCATAAATACGTTTTAAATGTGTTCACTAATAAATTAGAATGTGTGCACAGATTTACCTAAAGCATAACAAATGTAGTTTAAAAGGCTGACTGTTTACATTTTGCTTTTTAAAATTGAAGAGAATATACTGTACAGAGAATTTTGAAAAAATATTTTCTTTTTATCCTTTTGTTCCCTTCCTATTGTATTGAAATAAAAAAAATCAAGTAATTGGTTTAATTCTTATAGTGTTCTTAGAGACTGGAGGTATTTACTCAGAATTGATTCCCTCATTTTATCCCCATTGAATTTACTGACATTGTAAAAAGTCCCCATGCCCCCTTCATATTAGTATCGCTATGACAATAGATGCATGGTGTATGGTTTAGCTATCATTGATCATTTATTGGCAAAAATATTTATCATAATCATCCCTCTTTTGAGTTAACAAATAGAAAGGGATTTATGAAGCTGATCTATTGAAAGTTTTATGCAAGATAATAGTGTGTTTGAAAACAAAACACATACAGTATGAATTATATGAAATTGTGTATTTCTAAATGTAACAAGACTCACTGTTCCTGACATTCTCTCTAGTTTGTTTCCAAAATCGATAATGTTTACTTCAAAGTCAACATTCTCAAACAAAAATTTAGAATCTATATTTTTAAAGGTGTCAGATTGTTGGCAATAAAATATTGATGTATTGCACCATAAAAATAACTCAAGTTGTTGAAGATAAATTTGCAGTATTAAGTTATCAGAGTTTGATGAACCCTGGCCTTAGACTGGTGGCGACTTTGAGAGTCTCAGGTAGATTATTCCAGTTGTGAGGTGCATGGTGAGAGAAGGAGCGGACAGATTCTTTAAGGGGTAAAATGATAAGTGTAAATAAGCGCTAGTGTATTCAATGTTATACAAACAAAAGAACAAAACCTGTGATACAGTCTTTTGATGAAGGTAGTCCTTGAGCTGCCTTAGGGGTTGATCTGGGATCTTCCAACCAGATTTGGAAGATGTGTGTAGAATAACCTCTTATGGCGCTGAGGAAAAATGGATGGAACAAAGTCTTGTGCAGAAATTTATTTATTCCAGTTGTGAGGTGCATGGTGAGAGAAGGAGCGGACAGATTCTTTGTTGAACCTTGGGACAGTGAACAGTCTTTTGGAGTCAGATCTAAGGTGATAAGTGCTGTGTGTAGTAGAAGTGAGGAGCTTGTTCAGACAGGTGAGTAGCTTGCCCAGAAAGTATTTGAAGGCAAGACAGGAAAAATGTACTTTGCACCTACTTATACTCAATTGATAGCCAATCTAGTTCTTTGAGCATTTCACAATGGTGTGTGTTGAAGTTACATTGGAGGCATATTGATTTGTAGAGGATGTCTAGTTTGCTAAGGGGAGTTTGTTTACTGTACCATATACTTTGCTCCCACAGTATATAATTTGTATTAGCATCTGCTGTGCGATTTGTTTTCTGACCAGGTGGCTTAAGGATTTGTTCCTATAAAGTACACCAAGTTTGACATAGGTTTTGGATGTCAGGGTATGAATGTGCAACCCAAATGTTAAATGGGAGTCAAACCATATGCCCAGGTATTTAAAGCTAGTGTTATGGGCTACAATGGTATTTGAATTGGTTCTAATCTGTAGCTTTAACATATAACCTTGGTATTAAATACCATTGTTACAGTCTTGTCAGTGTTTAAAAACAGTTTGTTTTGGTAAATACAGTTTTCAAGTCTCGAATAATCAGATCAAAGTATGTGTGCAGGATCAGAGAGGCTAGGGCTGTGTGCATATAAGATTGTGTCAACACATACAGATACATGTGTCTTGAAGCTCCCTTACAAGCTGTTTAGATAATCATTGAATACTGAAAAGAATTGGAGCCCCAGAACAGAGCCTTTTGGGACACTGCAGGTGATGTCTAATGGGTTGGAGTTAGAGGCTGAGGTAAAGACATGCTGGGATCAATCTGATAGGTAGGAAGTGAAACCAATTTAAAGCATGTTCCCCTATTCCAGAGCACTGGAGCTTGTTTAGCAAGATAACATGGTGAACAGTATCAAAAGCCTTTGCAAACTCTAGAAATATTGTACCAGTAAGTTGTCCCAGTTCCATTCCACACTGGATCTCATTGCAAATTTTTAGGAGGTAGTTACCGTGAAGTGTTTTGGGTGAACACCAGATTGGAGTTGGCTAGGGAAATATGACTTGGTATGTCTTGGTATGGTAATCGTTTCATTGGGAGTGAACACGTTTTTCCATGACTGTGGATAGTATTGGGCCTGTAGTTTATAGTATGATGGAAATAAATGTCTTTAACCCAATTAGATGGTATAGATTCAGGTTTAAAACTATCACTGTTGGTATAAATCGGAGTCCAAACTTAATCTGATTCCTGTAGAGACTTTAGAAAGATTGCCAAACTGTGATCTCTCACCTGAACAGTGATTGTTTCACCCAAAATCTATACCATTTAATTGTTTTAGAGACATTAATTTACATCATGAGGTGCCAAAGTAACTGTATCCCCAGCAGACGTCACAGTAACTGCCGATCCCGCAGACCACCCAGCACCCACAGTATTTGCTGATCCTGCATTCTGCCCATCACCTACAGCATTAACCGCTGCACAGGCACCACGCAGCACCTGCACCCACAGCAATAACACCACCTGTGCCCACAGCCCTAACAGCAGCAGTACCCACAGCACCCACAGCACCTGCACCCAAAGCCCTCCCAGTATCTGCACCTCGCAATGCCTGCACCCACAGTCCTCACAATACCTGCACCACCATCCCTCACAGTACCTGCACCCACAGCACCCACAGCACCTGCACCCAAAGCCCTCCCAGTATCTGCACCTCACAATGCCTGCACCCACAGTCCTCACAATACCTTCACCACCATCCCTCACAGTACCTGCACCCACAGCCCACACAGCACCTTCACCCACAACCCTTGCAGTGCCTGCACTCACGTCCCTCGCAGTACCTGCACCCACATCCATTGCAGTACTGGCACCCCTAGTCCTCACAGAATCTGAACCCACAGCCCTTATAGTACACATACCAAAGCCTTTGCAGTGCCAGCAACAATAGCCCACGCAGTGCCTACAACCACATCCCTGGCAGTACCTGAACCCACAACTCTCAGAGTGCCTGCACACACAGCCCTCATAGTACCTGCTCCCACATCTCTCACCATACCTGCACCCACAGTTCTCACAGTATCTGCACCAAAAGCACTCGCAGTACCTGCACTACCAGCCCTCGTAGTACTTGCACCCACAGCCCTGTCAGCACCTTATCCCACAGCCCTCAGCATACCTGCACCCACAGCCTTTACATTACTGTACCTGAAGCCACAGTACCTGCACTCACAGTCCTTGCAGTATCTGCACCCACAGCCCTCCCAGTACCTGCACCAACAGGCCTCACAGTCCCTGCGCTAACAGCCCATGTAATACTGAACGAACATCCCACACAGTACCTGCACCCACAACCCTAGCAGTACCTGCACCAACATCCCTCACATTACTTTCACTAATAACCCTCACAGTACCTGCACCCACATCCCTCACAGTACCTTCACCAACATTCCTTACAATACCTGCACCCACATCCCTCAAAAGAACCTTCACCAACTTCCCTCGCAGTACCTGCACCCCCAGCCCTCATAGCACCTGCACTAACTGCCCTCATAGCACTGGCAGATTTTCAAAGTCCAGGGGGAGCATAGAGGGGAAAAAGACAACAAAACGCAGACAATCTAAGTGTAGGAGTAATGTAATGTTGGACCAATAACAGCTCCAATCTTGGCTCTTTTAGACGGCCTACTTACAAGATGAAAGATGTTCAAAAGCAGTGTGTGCTAATGCTGTGGCAGTCTCTCAAGGATAGATATAGTGTAGCTCAGCATCATCCACAGTACATAGAGGAAGCGACCCCCATATAGAGAGATGAGAAAGAACTACATTGTGCAGATCAACTAGGTATGAAAAATGTTTATCTTTAAAATATAAAGTTTGCACATAAAATAAAATTGTTTAAAATGGGCACATTACACTGAAATAGTATAAAGGAGAAGCCGCACAGCGTGCAAGCACACCGTCCCACCTCTCGCAGACATCTGCTGTCCCCGGACCAGTTCTCAGCCGTTAATGGATCGCGGTCTATGGTCCCAGCTCAGCCGCGTCCCCGCGAGTCTGGGTGCCTGACACCAATTCCGGTTTGGCTCCAGTGGTGTTCAAGCAGGCTGCGGCGTGCCTCCTAAATGCTCCGTGGAACAAAGTACTCCCACTCAACGCATTTCGCCAATGTGAAAGTAACGGCTTTGTCAGGAGTGTGAAGTACCTATCTGCTTACAGACTTTAAATTGCGAGTGCAATAAAAAACTAATTCAAATAACCCTGTGTTCTGTTTTAATTGTAGATACTGTGGATTGGTTGGTTCTGTGTTAATTGTTAATTTCGGGGGTTAACATTCATTGCTGGTATAAATTTGAGTAGCAGCCAAAAGTTTATTGTTAGCTGCTATTCAAAGCCTTATTGCTAATAGAAGATACATCCAAACATATTCAATATAAAAGGATCATGAGTGATTAAGTCAAACATAATAAATTCTTATACAAATCCAAATCTCATATAGAATTCATAATAAGAGAAATATCATTTATACAATAATTAAGATGTCACTATACAATAAATATGTATCCCAGATGGTTCTAAATAATTTTTTAGATAATTCTAAATACCAAGAGGGAAGGGGTGAGAGAAAGAGGATGGGGAAGAAGTTGAACAAAGATCCTATAACCCATTATGATGGTAGACAATGATAGACATATACAGTAGATACAATGTATTCTCAATATATTTCTAATGGTTTACAGTGTTTCGCATGCAGGGCATAAATAACTGCAATTAATAATAGATGAACAAAACAATATATATATAAAAAATATATATAAAAATTTATAAAAAAATAATATAAATGGCAGAACTGTTTAGTAAATGCAGGGAAAAGGGAGACCAAAAAGCGCACCAGCACAAACGGAGCAGGAAGAACCCAGGACAAAAAAATGATTAAAAGGGCACTTTAATGTGACAAAAGACCCATCCAATGCATTTCGAACGTCGCAGCGTTCTTTTTCAAAAAGAACGCTGCGACGTTCGAAATGCATTGGATGGGTCTTTTGTCACATTAAAGTGCCCTTTTAATCATTTTTTTGTCCTGGGTTCTTCCTGCTCTGTTTGTGCTGGTGCGCTTTTTGGTCTCCCTTTTCCCTGTATTGCATTGAGTAGCTGCACAGCCTGCCTGCCTGCCCTACCAGGATGTGAGTACTTGTATATTTTTCAGGGGAACCTGCCAATGAGACTGATGGTGAGTGGGTTGCACCACACACCACCTGTCTTCAGGAGGATAGTACCCATTATATGACACAATAGGTACTATATCATTTGTTAGTACCCTGGTACAGTGGTCTGGCTTATTATCATTTTGAGATATACCTGCATTTGAGCGCTTCAGCTATTTTCCATACTGTTTAGTAAATGTACTTCTAATCTAATTTAAGCATCAGTAATTTAAACAAATATTCATAAAATAATATAAAACCAGAATTCTACAATGTCATCCTAGAAGAGGAAAAAGGAGGAAAAATGAGAAAGAGAGAACTGTTAGGGAAAAATAGCATATGAATATCATTTGAGGAAGGGAACAATATCTAGTTCCATGTTGAGTCCCCTAGGTGTGAGGCTCCTCAAACGATGGATCCAGAATACTTCCCTCTTCAGCAATTCAAGATCCCTGTCTTCCCCCCTCCAATGCTGCAGGATGTGCTCTATGGCCATAAAAGTTAGACCTGTTGGATCCCCTTTGTGGAACATTTGTCCTTTCGGGGATTTCTACCCCTAAGACACGATCACTTTTTTAAAATATCCCAATGTTTGTTCATGATGTTTATAATCTTTTTGGCTTCCTTATTGTAGCCTGTGAGGAATGCAAAGTCAAACTTCCCACTATTCCTCAGTTTTTTTGTTTTGGGCTGTAATAAATCGCTCCTAACTCTTAAATCAGCTTCAATTAGAGCTTTCTCTATTTTTTCCTTCCTATATTCCTATATTCCTTCTCCAGGAATCTATTGCGAATAAGATCTGCTTGAATTAAAAACTGGTCCTTGTCTGCACAATTTCTCTTAATTCTAGTGAATTGTCCAGATGGGACATTGTCCATCCATCTGGGCAAATGACTGCTCAACCATAAAGTATAATTATTTTTGTCAAACTCCTTAAAATAAGTCTTTGTTTCAATTTGGTTATTTTCTGTTAGACTGTTAGATCAAAAAAGTTTATCTGATCTCTACTACTTTGGGTGGTGAATTTCAAATTGTACGTATTTACATTAATTCTCTTAAAAACCTTTTTCAAATCTTCCTCTTTCCCTTTCCATATTAAAAAAACATCGTCAATGAAATGACGCCAGAGGACTAGGCCCGCACCGAGCTCGTCTCCAGACCAGATATATTCGCTTTCCCAAACTGCCATAAACAGATTGGCATTGCCGTTCCACAATTCTGCAAATAAAAATCTCCACCGTACCAAAAATAATTATGATTTAAAATAAAACTGATGCCATCAATAATAAACTCTGCCTGAAGTTCCGGTAAATCTTTGTCCTTTTGTAATATTTGCTTAATGGCAGCACATCCTTTTGTATGTTGTATGGATGTATAAAGTGACGCTACGTCACAGCATGCCATGTATACTGTTCCTCCCACAGTATTCCATTAAGGATATTCAATATATCCATAGTATCCCTTAGATATGATTTTTGTTGAGTTACATATTTCTGGAGAAACCTATCAATATACATAGATAGGTTTGCTGTAAGTGAGTCAATCCCAGAGACAATAGGTCTGCCTGGGGGATTCACTACACTTTTATGGAGTTTTTGGGAGAAAGACACTCTCTCAAACAGTGATAAGTGATAAGTCCCTGTTACATAACGCAAGCAAGCAAAGATTTATTGAATGCTAGCAATATATTAAACATTAACAACATAATATAAAGTAGGAACAATGATGCCGATTCAGCTAGGGCCGCCTCTTCTCTCCTGTGAAAAAGAAACACAGCAGAAACATGCAAGCAAGACCTGGGTTTCTACATTACTGCTGGCAGAATGCATAAAAAAAAATAAGTTGCGTAATGCAAGAGAAAAGACATGCTGTTATGGCAGCTTCCAAAGCAAATACCGGGATTTCTTTCCAAGTTTTCCCCATGTGAATTTCTCGCAATTTGAGCTGCGTAGGGAGAGCCACCTCTACCTGCTCAGCTCTCGCAGTTGATCGCAGTGTTTTTATTAAAATTTGAATACTAGTGTGCGTGAGCAAGGGGGGGCAGGAGCAGAACCGCATTTATTTGATGTCTGGGGACTCCCTGCTTCCCGAGGTACAGGCCCCGGTGCCAGCATCTCCTATGCATTTAAATGTCCCAGTCACGTGACGCGAGGGATTAAAACATTGCATGAGGATACCAGTACCCCATAACAGGGCCTATAATTCGGGGAAGCAGGGGGTCCCCAGACCTGAAATCAAAGCGATTCAGTGCCGGAGACCCCCTGCTCACGCACTCTAGTATACAAATTTCAATAAAAACAGCTGTTACATTAGCAGTTAGCCGCTTAGGCAATAAAGGGGTTAAACCTGAATCGCCTGTTTATTGGGGGTAAAGGAGGTGGATAAAAGGGGTAGTTACCCCATTGTGTGTGGTTAGGCCTGGGTTAACCACTCTCGCTACCCATCCGGTAGGCCTAACCACCCACCCTTGGAGAAACTACACCCTTCACCCAATCTCTCTTGGAGATGACGTCACATCCTTCAAAAAATAAAGCCTGTCACATGGTACAGCATCCAGTCCGATTGGAGCTATACCATCTGACCCTAAAATGTGACATCACAGGCCTTATAGAAGGCCTGTTCCATCTCATTTTAGTTTAAGAAGATGATGAGACAATATGTACCTAAGGATTCCTATGGATTACAAGTAAAGAAGATAGAAGAAAGAAAATGTTACCTGATGCAGAGGATTGCATCACGGATTGAGAGTTTCCTGATACAAATGGAATCGGAGGGTGAAGACATCTAAAGGTAAGAAAAATATTGAATATACTGTATGCAATTTTTATTTTTCAAGGTTTTTTACTGTATTTTTTGGTTATTTTGCTTAACCATTGACTGCCAATGTATTTATCTGTGCCCCTTTAGAGTATAGATAAATACAATGACAGGCAATGCATTTTTTGTCAAATGGTTGTTTTTAATTAATTGTTATGTTTTGAATTTCTGTTTATTGTTTTGATTTAATTGTTATGTATTTGTAGGGTTTATTTTAATTAAAAAAAATTCAGCAGGTGTTTGATTTATTTTATTGTTGTGTTGTTTAGGTGATTTATTTCTTTAATTCTTGTGTTGTTTAACATTTGATTGCTTTCATTCTTGTGTTTAGGTGATGTTTTTTTAGGTTGCCTTTTGACTGCTATAACGGCATATCATGCCCGTATGATATGGGCATGATGTACCACCGTGCCAATCAATGGGTAGATGGTGGGGGCAGTTGCCCCAGGGTGGGTGGTTAGAACTCCTGTGTTGGTAGCGGGGGAGGGGGTTAGCCCCTTAATTACTATTGCGGTTACTTATCGATAAGGTGATTATTTTTTATTGTGTTCCTGCCAATGAAGGACATGGACGCGGAGGACAGGGATGAGGATGGCCTTCATCCTGGCAGGGGTAAGTAGAAGTTATATTTACTTTATGCTGGCTGGATAATGTTTTATTTTGAATGAGCAAATGCACTATTTTCCACATTTGAAAAATAGTAATTTTGCCCATTATTGTACCGTAATGTTATGGTTATTTGCACGCATTGAGGGCATACTGTAGGTAACCACACTGGCAATGAATGGGTGTATCGACTAGTATTGTGTTGCAATGTTTATTTTGGGTAGCAGGGGTGGGTGAAGGTGGCATTTGGCCCGCGATAGGTGTTTATAGGTGTTTATAGGTGTGGATAGCGAGATGGGTTAACACCTTCATTATCTTAGTAGTATTAACCGCTAAGGCAATGAAGAGGTTAACTCCTCCTGCAAACCCCCCCCCCCCGCAAGGCCTAAACATCCACAGCGGGCCAAATACCACCTTCACCCACCCCTGCTACCAACAATAAATCGGGCATTGGTAGTTAACCCCTTCATTGCCTTAGCGGTTAGCCGCTAAGGTAATGAAGCTGTTTGTAAATGTATTTTTATTACATCGGGTGGAAGCCGGAGGTCTCCGGAGCTGACATGTGTATCAGCTCCGAAGACTTCTGGCTTCAATCCGAGGCACGAAAAATGCATTGTATTTCTAAGTCCTGCTCTCAGACCCCCATCTCGCCACCTAGGGCTAGAAAAATGAAATCTTTGATAAACCCGCAATTCCAGAGCTCCAATTATCTCATCAGGGCTACTATAATAGTTGAAATGTATCAAAATTGTGCTTTTTGGATGTTTGCTGCTCCCACTCGTGTGTTTGAGCAGGAGCCAGAAATCGCCAAAAAAAAGCAGGCTTTCTGAATAGCTAACTCTCCAAATCCAGGGGAGCGAAGTAGGGACCATTAAAAAATAAAGAAAATCTACATAGTGCAATAAAGCTACCACAGTGAAAAAATTATATTGTAACCCAAAAAGGCCTAATCACAATAGAGCAGGGATTATCAAGCAATATATAGACCAATCCAGTGTTGCTAGCCGCCCTGGATAGTCTATGGTGGTAGTCAGCAATCTCAGACAAAGAGATAAACAAGCATAGTGCAGATCAAACACAATACTTTATGAACAGATAAAACAAGGCTCACAAATGGAGGCTTACTATCTTAAGGCAGAATAAAGGCAAGAACAATGCAGTAGTGCGGTACAGTCTCACCACTCCCTCTCACACGGTACACGCCTGCAGTCTCTTCCGCATCCGTTGGGTCCGATGCGTTACTTCCAGTCACGCGATCTCGTTCTCTGAGGACATCACCGGCTCCTGAGGATAAGGCTGCATTCTCTGTATCTTGCCCCAGCTGCTGTGAGCTAACTCAACGCGTTTCGATGTTACTAATGAAGTCTACTTCAGGAGTTGCTCATAACTACCCCACAGCTAATTAAATACCCTCATCTAAAATTCTATTGGTAGATATTAACTAGCATCTCTAATTATGCCTCCATGTCTAGTCACTATACAGATTGCTGAAAAGCTGATATCAGGCAAAGTTAATCTATCACAAGATATAGGAATAATCTACCATAACAATTGAAAACATATGTATTACATATGAAAAAGTGCTAAAATTACAATATACAATAAAATCATATCAATACACATAATCATAAATTGATATAAAATATATTAAAATACAAGTTAAAAATTATATATATATATATATATATATATATATAAATATATATATAAATATATATATATATATATAAATATATATAAAAAAAATATATATATATATATATATATTTATTTATTTATATATATATATATATATATATATATATATATATATATATATATATATATATATAAAACCTTTGGATTATACTGTCCCCACACAGGATAAGCAAAGGTCACTAAACATCACTACTCTATCAATATAAACCTCATGACGATAGCTGGGTGGTGGTGATGGCATGTAAATACAAAAAGAAAAAACAAGTATTAGTCATAAATACAAATTATTAAAGTATTAAAAGGAAGAAAGCGAATGAAAACGCCAAAACAAGCTAAAAAAATGCTAAAAAAACGGGTAGGTACCCAACGGGTTAGGTGGGAGGAACAAAATATAATGTTCACAGAAAAACACCCAGCACTATGTCCACATTTAGTCCACACGGAGCCAGGGTCTTCAACATAAAAATCCAAAATGTTTCACATTTAGTAAATTCTTTAATAGCTACCTTGCAACATTTTGTGAGAACTGCAGACCTCGATGAGTTGGTTATCAAGCTACTAGATTAGGCCCCACTATGTTTTGTGTAATTGTCTTGGGAACACCAGTGACCCAATGTTAAGACATCTAAAATGTATTGTGCTGTCACCGGTACAATAATTACCTCCTGAAACTACACTTTATCCATGATTCCTAAAGAAAAAACAAATGCAACACTGTTTACATGTAGTTGATTGGAAAAGGATAAAGGGACATGGTCACATTGAAATACAGAAACCGGAATGTGCTTACAGTACCTTAAAATATAACTATGGTTCCTGGTCCTGATCCAAGTCTAGAGATTGCCCGACACACATGAACATTGAGTGGTAGCTTTGGCTAAGGTTTCATGTATAAATCATTTTTTTCCAGAATGCCTTAGTGCAAAATATTTCAAGAGTCACTGGTGTCTCATCAGAAAATATAATATCTCAATATTAATATTACTCAATTTTTTCTCCATGCATGTACAGTACTTGGTAAACTCTTTTAATCTTGTTAGCATCCCTTATCATGGGAAACACTCTGTATGAATAAGACAAAATTGGCTAAGAAGAAGAGTAGAAAATAATATAATCTCCATGCATATTACTTGGCATGTGCACATCCAAACTGAACAGTACAGCACTTAACCTCACACATCAGAAGGTTCAACCCTAATCGCATCTCATTAGTCTGATGCTGGTCTCAGAAACTGGAATATCATGCTTCTGCTGTAGAATTTCCCGAATATCGGCAGCAGACGGCTCATCCTTTTCCAGGATGATCTCATCCACCAGCCGAATCACTTCACTGTAAGAAAAAATTAGGAATATGAAAAAGAGTACAGACGCGTAGAGATATAATATAAAGAAAAACATAGATGTAGAAGTGTATATAGTAGTGTACTTGCTAGGTTTTGACCCCTATTAAAGAAAAAGAGAAATCACCCGCTCTGCCAAAGAAAAAGTGTTTAATCTAAGGGGTGCACTGGGGTTGATTAGCATAATTATAGAACAAAAAAGTGGGGGTCACTGCATCAGACGCAGAGATTCCCTTAGAACCCCTTTTAAACTAGGTGCACTCTCCTTGGTCAATAAAGATCAAACTGACATTAAGACAATGTAGCTAGTTTGCAGTTTTAGCACAAAAAAAAAATGGGGTATGTCTACACATACATAACACACAATGTACATACATAAAAAGAAATATAAGTTTGTGGTTTCACTACTACTGTATATAAGAGTCAAATGACCTTTAGTTAATAAAGTTATCTTC
Organism: Ascaphus truei; assembly: GCF_040206685.1. NCBI lineage: Eukaryota > Metazoa > Chordata > Amphibia > Anura > Ascaphidae > Ascaphus > Ascaphus truei. Next base: position 408,491,670 of record NC_134485.1, on the reverse strand, counting down.
TTTTATGGAATGATCTCCATGTAGCTATATAAGTGTGTTATTTGAGGGTTATTGTGATTTACATTCTACACAAATACCTGATAAAAATGTATCTTATGCAAGAAAAACTTTGTTTAAAGACCACATATACTATTGGACACTTTAATGGTGATTGACGTAATTACACCACAGGAAGGTTCTTTTTAATCCTCTGTTATGTACTGATGCTGCGGCCGTTATTCGAACACATCACAGCGCCGATTTTGAGTTCTCTGCTGTTCCCCACGCAGCATGAACACGGCCAATCGCCCCAGGCACTCGCGCATATCGCGGATGTTTTGTTTGAATTTCATGGATTCTATTTCTTCGTTTGCAATAAAAGGGATGAATTGTAATGTGTACAGTACTGTGCTACTGTGCTCCTGTGTCAACTTCATGTTTATAAAAGCCAGAACACTAAAATTTGTTTTTCTGCGCTCGCCACGCTCACAACTTAGTGCGGGAAGCCTGGAATTCATCCCGCGGTTTCAAATCGGTTTCCGATGTACATGACGCGTGAAGTGTTCGAATAACGGCCGCTGCATCAGTAATTTTAAATGATTCTATAGAGGTTCTGCCTAAATAGATAATACTACAATTCATGTGTCCCATAACGAAACGGTTGTAGTACTACATGCTTACTTAAAATTTCTGGTAGCAATAAATAAACAAGCACTCTTTCACTCTTGTATTTAAAGACTAAGCATACCAGTTTACAAAGTCTTCCACTATAAAAGGTGGACTAGACTAGTTTGTATAAATAATTGCTTGCTTCTTAAGGCATACTGTACAATGTTGCAAATTGCTAGCTCATGAATACATTTAGTTGCTTCTCTAGGCATAAGACCTTATAGAATTGTTTGCTTTTAATACATATGTTTGCTCCATAGTCTGTAAGACATTGCAGGGTTGTGCAGAAAGTATTACAGACAAATACTTTGTTTTACCTAGCTTCGAGGTGTACTTGGATCACTATAGAGGAAAGTATTTCACTCCCTCCTGTTAAGGTGTCTGCTGATGTATCATACTTTGTGCTAGCTCATGAATACATTTGGTTGCTTCTCTAGGCATAAGACCTTATAGAATTGTTTGCTTTTAATACATATGTTTGCTCCATAGTCTGTAAGACATTGCAGGGTTGTGCAGAAAGTATTACAGACAAATACTTTGTTTTACCTAGCTTCGAGGTGTACTTGGATCACTATAGAGGAAAGTATTTCACTCCCTCCTGTTAAGGTGTCTGCTGATGTATCATACTTTGTGCTAGCTCATGAATACATTTGGTTGCTTCTCTAGGCACAAGACATTAAAGGATTGTTTGCTTTTAATGCATTTGTTTGCTCCATAACACATCAGACATTGCAGGGTTGTGCAGAAAGTATTACAAACAAACACTTTATTTTACCTAGCTTCTGAGGTGTACCTGAATAACTGCAGAGGTAAGTATATAGCTCCCTCCTGTCTAGATGTTTGCTCATATATCAAACTTTGTATTTGAGCAATTAGAACTGCTACTTGTCAAGAATTTAGCCAAGGTGGACAAACTTCCAGTCTGGCCTGCGTATTATACGATGTTGAACATGCAAATGGTATATTCAAAGAGTATAACTAATCTAAGGTCACACTAATCACATAATCTTCACACACAGATCTAAATGCCATTAAAATGACTATCAAAATGTGACACAGTATTACTGTAGCATGATAATTATTTGCCAGGGATCCTAGAGAATATTGAGAGATTCTCTTGTATATAGATTAGACTGGAGTATTATATAAGCCTTTGAATGTCTATTGTCATGGTAGTGGTAGCCGGCCTTCATAGTAAAGGTGATTTGCGGCTGTTTGCCCCTAAAACCATGTGTAATGCGCTGTCTATGTAAGCCCATTGGGCCGGTAAATGTTTTAAATGTATCCCCTGTAAACCATGTTCCCTTAGCTGTCCCCTATGAGCTCATAAGCTGGGTATGTCCTGTGTGTTTTAGGCCGTTGTGGGAAATAGCTGCAGAACTGGGACTTCAGGAGCATAAGTTTGAGCGTGGATGTTGGGGGACAAAAAGGGTTAAAATGTGTGTAAAGTGTTGCTGACCGCTTCAACCGGTAGTACTATAATTGTACCCGCGAATCGTGCATGTTTTCAGGTATGAATCTATGTATAAAGACGGTGTATTTTGGTAGTAAAATTACCCTATGTAACATCATTGCCCAGCCAGCAAGTTCTACAACCGAGTTTTAAAACACAATGCAGGAGCATGTTTTAAAACCAAGTTGTAGAATCGAAGTTTTCAAGCCCAAGTTTTAGAAATGTATTTTCCTGTGAAAAGGTATGGGTACAGTAATTCATCTCTATGGAGGCAGTTCTGGTAATTCTATTAGCCAGGATATCTATTAGCCAGGTGGATCAAAAGGGAGGATGGGAGTAGTGAGGTGTCGGGCCATCTGGTTGAGCGGGGAAGGGTGGTTGAGCTTGGGATAGGGTGGAGGGCCAGGTCCAGAAACAAAGGCTCTGCTTGAGAAAGCACCTTGCTGTTTGTCCAAATAAAGCCCCCTTTTTAACTTACCTGAGTGCTGCTTATCTTGGATTTTCCCATTCAGTTGCTGCTCCGGATGTTCTTTCTTTTTTGTGTATCTTTGCCTGAAACACTGGAAGCACATGACAGACGGAGCGTGAGAGTCCATAGAGCTGACAGAGACGCTGGATAAACAGCCGCAACTACCGGCATAGGGCCTCATGCAGTAAGCGCCATGACATGGATATTCCGAGGTATACACTGCGTGATGTGTTTCAATAACAGTCACTGCATCTGTATGTGTTTTGGGGGGGGGGTGTATTTATTGAAATATAGGCCATCTTTACTTATTTTTACAAAATGAATGGTACCACAGGCCAGCGAGGACCCACGGGGACCACCCGAGGACCCCCAGACGCCCACAGTGACAACCAGAGGACCCCTTTGAGGCCACCGTACACGTTCGGGGACCACCCGAGGGCCCCAAGACACCCATGGGAACCACTCGGGGACCCATGCCGGCCTATGTTATTAATTGTGTGTTAAAATAAATATTATGGTTTTATGTGGGGGCACAGAGGATGGTTGTGTTATTTTGCACACTACTGTACTGTACGAGTTTTGGTGTGGGGGGGGTGTATTTATTGAAATATAGGCCATGGGTTTTTTGTTTAAATACAGGAATGATACCGCAGGCCAGCGGGGGGACACAGGGACCACCCGAGGATCCATGGATGCCAATGGGGACCACCCGATGACCCCCAGGATCTCACGGGGATCACCTGAGGACCCCTCGGACACCGGCAGGGGCCACCCGGGGACCCCTGTGGGGCCCCTGGACATCTGCAGGGACCACCTGAGGGCCCCCAGATACCCGTGGGAACCACCCGAGAGCACCCAGACACCCGTGGGAAACACCCAAGGGCCCCCAGACACATGTGGGGATGACCCAGGACACCCTGCTTCCCGAGAAACATGCCCCGTTATAGGGTGCCGATATCTCCTATACATGTAAATGTCCCACGTCACGTGACCGAGACATTTCAATTAAATTAACATATTTTTATTTTGCCCGAGATTTCCGCAGAGAGAGGCAGCTCTCTCTCTCTCTCTGCAGCATAATCAACTCGCCGGGTGAGCCCTTTTCGGAGGGCAGATCATCTTGTCACAGACTACTTGCCATGTTTGCAAATGTTGCTATCACTGGTATTCGGGACTTTCTGTATACCGTGATAGCAATGCTGTCAATAATGGCGATTTAAAAACCCTACTGATTTTTTCTATCGGACTTCACTGCATGAGGCCCATAGTCAGGCGCAAGTGCACTGATTTTATCACTGCTTTGTGAATAGGCCCCAGTATGTCTGGTTAAATGAACATGTCATTTAGTAATCTATATGGAATACAAAATACATGAAGACATAATTATGTTATGGATTAAAAAAAATATTCTGACTGTGTTCCTTCTGTCACATATGTATTATTTTGGTGTTTCATTGATCTAATATATGTGGACTAGCATTACTGGACTTGGCACCCTAGATCCCAAAGGTGGTATATAAATCATCTAGATGACATTAAATACTAGACGGACATGATAAATGATGCTACACATTATGGAGTAACCTTATACTGCAGATAGCATTACGGTATGGACATATGAAAAATATAAAGATAATTGTGTGCAATGGATGCCAATATTTATGTTTGGCCTTTGTTTCTGTTTCACTTTTTGGTGACATCCATATGTATGTAATATGCCTTGTGGATTTACAGAATATCTAGATACTTACTGAGTAAATATCATCTAGGAGGTCAGACAGACATTGAGACGTCATCAGAGCCATGTATATCCATTTATTTACAGAGACAGTGGTTTAGTATATTGCATACCTTGCTATGTTCTAACTATCTGGACATTAATAACTGGTATTCAGTAGACAGAGCACATGAAGACCATAGACATGCATTGGTATACTGACTTGATCCTTGCTGGCCGCCATTTATAAGCTTATTGATCTGCCTTTATGTCATACTTGGATTATCTAACCCTGCTACGTGATATATCCACTGTACTTAAACATTTATACCAGTATATAAGAAGACCACAGACAACTTTGGATAGACAATATACTTTTATTATTTGTTTTGGGGCCCAGTTTGATTATTTGTTGATCATTACCTTCCACAGTGATTAGATATATTTATATATGCAATTTTCATGATCTGTAGCATTACTGTATGTCTTATTTCTCTAATATATCTGATATTTTCAATGAACGTTTTCAATCAGTGTATTCTGACCGCACTCACATATGGATGTGAAATTTGGAACCTAAATGCGAAAATAATTCAGAAGCTTTAGATAACACAAAGCAGTATGGAGAGATGTATGCTGGGTATTACCAAGAGAAAGGAAAAAGAATGAATGGGTTGGAAACCAAACAAAAGTCTGATGTCATTACAAAGGTGAAAAAATGAATATGGCAGTGGGCTGGACATATTGCAACCAGTCCCTAGCCCAGTGGTTATCAACCTTTTCTTTGGTTAGAGAACCCCATAATTCATTTTTAAAATTCTGGGGTACCACAATCATCGACCCCTGTCTCTCATCTCCCCATTGCTCCATCTCTCAGCCCCCCCTGTGGACCCCGTCCCTACCCCTCCCATTGCCCCATCTCTCTCCCCCCATCACCCCAGTCTCTCTCCCCACTCCCGTCACCCCTGTCTCTCTCTCCCCCCCTCCCGCCACCCTCGTTTCTCTCCCACCTCCTGTCACCCCGTCTCTCTCCCCCTTCGCTCTCCTTCTTACACTCCTTCTCCCCCTCACTCTCTTCCTTACGTGCGTGCACACACTCTCCCTCTTAAACACACTCTCCCACTTACACTCAGACTCCTACATACACATACACATACGCACACTCCCACTTACATGAGCACACACACACACACACTTACACACACTTACACTTACACACACATTCTGATCTCCTGTACGGACCTCTTCAGGAGTGAAGCACTTGAATGTGTTCCCCTCCTCTCCCCCCTCTCACTCCCTGCGAGAGTGCTGCCGACGGCTGCTGCTTATCTCAGGAGCCGCCGTCCACTGCAGCTTGGGGCTCCGCCACGCTGTCGGTCATGGTTGTCCCAGCTCTCCCCCTCTGGCGGCTGTGGAACCCCTGAGGGGTGCTTGCGGAACCATGGTTGAAAACCACTGCCCTAGTCTCTCTGTAACCATTCTTCTTCTTTGGGGAATTTATCAGCCTTTTCCTTGACCTATACCAGTTGATCACATCTGCACTGTTGTCATGGGCTGTTAAGGCTTGTCACATTACTGCAAAATAATTTATCCACCCCATTACTTCTGTGGGCAGACAATCCCTGATAACATTTTCCCTGATCTCTTGGACTTACCATGGTTAATAGATCCTACAAGGCCTCTTGCATTTGCTTAACTGGATATTTATAAACCACAATTAATTCTACAAACCTTTCAAACAACACTTTCACCCAAAGCCTTGTAGGTCTAATTTAATTAATTGGAATTCTCTTGATTACCAAAGACTATAGACAGATTTTCTGTTTTATGGCAGGGAAGCATATTCAACATCACTCAGTAGTAAATAAGGCAGACAAAGAAGGGACGGTAGCCATGTTGATCCTTTCTTCGATGAAGTAAAATAACAAATAAGGGAGAAGTATAAATACTGAGAATACGTTGTGTTTCTACATACTGTATACCCTTTTATTTTAATTACAATATCAATAAAAAATATTTTTAATCTGACAACCTTACACATGGATACTTTAGTGCCCTCAATAAACCAGGTTCTTTCTCTCTAGTTCCTATATAATATTTGTAAATAAGATATTGGAAGAGAAATAAGATGACATTGTTCAACACAATGTTCTCTCTATAATTGCCTCCTAAGCATATATATCATGAGAAGTCCCAATCAAGTCCATATATTCTTTACATAATGTATTTACAGTCTGGGGGTTTCCAATTGATGGAATATTAAAGATACAGGTAGCTCCTACCTGGCTCAACTCTCCATGAGTGCCCGCAGCTCCAGGCAAGAAATAAAGTGCATAATACACTTTTCAGTCTATGACTGCATAGATAGACCCCCCAGAATGAGACTGTGATCCTTATGTGGGTTTGAAGAACTCACTGTTGCTGCTAGCGTGTTCCTCTGATCTTGTCTCCTGGATTGTGATGGGAATCCTCTGGTGTGCTGTCCGCCAAGGTGCTGAGATTAATGTGGAGAAAAATGCGACGCACCATCGTTCAAATGAATAGAGAGCAGGTGACATCAAAAATAGAAAAATGTTTTTGATCATGTTAAAAACAAGGCACATACCAACATGTTTTGCGCAGTGCGCTTTCTCAAGGTCATCTCAAGGATACAGAAGTAGAAGTAGCCTGACTTACATATATTCCCCCCTGAACCACATCAAAAAAAGCAAAATGCAGAGGCTCCATAAAAGTTAACGCTGAGGCTGCATGCAGAGTGTCCATTCTTCTGTATCAGACACCCTACAGCATAAATCTCTGCTGCCCTGGAAAACTGAGGTTCTTAAAGTTGCTCAGGCTTCATCTGCACTTCTAATAGTTCTAGTAGCCAAATACTGTAGGTCGAGAAGAAGTGTAAATTCTTAGAATGTTTTTAGGGGACCAACATGAGAATTGTTCATAGATAAAATGATTGTGTATCGAACTTTCATACCTTCACAGTTCTCTTCAGGTTTACAGTACATAATGTACTAAGGGGCTAATTATATATGGTCCAAAGCAGCCAGTTGGCCCATTTTGTAACAAAATTCCCCATTGCCTGAACAGGCAAGACCAACAGAATAAGACCATAAATTTAAAAACAATCCAAAAGGAATCATTAAACTTTTCTTGTATAAAAGTCAGAATAAATCTTAATTGTGGTCCTAATATTGCATAGCTAAGATAATTTGTAACAAGCTTGTTTTCAGCAGATTGATTTACAGAACAATATACAGTATAGCAAGTGTAAAAAGGTACGGCCATTCATCTACTCCTTAGCCATAAAGGAATATTAAAACACAATGTGTAGAACTAGTTAGTAATTTCAAACATAATAACTATAATAAACTGTTTTAATGATGCATCAAATAAAATATCCAAATTGAAATTGTTCTGACATAATTACAATTATTGCATTACACAGGAATTAAGTTCTACTCACAGCTACTAATGCACTTATTTTTCCCATTCGCTCTCAGGTATTAATTTACATGTAGTCATTCATTCATTTACTTTACATTTTTTAATTTATGATTCCTTTCATTGTCTACAGCATTGTTTTCCCCATAAGGGCCATATTTATTAAGCAGAAGCATTACATTTGAAAAATCACAAATTTTCCATCAACAGGGCATAGTTTTAATAATCTAGTAACAGTGATATTTTATTTTGATTGTATTGTGGTCATACATGCTGGCTTATGCACATACATGTCAATCTATCTTTATCTATATACTATTATCTATCTATATTGTCTTAGTGAGTCCTGGTCCCTACAGGGAGTTAAGGGGCTAAATATTTTACAGGCCCTAGTTCATGTTGGGAATGTTAATGAACTAATGTGAAGTAACATATTTTATGTTGTAAGTCATGTAGGCTGATGATTAGCCAGTCTCTGTTCCTTCAGAATGTGCTGGAAAGGTCAAACCTTCAAGGGATGACTGAGTAGTTAAGTCCTTCTCTTTTCCTACCCAGCAACAGGCGCAGGAGAAAGCTTATAAATATAAGGGACCTGGATCATTTCCCTCAGATCTTAAGTGGAACCGTGTTGACGGGATCTCCAGGGCACCTAGTTCTGTAATTAGGGGTAATCAAGAAATTTCTTGTTTTCTAGTTATGGCAAGTCTCCCAGTATATGGCCTTTAATATTCGGGACTTCATGAACTGTGAGACCAGACATATAGGTTTTTTATAAAGTGCCCATGTGGCCTTTTGTACATCAGCAACACATCAACAAAGATTAAAGAAAGGATTTATTTACATAGATCTGAAATCCGTAAAGCTTTGAATACCCCTGTGAATATCAAGGACTTTAAAATTCAATCAGATTCCAGTCACTTCCATGAGAGAGGGCATGAGTTGGCAATCCTGTGATACATGCCAATCACACACATTCCTTGTCTATACAGAGGGGAGGGGGGAGAGATAAACTTCAGCTTCAACTGGAAGCAAGGCTAATTTTTAAGCGTAATACTCTCTCCCCGAAAGGATTAAATGAGGATTTTAAGGTGGGATGTTTCCCTTAGGCTATTGTGGTTTTGTGTCCTTATGAGTGAAGACCTCTGGTCCTACATTATGGATGAGTTATATTACCAGAATTATATGGATGAGCATTCACCGGGATGTAGGCACATCACCCGGTCGCTGCTACAGATGCTTGCAAAATGAAGGGCATTGAGTTTCAGTGATCTCCTGATACTGTCTTTTCATGCTGGACAGCAGCATAGCAGATGATGGAACTCTCTAACTTGATCCCAGGTGCCGACTAGTTGACTGCTATGTTTTACAAGTGGTTCCCTTGAACTAAGCATTCCACCCACCTGCAAGCGGTACAGTTGCCCAATTAAGATTGAATAATCAGTATAGCATGGTCCCACCAAGTACAATAATGATGTCATGTGTATTGTAAAGTGCTATGTACCTGGATATCACTATATAAATAAAGATATATGTACATACATACATTTGTACTGAAGAAGGATGAAGCCACACAGCTGAAGAAGCAGTTTGGCTCCGATGGTGTGAAGGAGGTATGCAATCATGGTTGGACATGACCACTATAGGAATGATGCTTTTCGTGTAGGAAGACACAGACAATGTTTCTGTAAATAACTTGCATGACATGGATATACTCCAGTGCAGTGGATAAGTGAACTCCACTGCTAGAATACTGTATGAAAAAATAAGGAATATATCCCATATATCCAAGGATAGAGCCAATAAAGTCTTCCACTTTCTTCATAGCAAACTAGGAAAGGGCTTGTCACTTTAAGTATGGCCACACTTTTGAACTAACATACAGTAGCAAAAAGAAGAGACAGCACACAATACCAATAATAAGGTGACACTCACACTTTGTAGTTGAATGTTCTCTTTACTTTAATTAAATAGTATACATGGATAGTGAAAATAACTTTGCTTTTATTTACACAGGTACAGTACATGTCGCACAGAGAATCAATGTTTAATGCTCATATACGTCTTTCATGAGGTCGGTATGTAATACAATAAAAAATAGTGCTGTCTAAATACACATCGGCAGCATCTGCTGGTTCAACAAGAAGTTACCTAATTCAATTTTTGAAGATCTAGAGTGTCCCATTGCAAGGCAATCACTGAAGGAATCCTCTCCTACTCTCTTACTGACATTCTCCCACTTGGGAAGAGGAACCCACATACTGTAGTGACGCTGAATGCAAAAACAAACTCTTTACATTCTGGCCGATACCAAACAAAGTGATTTCATCATAATGTGAAAATCATTTTCAATGGAACCCACATGTGGGATTTCTACTTCAGTCATATATTGAAATGACCCATTAAAAAAAGATATATTAATATAATTAGAAATCTAATATGGACTTATAATCAGACATACCTATATACAGTATATCTCATTCTTATATCTATCATTAACATTAACACACAAATACCAATATTAAAATTATCAAGATACCAATATATTAAAAATATATTTAAAAAAAAAATCAAAACCACACCATGTATACATCTTTAATCTATCGTTTTAAACATCCTTAAAACAGTATAAATGCACCCAATGTTACATATTCATTAACCCAAATGTATGTACAGTATGGTGTGGAATGTTGAATCACATAAAAGGGTATATGAAACACAAATACATCTTCAAATGTTACAACACTACCTAAAAATGTATATTGCATAGATATTATAAACATATATACAGAATCATCCTCAAATAACAACTATAGTATCTTTAAAAAAAAAAAACATCCAAGAACACACTTCAATAGACTATAAATCCACTTTTACATAAAGACCTTTATATCCAGTAACTTGTTCATTCCTTTTGGACCACACAGTTTAATTCAAAAATCCCCTTGGATTCCTTCCTAAGAAGTATATTTCTCATATCTCCTCCACTTTTAAGTGGAAATACCCAATCTATTATTTTATATCTTAATTGAAAACCCTATGTCTCATCTGTTGAAAGTGTTTAGCCACCAGTGTGAATCAATTACCTCACTGTCAGAGTTTTTTAAGTCTTGTCTAACGGCACATTTGTGTTCTGTTATCCATTTTTTGATTGGTCAAACGCTCTTTCACACATAACATATCCCACAAGGGTACCACAGAAAATAAATTGTGAAATGAAAATTGCAAGTATAAAAGTTCTTAATTTTATAATGTTTCCCCAATTGGGGGTGTCTCAACATACAGTATCTCCTTTACAGAGTTATAATGTATGCAGCTGAGACATGGGAACGTGCCAAAGCTCTTCTTTATCAGAAAACATTGCTTTGTACCAGTTATTGGTTTATCAGCTTTAACTAGTTGATCTCTGAAATTTCTCCTTCTGCTATAAGAAAACATGGGAGTTTTCAGAATGTTACACAACACAGGGTCACTGTCAAAAATATGTTAGTGTTTTTAGACTATAACTCTTAATATATCTTGACACTGAAGTATATTTTTAATCAAAAAGTTTTAAAATGTCTATCAGCAGTCGCTTGTGGCCTTTCCGAAAAATATGTTGCCATCTGATGTAATGTATCATTAAAGACAGTTGGATCTGGGACAATCCTGTTGACCCTTAGTAACTGTCAAAGGGGCAAGTTATCTATCAAAGTTGGTGTATGGAATCTATTCCCTCAAAAAAGTTGGTCCCATCCATGTCTTTAACATCAATATCCATTCCAATACCATCCTTTATTTTTGTAATGATAACATCAAAAAAGTTAATAACGTAATATGCCAACATCGGAAACTTAATTAAGGGGTATGGCACATTAAAGCAATTTCCAAAAATAACTAGGCACTCCATGCTGCCTGTCAATGAGGAAGACCTCATCAATGTACCTTCTCCACATGAGGCAGTGCAGCAAAAAGTCTAATTTCCTGTATATTACTGTACTGTATATGATCACCAAACATAGCCATGAATGTTTTTACATATTTAGGGGCAATGTTGGAACCCTTGTCAGTTCCTTGTTTATGTAAGTAAAAAGTACTTAAAAATGTGAAATATTTCTTTTTTAAGATCATTTCATAAAGATGTAGCTGGAATTCTTTAAACTCTGGTTTGTCAGTATAACCCATAATTTTATCAACAGCCTTCAAACACCCATCAAGGAGGACAGAGCTGTACAAACTCTCTATATCCATCGTTACCAGTAAAGTTTTGTCACTAACCTTATTCAAGTCCTTTGTTAGTTTCAGAAAATTATGTGAGATATAGAGGAGAGAAGTGTGAAAAGTGCTATGAGTGGAGGGATAATGTGGAGTGTATGGAGTGGTGGTCATCAGGGCCTGTTATAAAATGTTGCCGCACATAGGCCGCCATAGGCACTTACCTTTTTTCTGCCCTAGCCTCCTCCTATTTCAGTGTCCTGATGTCACATGGTGATGTATTTCATGACAACGGGAAGCCATGTAACATCACGTTGTCATGGCTCGGCATCATCATGTGACATCGCTGTATCATTTGATGCCGCAATACTATAGAAGAAGGACAAATCTGCAGAAGAAGAAGTAGCATTTTCTAGCTACGAAATGCGTAGGATTAATATATGCTGTATTAGTAGCTCTTCCAAGGTATTTTATCTGTATCCCTTTATTTGCTATTATCCTCCCGAGACAACGCTCGGGTGTCTGTACTGTAAGTCACGCCCCACCATGTGATGTAACGTGGAAGCGCGGACACTGAGAGGGAACTCGTCACTGTCAGTTGCCAAACACTCTGAGTGCGTTCCTGGGTGTATTGCAATCAATTGTATCCTGCTTTCTCTACCCAAATGGACTAGCACTACATTATACACGTGCTGTAGAGACTTATTTTCATCCACTACACACATAGTGTGTCTGCCAAAGCCGAGGATTTACATCAGTTCCACCTATGGTGATTGAATACTGATGATAGTAAGGAGGTGTTTTCCCGATGAGACTCCCAACCGAGTTGGATCTCCTCTATAAGCTGCCATCACCCTGAGAGGCCAAGACGATATCTGGAGACAACACAGGAATACTCACCAGAGGGATCCTCACTAATCTGATGCCAGCAGTGTGGTAATCTCTTGTATTTTACACGTAATTGCGATTGATCTATCAATTTTATGTACGCAGATTACTTACCCCTTTTTTATAATAAAATGTATTGATTTACGTCACTATTTGCGTTTTGTGCTGTTTTTTTGTCTTTTATTCTCTAGTAGGCCTATGCCTAAATATGGGCCTGGGGGTCATGGGAGTGTGAGAGGAGGCTTCCCAATATGGACTTGGAGCCATACTACCCCATGTTGATCCACAGGGAGAGAGACCAATTGAATTTGCTTAATGTAATACAGTTTACCATTAAAATAACAAATTATAGGCATTTCAGAATTACAGATATACAGGTAGTATTCTTTGTTGTATCAAAAACCATAGTACAAAATGGGAAATACTGTTTTCCTTTAATAAAATCTGATGGCTTTAGTCTCCCTGAATTTAAGATGTGATTGGCCTTTCGGGGGTTATTGAATCCAAGTCATCTTGGATTTTAGATTTTAGGCAGGTAATTTAGCAATCTTCTTATGTTAATTTGCATCATAGATAGTCCTTTAGGGAATTTTAAAGTTTGAAGAACATTGTTTGTTGTATTTTTGAGGAGCTCTTTCAGGATAATAGAAGGCCCTGTGTTGTGCTCAGTGTTCCCTAACAATACCAGTCAGATCACAAATACTGTAGAAATGTGCAGCTGCGTTTATGAGGAGCATAAGGGATTTTGTTCCATAGTGTTGAGTGATCAAAATCCCAGAGAATTCCTCAAACATCCTGTTCATAAAGCATTTTCAGCTGGATTTTTTGGTATTGGCTAAGAATTTGCCATGCATCTGTTTGTCCTTTACAAGTTCTAATTCCATCATAAGCAGAGATTGGATAAATAACCTACAGTACATGCAAATGTAGCCAGGATTATTGTAACCTGTGTGGCTTTATAGTCAGATATGTTCACTGCCATTGAATCCCATGGAAACTCTGTGATATTCTTTGTTATCAGTAAGTAAATGAAAGCTGGTTGCATCCACCTGGCTACATTTTCAAACTCAAAGTTTATTATGCCAAAGTAGAAGAAACAGGTGGGGGTTGTCATATACTGAATTTGATTCCTAATTTGCAGGTTGACTTAAAGCAAGGTTAATAATTATTTTCACAAAGTTAAAAGAATCATCCAGTATTTGTTCTTCGTACTTGCTGTTGATATGGCATTTAAGGACAAAGGTTTTAAAAGAAAGGGATGTGTTGCACTGAACAGTAATTATTGAATTATTGCTATCGAGGGGCTTCAGGTTTATAGATTCTTTCCCAGGGCTTAGTACCTTCATAAGAACAAATGGTTGGGGACCAATTTATTGAAAGCATTTCTATGTTTTTTTCTGGAATTATTGAACACTTGATTCCAAAAGTCTTGAGTCTGTGTTTTATGATTCTTTTAGTCTTTATTGCCTTTTGATGAGCAATAAAGCTACAAACCATATTATTAAAAGTTTAAAAGAAAATCCCTTTATCAAAAACATAAGTTATACCAGGTATATCTAGCATAAAAGTTGGCATTATTTTTATTTGCAGAAAATAAATGCGACATATGTTGATTTAAATACACAGTGTATTTCATGTAATTGTTTACACTCATGTCTTGGCATCGACTTAAAGAAAACTACAATAAAACAAAACAGTGCCACCATTTCAAAATAGTTAAATGCAACGCCTGATATTCTTCATAGCAGGTAACATTTACAAATAGAAAACTAAAAGGCAGTAAATAGATTGATTGCTGACAGTTTGACTGCCACAAAGTTATTATTTCTTAGGTGTATTTAAGGGAGCAGGTATCGGCCCAATGAGAAACATAATTGTTACTGTCTGCCATATGGGATATGATGTGAATTGCAATTGACTATTTTTTACTTTTAGTACTTTGTGCAAAATTAGGAGGGGGAGGGGGGGAGAAAGGGAGGGAGATAGGAAGAGGGGAGCGAGATGTATAGAGGGAGAGGGGGAAGGGGGAAAGGGGAAGTGGAGGGGGAAGGGGAGAGAGATTTTTCCTACTAAGTTGTTTTTATTTTCCTGACTGATTTGTTCACTCCTTGGTTTAATACCTGCTCTGAACAAATGGGTTGTCATAGAAAAAATGAAATTAAGAGTAGATTTTACTCTTCAATGCTTAGGGAGTTCTCAATCTTCTTTTATTCCATTTGGGATTTCTTTAAGGAGACCATGAAGGAAACACTAGGAGGAATGAAAAGCAGAGCATGGGACAGAACTTTCATAGACCCATATACAGAAAGCTGAATTAAACAATAGATAATGTAGCATTAATAACAAATTTAGGAGAATCCTTGCAAATGCTATGAATTACAGGAAAATCTACACCCACAATAATATTTGGTGGATTTACTGTGTGTTTGGGGGCTGCCTTTCTGTGAAAGAATGTGTTTTAGGGGAGAAAAGAATATCTGTGGTGAAAAAGAGGGAAGAACAATGAATCTAAGAGAAGATTACCTTGGAAAGAAATAAAGGGGAGGATATAAAATATGTGGGAAAAAGTTGGCATGAGCTTTAAAAACAATATTTCTTCCATCAAATTTATCAAAACAATATACAAACAATATTCCCCATCTAATAAGCATTGGGGTCTATTAATTAAACATCTATGTTGCCAATGCAATGTCTAGAGGATACTATGTAAATAAGACAGGAGGGGCTTTCTTCACGTCAGATAGGACGTCGCCGCTGGATTGTAAGGAGTTAGCACTACATACGTGTTATATTTAGGTTGATTGAACAGTGAGCATTTTGGGTATTGGGGGTGTTATAAGGGGCACTTTGGGATTTGGTCATTAAGCCACTTGCACTTGATAAAGACCACTGCGTTCGAAACGTTGTGTTAGCTTAATAAACTAATTTGTTATTTTTCAAATCCGTGTGACCCATCTTCCATCTTTCATCTCGTACTCTAGGATTGGATGCAGCCTTTTGTTCATTGACGGGAGCACCGGTAATTGTATCAAACTTTTTTGCGTTATTTGGTGTGTAGCACGTATCCGCATTCGTATTGGTGCCAATGCAATGTCGCCTGAAAACAGAAAGCAATTTTTACATGTCTTTTGTGTTTTATTACAGTAGTTGGAAGAAAAAAAGGTGAGGATTACACAGAAGGACCCGGGGGTGTACACTAGTCATGCAACTGTCACAATTTTATATAGAATAAAATCTTAAACATACCAACTTCAAGGCTTGCTTTCTCTAGAGACAGGATAATACTTGAAAAAAACAGGTGTGTAAAATCAGAAATAGTAGAACCTTATGCTCCAAAACCAGAACACCCGGCGAGCTCCCATCCTCTAGGTCTTTCTCGCCACATATTTTTAACATATGTTATGTTTTTCAGTTACAGTATATTATTTTAGTATCCTATTTTTTGGGGTATTGTATCCTTATTTTAAGCATTTTCATGCTTTATAATTCTATTTGAGCATTTTCTTTTTTCTTTTGAATTTTTTTCCCATGGTTCAGTAAATAGAAATCTAAACCCAAGCAAATTGAGTTTTCACAAAACCAGAACCAGAGTGAACACCCAAATACAAATCACATCTAAAACACCAAAAAACTTTTAGAACCAAAATGAAAAAAGCTACGGCAACCATGATTAATTTCTAGAAAAGGCATTTGAAAGTCTATCTTGGGCCCCTAAACTCGTTTTGCTTATAGTCACATCATGTAGACTTGGAAACAGCTGACATGGACCCAAGTAATGGCATGAAAATGAACATTTGAAAAGAAAACATCTTTGCTTCTCCAGGTTTACACATGAAAATGAACACACAGAGTGTGATCATAATGTTTCCCTAGAGAGTTTGCCTTTCCATTACATGATTCGCACAGTACTGTAAGTCCTGAGTTAGAATTAAGGGATGAGAAAATTCACTTAAGCACAAATATTTTGTCGCTTTGGATTTATTAGCGTGAGCTCATAGGCCTTAAGGAATCTGTGACAGGCATGAAAAAGCCCTCATGAGTTTTCTATATTTGTCATCTCTATAGGGGAAAAAACATTTACAAATCTATTTCACTTCACTGCTGTTATTGCAGGTATCTTGATTCAATATGCAACATTTCAGATTAGAAAATGGGATGTTGACTGATTTTATAATGTCTTTGGAAGCAGTTGTAACTAAATTGGCTGAAAATAAATTAAGTGAAATTGCATTCAGATAGTTTTTCACCAACATTACTATTTTACCCAGTTCTCCCCAGTATGTACTGTGAGCCACAATAGTCCAATTCCATGTTGTCTACTGTTTGTTTCACAGAATTGGGCATTGTCAGGAGATGTAGTTCATCAGTACAGTACTCTTACACAGTGTCACCAACAAAAATATTTGGGCCCATTTTAGAAGCAGCTCTTCCCCCCTTCCACATCCTACCACAAGGTGAACTGGGGGATCTGTGGGGGCGAGGGGGGGAAGGAGAGGCCTGGAGAGAGAGAGGGAGGGAGGTCTGGGGATGAGTGAGGGTATAAGGGTTCCAGTCCAGGGTTTTGATGGAACCTGCCCTTATGTGGCTGCTGTGACCATCTTCATTCCTGGCAAATCTCTCTCTGAACGTTGTGATTGGCTGCACCTGTTCCTGGGCTTAAATTGCAGCCTGAGTCTGCCTTTAGGAGGGTCTGCTGTATAGTTCTGCACATATTGGCTCTCCCTGCTATTTAGGGTCAGCCTCTTCCACCAGGAGGGCGCTGAACAATATCCTTGGTGACCTGTGCTTGTCACAAGCACATCTGCTTTACCCTGAGGCCTACCATGTTTCCTGAGGCCTACCATGTTTCCTGAGGCCTACCATGTTTCCTGAGGCCTACCATGTTTCCTGAGGCCTACCTTGTTTTCTGAAGCCTACCCTGTTGCTGAAGCCTTCCCTGTTGCTTTGGCTTCCCTGGTGCCAACCCCAGCCTGTGACCCCGACCACCAGTACTTTGCCACCTGCCTTGACCCCAGCCTGTGTCCTGATTTTGCACCTGTGCCGTTTGCCTTTACCTCTGCCTGGATCATGACTACGAGTACTCTGTTCTCTGTTCCTGCTTGAAATCTGCCTTTGTTCCTGTGATTGCCTGCCTGTGTTTGAACTTCTGCTTGGACCTGACTACCCCTGTCAGGACCCCGGAACTGTTCCTAACTACCTTGTCTTGTTTGCTGTGTGAGAGGGGGATACATGTGGACTGTACTGTAAGTTGAATAAATGGGTGGGTTAATTGTGCGGTTAATTTATACAGTACTTACTGGATAAGACTGTGTTTTTAAGAAACATCAAAGAAGCAGTGATGTAACAAATGGTTTCTATGGACTCCAGTGCACACGTCTATTTCCATTTTTAATTACATAAGGCATTCACTGCTTCTAAGTTATACTGGGACAGTGTATTTAATGTATTGTTTTATGACATAAACAGAAATAAATACAACTAGAAGCAGGTTTAGAGTGTTTGTCTTTTTTGATTCTGCAAATATCTGCAACTAAAAAAATATAAACTATGTATTTGTTTGATAAACTAATTACATTATCTGCTGCTCATACAAATATGATTTTCTATTTTCATTTAAAACATACTGCATTCCTTTGTTAATATATAAATGACATTTAAAATATTTATACAAACTGCATTAGGTATTAATGAATCTGCCCTGGCTGAAAACTCTAAGTAAGGAAAACACCAACTAATGAGGGAATGGCTGCTAATACACTTTTATAAGCATATTAAAATGCAAATATAAAATTGACAGAAGGGGAAACAATTCTTTTTAGAATGCTGTGCAATTTACATTGTAAGCGGGGATAACTAATCTATCAGATAATGTTTATATAAACTAAGAACTTATGCAAATAATAGAAAGTATGAGTTTATGTTATGAAAGTTATACAAAGAAATAGCTGTGTGTAAATGATTCATTCGTTACATTATTTATGAATACAATGGACTAAATTAAAGATGATTTATTTTCAATGGTTCATGTTATTTTTTTTTTGCGGGATTATGACACACGGTAGATAATAATTAAGAATATATAAAAAGCACATCAGTATAACGGTTAACCTGAGGAATTGATATTGGGAATAGTAAGTGAAGCCAATTTAAAAACGGGTAATAGATGCCTGCTGAAAAAATATAATTCTAAGATTAATCTATTATTTAGAGTGGAATATAACTTGAATTCATTCCAAACCAATCGTTATCTGTTGTAAGCACAGTTTAACATAAACAGTGTTAAAGATGTTAGGTATCAATATCACTGGATTATATGATAAAAAGATTGTATGACTGTCAGGAGGATATTTGAAATGTAATTACTAGAGAAGGGGAAACTATTAACCAACATTCAAATTCACTGTGACAATGGCGTTTACTCGCAAGTGAAAATATTCACAAATCTATTCAAAGAAAATTCGATTCGCCCACCTTTAAAAAGCCTTTAAACATTTGTGTGAATGTAAGCAGGAGAGCCGGTGGGCATTATGTGCACATTCGATTCGACCTTAACGTTTAAGGGCATCATGCAGTAAGCGCCGATAAGGCTTTTATCGGCATTTTCCAGCCAAAATTGGATTTGAGATTCAGTAAGCGCCGATAAGTGCTCAAAATCGGCAGTTTTTCTTGCCGATAAAAATTTATCGGCATGCGGCTGCCGATAACCCACTTATCTGCACTTTTCGGCACTTTTTGAAATCGGCTGTATTCAAGTAGCCCCGATCAGCTTATCGGTGCTGATCGGCACTCAGAAACGGCCTTGTGTGAGCTTCCTCCCTCAGAGAATGTTTCCAGACTGTGGCCAATCAGTCACTCGCATATCGCCCCCATTGAGAGGAATAGAAAGCAAGACGTGACTGATTGGCCACAGTCTGGATACATTCTCTGAGGGAAGAAGCTCACACAAGGCCGTGTGAGTTTTTTCTCATTTATATAGAGGACTTCTATTACTTCATTAATCCTTCTCTGAGGGATTAGTCTCACACCAGGCCGTGTGAGTCAATGAAACAGGAGTTAACTGTTTCTTTATTATATCTGATAATCATCATCACCCATTCCCCACTCCTCCTCTTTCCCTGCCCTTACACTTCCCCTTCCCCACAGCTCCAATACACTTATTACTTATATTATACAGTTTTATTATTATATATAATGTCTATGTATCTGCTCATTTATTGATTACACGTGTTTGTCTAATACATTGATCCTGTGTATTTTATTTTCTCTCAATTTCTGAGTCTAACTCCTTGCGCTGACCAATCCACCATATCCACTGGTGGTTGAAAGTCTTCAGAGAAATACCATTTCAAATGAATGTGATGAACTTCTGTTCACCTTGTCAGCTTCTAACAACTGTAGTCCCTCCCCCAAGACTTGACAGCACCCTGACCTTTTATTTGTTTCTACCACCTGTAAGCCGTCCCACAAGACTTGACCGTTACATGACCCTGTGATCTGGCTCGGTGCCCAACCCCACCCACTGTGTTCTCCTCTATGCTGTGATTACATATTAATTGCAGCTGGTTTCACACACCGGTACATGAGCGAAATAAAAATCTGAACTGAGCTACATATGAACACAATTAAATACCATATGGTACATGTTCCTATTTATGCTCTCAGTACACTACATGAAGCGAAAAAAGAGATTTAATTAAAAATAACGAAATGGGTTTGTGCAAATTATGAATGTTCGCCTTTGAATGCACAATCTTCCATGCAAGACTTGATGAGGCAGTAATGGCCTGTTTAGAGGTGTAACATAGATTATCACTAATTTATATATATATATTATATATGTATATATGTATCGACACATACATGAAAAAGTGAATTAGGCATTTGTGTGCACAGACACAGTATAACAAAGTTATATATTACTGTGACAAACAATGAGTGCGGATGTGCTTTGTGGTTATGCATGTTAACCCATTGTTTGTACAAAGATTCACACTTACATTCTGCTTTCAACTATAGGGCAAACATGTTGAATGCTTTGTAAGGTAGAAGGTTGCAGTGTGTGTTATTTGGAAGATCATTACACATAATCCCTTCATGCAGGTCAAGTTGTGTATGTTTACTCATAATGATGTCATCCACCATAGCTGAGCCAATACATGTTTCCAAACACACACATAGAGATATATATATATATATATATATATATATATATATATATATATATATATATATATATATATAAAGCAACTGTAAATATTACTGTATGCTCATTTGCATGTCTTAGACAGGTCTGCAACCCTGTCTTTCCCCATTATCGCCCAGCATACAGCGCTTCCACTGCAGCAAGGGATTCTGGGAAATGACATGCAAATGAGCACTCAGTGCCACCTTTTGCCACCATATATATTAATTTTTACTTTTTGTAGGACAACTAGATATAAATATAGATAGATAGATAGATAGATAGATAGAGATAGAGCGAGACATATATACAGATATATATGTAGGTATGCTTATATTGGGAAGAAAGTATAAGTTGCAGCGGAAATATAGATAAGAACTGTAACCTACGACACGCCTAGTACAGTAACATTTGTCACCTGGTGGAAATGGAGCAGAATAAATTCCGATATTTCTGTCCCCTGGCAAACCCTTCACGACGACAGGAAGAAATTTTTCCCGCATCTGCTCCTCCAATGGTGTTAAGATTAGAGATTGTGCTGGTGGCCCACCTCCAGTGCCAGAAGCATGCATCCGTTGTGCTTGTATTTTTTTCTTTAAGTTTGCCCTGATATCATCGAATCTCGTCCAACAATTCACCCGATCACTGACATGATTCCCACACGCAGACACAGCCAAGGTTATTTGATCCCACATTTCTTTTTTTGATGCTGAACTTGTCCTCCCTTGAAATACATACAAAATATATGACGTTAATTATTATTATAAAAATGATCAGTTTCCTAAACTGCTACATGTTCCAAGAGATACCAAACATGCTGGTTTAAGTGTAATATGTGTACCACATGAGCATTTACGTGTAAACATACAAATGTAAGGAAGCTTGCATGAATATTGTATGAACTTTGCCCAAATTTTTAGTCTGATTGTTATGGTCGTTCTAAATCATGAAGGAATATGTGTGTAACAATTAAGTTTAATTGATAGATATTAGAGAATAATATTTTGATATTAAGACATCTCACATGACCTAGGGTAATATGTCTTTGAAGAATCAATGCAAAGATACTGCTGCGGCCAAGTTTATTCGAGCATTTGCCCGTTCTTGGCCGCAGCAGTAGCCTGGCGCGCGCCCGAGGGTGACGGGCGCGCGCCGAAGCAGCGGAAGAGCGCCCTCCGATCGGGGCGCTCTCCCTACCGCTGCCGGGTCCGCCGGGTCCCCCGGAACCCCCTGCCGCCGTCCCGCGATCGCGGGACACCAGGGCTCCCTCGGGGAGCCCTGGACGCGCGTGCAGGGGGGCGCACGCTCCCGAAGACGCGTGACCGCGCGTCTATGACGCGCGGCACGCCGAGGGGCGGCCACTAGCAAGCCGGGAAATCTCCCGGCTTGCGGATCTGGCCGCAGTGTAATAAACTGTGTCGCCAGTGTAGACTTACTTAGTAAATGCCCATACAGACAGTCATAGTGCTCCAGAATCCCTGTGACAAGAACTCTGTTTTCCTCTTCATTGAACCGAGGATTACGTGGCCGCTCAAGACGCTTCTTCCGAATACGTGCAGGCCCAGAGCTTGGCTGCTGCTGACTGGACTCTCCTTCTTCCAATGGAAGAGACTCCAAAAGCGGGCCACCAGCAACCACCCCACTACCAGACACCCCAGCAGCACCAGCAACAGAGCCACCACCAGCACTCACACTCACAGCAACACCACTCTCACTCCCAGCAACACCAGTCGCACTCGCAGCAACAGCACTCCCCTGAATCCTACGTTCACTCAGACGCGTACTCACACGACTACCAGTATCACTCACACCAGCATCACTCTTCCCACGCCTTGCGGCCATACCTCTAGCACTCACAAAGAACAGAAAATAAATTAAAAGACAATCGCACTGGACACTTACAAAGTGAAAACAAGACAAAGATGTAAACAAAACAACACAGGACAAACCTCTCACAATTCACCTGTAAGGAATCCACACCTTAGTTTACTGCTTACCTTGCCTCACAGACCTGTGCAGTCCTTGAACACTCTCTCTGGTATCTACTGCAGCTGTGCAAGCTATCACTGCAACCTAGCCTTGTACTCACTCATTGGAGCAGTGCCTTCACACCCTCCTCCGGGGATTGGCCCACTGGCCTTTAAGTACTGCATCCCCACAATCCTCCTCGGCCGAGCATAACCCTTCCTGGTTTTCACAAGTGTTCTGCCACAAGCCCTATGGCTTTGCTCTGTTGTGTTCTAATCTCTCTAGTTCTATTCCCTAGTTCACGCAGAGTTCTGTTCCTGCCTCCTGTGCTGAAGTGGAGTATTCTCCTTGTTGACTTCAGCTCCCTGTTTCCTGAGACCGGCTGCTAGTCTCACGCAGCGGTCAGTCCCTGTCTCCTGTGCTGAAGCGGAGTACTCTCCTTGTTGACTTCAGCTCCTTGTTTCCTGAGACCGGCTGCTAGTGTCACGCAGTGGTCTGTTCCTGTCTCCTGTGCTGAAGCGGAGGTTACCCCAGTGTTGTCTTCAGCTCCCTGGTTCCGGGGGCCTGCTGCTCATTCTCTATTGCAGAGGCCGTGTCCTGGTTCCTGCGCTGAAGCGGAGTATTCTCCAGCACGCTCCGGACTCTTGCGCTGAAGCACTGATCTACCACTGCTGCCAGGCAGTGTGCCCACTCCGGTCTACCTATCACTTCCTGAGATCAGTACCATGGGCCATGGTTGCGGCACGTGCAGAGTCCACTCCCGCGCTCCTAAGCTGAAGCGGGGAACTCCTGAGTACCTGTTGCCGAACTCCTGCTTGAACAACGTTTACCCTGATGTCTCCAGTCCTGACCCTGGCTTGTCCACTGACGATGCTGCCTTCTCCAGTCCTGACCCTGCTACGTACGACTACGAACTGTGCAATCTGGATCAGCCTGCGCGGTCTAAGGTCGGTGCTTTTACAACCCCAACTCAGCCACGCGGTCCGACCCAGGTTTGTGTCGAGCACAACCATGACAACACCACAACTGTCTCAGTCAATATGAAATATGTAAATCGGCCAGCTCTGTGTGTCTCTCTCTCTCTCTCCCAACAACACAGAGAATGAATAAAAATACACGCTGCCTTTAAATGGGCCGCTCAATGCAAAACATGCTTGCTTCGGCAAATTCAGCAAGAAGTTTCATTGGGGAACTTAACACCACCTCGCCATGCACACCGATACACCTGTGTGTGATCGGCAAATCATCGCCAGAGTGGGAGCAAATGTTTTCGGCTTGATTCGGAAGGGATTCGGCACTTATTGCATACGGAGAGGGAAAATCGGCAGAATCATGACGATAAGGTACCCTTGGCGATTGCACTTTTTTGGCGCTTACTGCATAGAGCCCTAAGTCATCCAGGATAGAGAGAGAAAGAGAAAAAGAGAGAGAGAAAGAAAGAGAGAGAGAGTCCCAAGTGCTATACTGTATATACATATACCCTTTAACACTCCTTTAGAAATACATGTGCATGAATAATAGGCACTCCTGAGATACCTGTGAAATAAGCTTAGGATATGCAAATGACTCCTATTCTTTAACAAAAACTTTTCTGGCAAAAATTTGTCGGTGCAGCAAACATTAAAAAAAATATGTCTAAATATTTGTGGGCTGAATTTTTATACATGCACCCATCATTAGCAGGTACAACATTGTGTATGTTAATGACGTTTGCTGAACATACAGATGTTGCAGGAGTTGCTGTCTTCTGAGCCTTTAAGACTTTAAGCTTTTTCTGCCATGGCTCCGGAGATAGTGCTGCCTCGACATCACTGCTGGGGGTCCATGCTTACGGATCAGACCTCCCACATTGATAATGCTCGGACAATGGGTTAGCCAGAGTCATACAGCTTGCTCCTGTGCCGGAAACAATAAGTCATGCTACATCTGTACAACTTAAAAGAAACAGGTGTCCTGTCTAATTCTCCCTCCAAACAAACTCACTATTGGCAGTCTACAAAAAAAGTTGAAAAAAAGAGTGCATTAGAGATGTGTTTATTAAAATGCCATAGTGCCGATCGGGGTACAATCACACTCCCTACTGAAGTCAATGGGAGTTTCTGAGCAATGGTGCACCAATCAGCACTATTTCAGTTGAATTAATAACTTCCATAGTGTAAGAAGTACAGTACTTACATTCTGTTAGAAGTCAAAATTCACGCTTTCAAAAGTATAAGCTTTAGTGTAGTTTAAGCTTTTCAGAAACATCATTGAGCAAGTAGTTTTCAGACTGTCAGTTATCTGAAATCAATAAGCTGGTGTCTCGAGAAGTTTATGATAAACTGATAAATCAAGGTATTGATACGCGCAAATAAGATAACAATAGCACAGGTTAAAACTTAAATAAATGCTTGCTAAGGCAAGAAGCATGACAGATAAAATGAGGGAACTGGAATTATTAGCTAAAAAGGAACAGTATGATATCATAGACATTATAAAAACATGTTATTCTCTTTTTCGGAGGGATCAAGCAAATAGAAGAGGTGGTGGTGTATGTATATATGTTAAACTGGTTTTAAATCCTATTATAAGGGAAAATGTATGTGAAGGGAATTACAGTATGAATATGTAAAGGATTTGTGGATAGACATTAACAGTAGAGATAAAAGTACCAAGATAATGTTTGTAGGGATATGCTTTAAACCACCAAATATCTGTGAGATTGAGGAAGCCAAAATACTTTTGCAAATGGAGAATGCATCAAAATTTGGTCATGTTTGCATAATGGGTGGTTTTAATTATCCCGACATTGACTGGAGCAATGAGATTAGCATTGCCAATAAAGAAAACAGGTTTATTTGGGGGTGCTAAAGACCATCACATGACCCAAATTATTAAGGAATAAACCAGGAGAGGGGCATTACTGGATTTCATAATATAAAAAATGTAGAAGTACAGATGTGCCGCTATTTATGTAATTTTGATATGGGCGTGAGGAAACGTGCTGATGGACGTATCCTGCTTGCAGCTCCTCCGCACCCACAAGGCAATTAATGCTTGCCACCCTAAAGGGATAATGCAGTGGGGGGTTTCTGCTTCTGAATGGTACTCCCGCAGTATTAATCCTTCGGACCAGTCTAAGATTAGCGTAAAGCAGACATAGTGCCTATATTTAAAAGTAGGTCACTACTGGAGAATTATAGAGCTGCAAGCCAAGCATCAATCGTGGGGAAGCTACTTGAAGGTTTAGTATGGGATAATATTCAGGAATACCGAATTGATACTGTAATAAAATTATTAGTTGCGGCTGGAAAAAAATGAGTTTTATCATTGGTTGTAGTACTCTGCAGTAAGGATACGTGGCACTAGTTTGCTTATTCCGTCAATTTCGCATGATATGATATCCCATTTATTTAAATGTAATTCACCACTTATTCCCCTAAAAATACCTTCAGATGGCTACAATGTACAGTATTTTTAAAATATAATTTTTAAAATTAGATTATAAGAAAATGACAGTTTAAAGATAATGCACAAAGACTGTGAATATTTAATAATACACGTGTAGCCCTGGTAAGAATTTGGGCTATATATCTTTCTCCTACTGGTGGAGGTAGGCCCCCTGACTCTGTGTGGAAGGCAAGAGACACAGGGAGGGGCCTGCTGACATCATGAGGGGTGGGGCTGTATAAATTTAGTTGCCTGATCCTGTCAGTGGCAGTTAGTGTTGGAGTGCCTGACTGGACAGTCAGTATTAGAGTGAGACCTGTTTTAGGAGTGAGAGGAGCGAGACCTGTCCTGGGATCAGAGACAGGAGAATGCAGTCTTACAGTTGTAGGAGAAGCTCGGGCCAGACTGAGTAGGGTTGATAGAACTATAGTGTGGTAGACCAATGCCCTCGACCAGCTCAGGGGGTGAGGGGGAAAGCTAGCCTCCTCCTGAGTGTCTGCACTCTATGGTGGAGGCCGAGAGCAGTGTGAGCCCCGGACAGCCCATCCTGAAGGGGTGCATTCTGGAGGAGAAGGAGGAGGAGGAAAAGACCCTGTGTATGATCTGCTGCTGTTGTGTGTTGTGCAAGAATAAAGAGACATTGCTGCTTTTAAGAGTCTTGTGTGAGACTGAAATCTCTCACCCTGAGACCAGGGCTTCTCTGGGAGGATTTCACCCTACCCCTATAGGGCTCGCCAGAGATGGAGGTGCTGCACCGTTGCTGAGAAGATGAAGGCACTAACCCCAGAAGCCTGTCCCTGTTGTCCCCTATACCATCGCGGGAGACTCAGGCCCTCCTATTACCAGCAGGTATGCACCACCATAAGACATGTAACAAGCCCTCACTACACCCTAGGGGTCCGATCTGCGACCGTGAGGGGGGAACATGGGTTACACATGTTTTTTCACTCTTCTTCCAAATGTACAATATTCTTCAACCAACATCTTCTTCAAGCTGGCTCTTGTACACTTTCACCGGTAAAATGAGAATGTCATATATATTAAAAATTGAGAAGAAATAGATGCATGAATTACATTGTGGGAAATGCGTAGTAATAATAAACTACTGCATGCGTGTTTCAATGGAACCTGGTTGAAACACATATCCATGTACAGTAATTGAAATTCTGTACATGCGAGTTTATATGGAACCTTTTCTGAAATGCATATGCGTTTCATTGAATTTTTGCACCTGCACAGTACAGTATGTAAAAACCGTATTGAACGTACAGATGCAGTCTTTCCCATCTAGCAGCTCCCACGGGCATGGGATGGAACACAGTGTGCAAAAAAGAGAACACAGCAGGACAGTCCATAGAAGGCTGTAATGCCCAATCGGGATTAACACAGTAGGGGTTCCTGCATCTGAATGGGACTCGCGCTGTGTGAACCCTCCCAGGCTTCACCTGTCTGTAACAGACTTGCACTGAGAATTAGTCTGAATAACTCTAATAGGCGATCGCACAGCTTTTATTTGATGTATTAAGAGTATTGAAGCAGGGGGTCTCCGGAGCTGAATCACATTAATTTGAGGTCTGGAGACACCCTGCATCCCGAGTTATAGGCCCCATTACAGTATGCTTGGTATCCCACAATGTTTCTGTGACGCCCCACATGACTGGGACATTTAAACATTTGCAGGGAGATACAGGCACTCCATAACAGAGCCTATTATTATGAAAGCATTGGTCCCCTGGGTCTGAATGTAATGCAGCTCCAGAAATGCACTGCTTCAATACTGTTTTATCAAAATAAAAGTAGGTTCATTAACTTAGCGGCTAGCGGCTAAGGCAATGAAGGAGTTAAGCCAAAGAACCTAGTTTATTGGTGGTAGAGTGGGTGGGTGAAGGGTGTAGTTGCCCCAGGGTGGGTGGTTACATCTACCGGGAAGGTTGCGGGAGGGATTAACCCCTTCATTACCTTAGTGGTAGTAACGCCCGGGAGGCCTAACAACCCACCCTGGGGCAAATACCCCTTCACCTACCTCTTATATGCCCATTATACATTACAATACAATACAAACACCAATACAATACATTGAACAACCTCCCCCCTCCCCCACCTCAAACACGTATAGTACAGTAATGAGCAAAATCCCTATTATACAGATGTGCAAGACCACATTTGCTTAGCACTAACCTGCCTTTATGCTAGCCAGGAACCCTACTTCATGTATAAATGTTTTGCAATCTCTTTAGTCATGTCCTGCAAATTTTTCTTTCTGTGCCTTGCTTCTTCAACAATATTTGTCTACCTGAATACCATAATTAGGAATTTAAACTAAGTCAATAGAAAAAAATAAAAAATCTAATTATCCAGCATTACTGATACACCTACAAGACGATCTGATTAAATGGGCAAAATATCCAATATTATGGTTTGGAAGTATATACTATACTCAGTTAAACTAAATGTTCTCTCTAGAATATTGTATTTGTTTATATTCGTATGCATTCCAATACAGATAGTCCTCGCTATCCAACGTTTCACTTACAATGAATGGCATATCCAACGCTTTACAATGCAACCCTACGGGCCGTTTTTTGACACCAAATCAAAAAGAATTAGAGAACCTACAGTACAACCAAAGATCTCCAACTTTGTCTGGGACAACAAAATGCCCAGAATTAAAAAAAAGCAACCAGGGAGGTGGGTCTAGAACTCTCGCCCTTGCAGCATTTTACAGAGCAGCCAGCGTAGGTCAACTTACTCTACAGCATGCAGCAGAAAAAATAAAGATGGCTAGATATAGAGGCCAAAAAATAAAACCTCAGAAAATCAAGATCGTGTTGTGAATCAGAGCTGTAGACAGACCCTTAATTGTTAAGATACACCCAGTACTAAATCACTGTCAGATTGTGAGAGACACTTAATTAGTTCAATATAAACGCACAACTAAGGAAACAAACATGACTCCTTTGTTTGAAAATCCGGCATTTAAACAGCTATTAAAGCACATGATTTTTCTTTGTGGGAAAAAAAAGATACAAGGATAACTGAGCTACTGTTTTTCAACAAGATCCGAACATTTAAAGAAATAAAAATGAAGTACAAAGCTCCAAATAGAGAAACGTATACATACCTTCATATGAGACATTTTGTTTCCTCCAGTATCAGAGACAAGCCAAGCTCCTCTATCACCAGTTTTGAGCAAAAGATCTGATATAATTACTGTGTAACGGAGTTTCCCCGGCCGATCTCATGTTGACCCCCTTCTGTGGAAACTGACCCATGTTACATAAGGTGTAGTGTGGTGCACCTGCTGGCTTACAGAATACCTGAGTACCCCGCGATGGTATGGGGGATGGCATCAGGACTGGCTTATGAGGTAGTGCTGAGTTATACTCACTCATGGTACAGCGCCTCCATCTCTTCCAGACCCCCAGCCTAGTAGGGAAGAGTCTCTGACAGAGAACCTCTTTGTGCACCTTCATCCTGAATGACTCCACAATCAGGACAGAAGCGATCTTTATCTTTGACATCCTTTATTGCAGCATACATTGGCCAGCTGCCCATCATAGCGGACGGTCTTTAGCCACTCATCACAGGTTGTCAACCCAAAGGAAGTCCCTGGACACCACTCCTAGTCAGGGCCCTAGAAGCTGTCCTTGCTCTTCCCTTACTCCCTGATGGAGTAAGGGGAATAGCCTGCTGCACCACTCCTCAGAGGGAGGGCCACAAAACCTGCCAAAGCCTTGACAGTTTGCTGGGTCAGACCAGTCTCACTCAGGTGGGGTGAGACACTACTAAATACAGGAAGTGCTGTGCACTAAATAGCTCCAATAGGCACCACCCCTGTGTCACTGTAATTGGACACAGAGCCTGATGACACTACCTTCACTGGATACTACACAGCACAGGAGTGTGAGGGAAAACCCCATGATTACTTCTGGCAAACCTGGCTTTAACAGGGATTATTGCACAGGAGAGAAAGACATATAACCCCAAAACTACACAGGGACACAACTGTATCAAGCCTTCATGTCAACAGCACTGGACAACAAATTAATATAGATGAGACAATGGGAGGAGGATCTGGGGAGGTCCTGGAATGAGAGGATTGGGAGAGATTTGGAAATCTATAAAGGAACATATCTCTGAGCACATTAATTAAGGAAGACAGTTAGTAATAAGTTATTCTTTCGTTCATACTATACACCAGAAAGACTAAATAAAATGTACCCAACATCCTCCCCGCTATGCTTCAGAGGATGCAAAGAGACAGGATCTATGCTGCATACCTGGTGAAAATGTATGGAAAGCCTATATATTTGCTGTCAAATCTTAAGTATTATTAACAGAATGCAAAAAACACGCTCTACACAGGATCCCTGCACACAGCATTATTACCAGACCTATCCCAGGAGTATCCAACTTCCAAACTAAACTCATCACACATTTATTTTCAGCCACAAGAAGTAGAATAGCAGCCAACTGGAAACAGTTGGCCCCAGACCTGCCCTTAATATTAAATAAAATGTGGAAAATTATGCAAATGGTAAATGACAGCATTTTTTTTATTTTTATATAACTTTGATTTTATTAGGTGATACAGTTCATACATGGTAACACAAACCATTGGCTTTAGTAAGACCACCCATTTTTCTGCCCCACCCAATGAAACTGAAAAACAGGATGCACAAGACAGACAGGGAGATGTGACCCAAGGGTAGCGGGGGAGGGGGGCTTGGGGGGGGGGTGTGTGGAAGGGGCGACCTTGTTGATGGACGAAGGGCAGCCTCTCACTTTTCCCGCCTTTCAGGCGTCTGATCATTTGCTCCTTTGATTATAATCTTTATCTCACCCGCTCGGGGTATCCCTGCGTCTTAGGGCTCCTGCCTACCTCTCAGTCCTACTGTCTTTATATGGTCATGGATCCATTTAGTCACCGGAGGACGCATGTTTGACTATCATTGCAAAATTGTGGCACTGTCAACCCCGGGGATGTCTGTCTGAGCCAGCCATGGCGACCAGACTTTTAGAAAATTTGAGCCGGTGTCGTTAACCAAACTTGTCAACTGTTCCATCCGGCAAACAAACCAAATTCTATTCCTGATTTTGGGTACAATTGGGATATCTGGTTGCTTCCATAATGCTGCGATCTCGCACCTGGCGGCAGTTGCAAAATGTGTAATTCATTTATGAGATGCGTTCGAGAGCCCCCGGACCCGCCTGCCCAGTAAGAACAGCCACGGGTCCAGGGGGATCTCCATACCGAGCAGCCGTTGCAGCCACTCCCTAATTTCCACCCAAATCTGAGCCACCTTCGTGCAGGACCACAGCATGTGGCGCAAGTCCACTCTTTCTCCGCACTGCTTGGGGTAGAGCGGAGAATAGCCTCTGACAAAATTAGATAGCATTTTTATGTGATACCATGTATACATTTACTGCAACTTGGGCTAACCTATAACCACAAGTGATAATAGATGGTATGACAATTTGACAATGGATATGCAAGAAATTGTAACTGTGACAAACGACTATGTACTGTACTAAATAAGATGGATGTAATTGTTCCCTGAATCCTTGTTAACCCTTCCCCAACAGCCCGGTTTTCCTTTCTGTACGCACTCACCAAAAATTGTGATCAATAAAAAAATAATAATAAAAAAATAAGTGGAAAATATTAATAAAATATGAAGTTGAATATAATAATCTTGTATAATGTATAATTACCTTGATTAGACACCTTGCAAATTGGGTGGAGGTGACCCATTGTTGATGCAGGGGGTGTGCTGTATGTAGATTCTCAAGTTGATCATGTAGTTGGGATATAGGGTTATCTAGTTTTTGGAGTTGGGTGGTCCATACTGCTAATGGTATTAGGGCAGGTACCCAGGCAGAGACAGGAACTCGGCTTGGGGCAGGTAGTCAGGTGGAGGCAGGTAGTTAGGCTGTAGATTAATCTAATTTTCAGAGTTGGTTGCTCCATACTGGTAGTGGTATTAGAACAGGCACTCACGTTGGAGAAGGTACTAAAGTGGAGGCAGATTGGAAGGACTGGTTAGGGAAGGTCTATTAATAAACTCTTGCTACTGACCAATCTCTTTCTGCTTTGAAAGTTGCCATGATTGAACATATCCATCCACGATGCGTGCAGTGCCCTGCACCCACAACTCTTTCCGGGTCTCGGAAGTGTTCTAATAAAGCAATCATTAATTCTTTAGTTATGTCTAATAGAATTCCTCCACCCTTTATAGTTTGGTGTTACTTTATAGAATTTGTACTTGTCAACGATATACTCATAGATCTCAGATACAATAGAGTTGCTCTCGTATCTGTCCAATATTACATATATGTGTAACACCCTACCCTGGAAACTAGAAGAGGTGCTATACCAAAGTGATTCACTATCTCCTAAAGTAATATTACTTATGTGTAGGTGATGCTCAGTGGTTGTTACCTTATTTTTCAGGGTGCTAAACTTCGTGCAGATCTGGAATGGTGAGCAATAATAAAACATGGACTCACAAATATTCTTCCATTTATCATTTTTTATAGCCATTGAGCTTCTGGTTTGCATCCTACCTAATATTTGTTAGTAGCATGGCACAATATTAATGAGGGCTAGATTTTCCTCATCTAAAAAATTGCTGCTACCTGTACATTACTGTATCCGCTCAGTAACTTCACGTTGTGAAGCTGATAACATTGTCTCTCCTGGGCCTTGATGCTGTACCAAGTCTCCATAACGGCTCCTCCCTCGGCCCTCTGACCCGTCCCTCTTTCCTCTCCCTTCCCCTCCTCTCCCCCCAGCCAACAACTCTGGCTTCCTGCTGCACTCAACTGGGTACCAGTCCTTCTATGCTCCTCCCCAACTCTGCTGACTCCTCTCACTCCATCCACCCCTCACTCCTCCAGCATCCACTCCTCTCGCTCGCAGTCCTGTGCTTCTCACTTATCCAGCCACCACTACTCTTAACCCTGCCACTCCTGTGCTACTCACTCCTCCGTGCAACTCCTCACCCCCTCACCCGTCGGCCTCACACTCCCACCACTCGTTCTGCTCTCAGCAGTTAGTCCACTCTCCTCCATCTTTCACACTATGACAAACAAATTCCAAATGACAGAAAAATATTCACACAAAGCACCCATAAAGAAAGACAACAAATATAACAGGACAACTCAATCAGATATCTGTATCAATCAATATAACCTCCAACTCCCTGCAGATAATTTGTCCTTACTACCTTTCAACAGCACTGGCAACATGTATGACAAAATGAAACCTTTATAAACTAAGCTGAATAGGAAGAAATCGCAAGTTTTCCCTCCCATTTTCCAGGAACTGCACCATTTTTACGTCAACGTAATAATTTATTTAAAAAACTAGCAAACAAATGTAGCTCCCTTTCCCCTGTGTCAGGGGGACTATGTGTGCTGCTAATACCTGCGTGGCAACCAGGAGGCCTTATACTCTGCCACAGGGAGCCTCGGGTGTGTATATAAATATCTACTAACAGCGCCTCCACCTGGAAAGAATCCTCACAGGGTAGGATAGCCCCGCCCCAGAAAATGTTAATGGGTAACATTATTTACACAAAATAGGGGTAACAAGATACTAAATAATAATCATGAACACACACACAATATACATATAAAGTATAGCTGACCCGCGGTTTATTTCAACAGTACTTGGGTGCAGGGGCACCAGTGTCCCAGTGTCCAGGCCACAAATGTCTATCTCGTCCCCATGATTTGTTGGTGCAAGTGGAAAATACCTGCCCAGAGCTCCAGCCCCGGGGGTCGACGAGTAAGGCCAAGTAATCGGTCAGTCTGTTCCACCGAAAATCCGTCTCCGCATGGGATGGCCTCCAGCCGGAGCGTCCCACCTTTTGTTACTCTCTGAGATGATGGCCTGGTCTGGTCCCAGATGCAGGCCATGCACACTGCGTGCATCTGTCCCTGGTACAAGGGTACTAGCACTAACAGGCTAAGGGGCGCGTCCATATCTGAGGGGCCTTCTCTAAATCACCACAATCTAGAGATGGTCGGGGCCTAGCTGGGACTGAAGGGGAATACTCTGGCATAGTCCAGCGGAGCACTTCTGGACCTTACTTATCCCCTTGCTGTCCTGCTTCCGAATGTATGGCTCTTATGGCATGCCAAATGTATCTCTTTTGCTCCAGGGCATCTCCTCAGCCCTATTGGCTAGATTCCCCCATGTGGTGCTGCAACCCCTGTGCATTATGGGGCTTGTAGTCCCTGCAGAGCCCTTTAGGAGTAATAGCCGCCGCAATGCACTGTCCTGCACAAGCGCCAGGTCTCATGCATGCGCAATGACATAAAGATGGTGGCGCCCTGCGATGGGAACCACCGCGGGTCTCCAGCGATCCGCTCGCCTAACCTCTATCTCCCTGCACCAGAAGTAAGAGGCGGGGAACGCCGAGGGACCGGGGGACCAGTGGGAACCGGGTTACACAATTTTTTACCGATCAAGCGTTTGGAACATCATTCAAATATTACTACATTTTTACTTTTATTAGCGATATGAACAAATTTACTAAAAAGAAACTAGTAAATTAGTTAAATATTGTACTCCTTCTTTTCACTGCTTGATGTATCCGGGCCAAAGTCTATTTCCTACTCTACTAGTACAGTATACCAGCAAGTTAGTTTTAGTGGATTTTTCCATAAACGCAGAAGCGGCCGACTGGGCTGTTTTTGACTGTACTGTAACTTTCAAGAAAAAAAAGAATGCATAACATTACTACATAAATGTATACAGAAAGTTTAAGCGCTAATGAAAATGAACTTTGTACATTATCTGTGCACAACTTAGGGCACAAATAACAGCAAATAC
This sequence comes from Ascaphus truei, assembly GCF_040206685.1. NCBI lineage: Eukaryota > Metazoa > Chordata > Amphibia > Anura > Ascaphidae > Ascaphus > Ascaphus truei. The sequence continues at coordinate 408,456,445 of NC_134485.1, read as the reverse complement.
ATAAGTCAAACTTTGACATTGTAGGTTCAAGTACATAATGCTAAAGGACAATTTGAGTAAAATGTATTCTTAGATTTAAGTACTACAGTACTGTATAACTTTGGAGCAATGACAAATCTAAAAGAACATTATAATAATACGCATTCTGAATTCATTACAATCTACTCACAAATGACCTTTGTACAACAACCTCTTATCTAATCAGTATTTCATTAAAACAGTGAAGCATTGTATTACAAAATCATTGTGAAACATGTCAGAAAGTGGATCTAATCTGATATTTTTTTGGACAAGTTAAAGCCAATGTATGTTTGATGTAAGTTTCTTTGTCAGAAGCAGATAGGACACAATGCCAATAAACTGTCATTCACATGCTCACTTATTAAAAAAGAAACAGAGAAACATCTATGTGAGAAACTGTTTATATGTTTGCTTTTTTTTTTAAATGTATAGACAAAATTGTATGCCAATTATATGGATACTGTATACTGTATGTAATGGAAATTCAACTTATTCAGGTGTTTACTGTACAGGCAAATATTAAGTTCCAGCAATATTAAAAAATCCCTTAAATGAATTTATGGCACAAGATGGCTTTTGCTGTGGGCTTACAAGTACAGTATAGTAGAATTATCCACATTTTTGTAATATTACAAAGCAATAACTTGGGAATCCAAGTCAATTGTTGCTTGAAGTTCAAATCTGTGCTGGCCCCAAGACAAATTCGAGATAAAACCTTGTTTAATTTTTTGCTCACCTTGCAATATTTCGTCCCCATTCCTAATAAAGCCGCCTCTTCTTCCACTGTTATTATTTTGTAGCGGTGATGGCAGGGGAAGGATTGGAAGGTGCAAGATAACAGAGAGATGCATGTAATAAATAATAGTTATATAATTATATAATTTATATTTACAAATAATCAGGCCTCGACAAATGCACTCGCCCGCTCGCCTGGGTAGGGTGCATCTTACCTTACGGCGAGGGGTTTTGGTGGGGTGCTGTGGCGGCCCGGTGCAGCATCTACCACCATTTTTCTCCTTCTCAGCCTTCAACTACATGCATTCTCCTCCAACTGCATTGAAAATGGCCGCGCGACATCAAATAATGCGGCGTTGCCATGCCAAGTGGATGCTCTGTGACATCAAAGTTATGCGGTGTCAAGGAGATGAGGAGCAGACGCAGCACAGGGTAGCGCAATGAGGCAACTGAGGGTGAGCGGGCAGTCCGTTGGGCATGCACCACACAAACAGCTGACAAGGGACACCCTGAACTCCAGGACACATGGCGCGCATTCCGGAGCTCCGTCTGCCTCACTCCCGTGGAAGGGGAAGCATTGTCCCACTGCCACTCTGAAGATCCGACGTGGGAGACCTGACAACCTTCCATGGCCAATCGCAGGATGAGACGCTTGGAGCGCAATGGTCCCGCGCTGTGGAGGAGGGGAGCTGACTCGACTGGAGCCAGGCTTTTCCGATGCAAGCATGTGCAGGACCAGAGAAGCCGCAACATCATGATCAGCCGCCTGGATCACGACGAACTCTCCCCCACACACACTCTCACTCACACACTCTCTCACTCACACACTCTCTCACCCACACACTCTCTCACCCACACACTCTCTCACCCACAAACTCTCTACCTGACACAGACTAACACACACATACAAACACAGACATACACACTCACACAGACACAAACAAACACAAAGAATTCACACTTAGGGGGCGATTCACTAAGCAGTGATAAATGGCTTTTAAGACCGATACTGCCTGCTGCGCGATTTACTAAGCAGTGATAACAGTGCTATATCGGCCATAAAATGCATTTTTTCTGCCAAAAAACAGAAAACACAACGTTTGTTTGCCAGTCACCACGATTCACTAAGCAGTAATAAGTGAATTGTACTTTACAAGCATGCCATTTTTGCACTAGCTAAAGGCTGGCGCAAAAGAAATGGAGCCATGAATAAAATCACTGTTTACTTTTTTTCACCACACAATTAATACAACAGACCGGCGGGTGTCCCTAGGTGATCCCCGCGGGAGTCCGAGCCTTCGGGTGATCCCCGCGTGAGTCAGGGGCCCTCGAGTGAGCCCTGTGGGAGTCCAGAGGGCCCCGCTGGCCTGCAGTACCAACCGTGTGGCCAAAAAAACATAATAGGCAATACACCCCCTCCCCAAAACATAGAGTACATTAATGGTCAAAATTATTATTTATTTGGGCCTGTTTTTTTTATTCATTCACCATTTCTTGCTATAGTGGTAAATCATGGCCATATTATATGAGCATGATGTACCCTCTGTACCAATGAATGGGTGAAGGGTGGGGGTAGTTGCTTAAGGCGGGTGTTTAGGCCTCCTGGGTGGGTAGTGGGAGAGGGTGGGTTAACCCCTTAATTACTATAGCGATTAATAAGGGGTTATGGGACATTAGATTGTATTTTGGATTGTATTTTGGATTGTTTGTGGCAAAGGAGAACATGGACGGTGATGAGGATCAGGACGGCCTTCATTGTGGCAGCCTGGCAGGGGTGAGTGCAAGTTTTATTTCTTTTATTTCTGCAGCCTAATGTTTTATTTTAAATGGGCAAATGCACTATTCTTCATAACTGGATAATAGTAATGTATCCCATTACTGTATGTGTTATGTGGGAGGGAGTTTGTAACGGGAGACTAGGTCAACATTTTTGATGCCGGCTCGCGTCTATTCAGCACAGAGCATCTTTGAATTTGCCGCTGATGGTTTGGCGCATGGAATCTGCGCTCATGATTGGCTCCAAGGTTTCTTCTGGTTTCAGTGTCCCATTCACAAATCTCTACAGCCTATCAGAGTGTGGGAATTCTCCTGCCATCCAATCACCGATTTGCCCATATTGTTAAGCCAGGTGGGTACCTTTCCTCATTCTGCCATGGGGCAAGCGCCAACCTGGCACCTCTGCCTCTAAGCATACTGAGCCCAACCGCTGTCCAGGCAACAGAAATTCTGGGGAAGGGCAAATGATGGCCGGATAGCCCTCTGTTAGCCCAGGACGTAGGTACTCAAGTATAACTGAAGAACCCTGCCTATTCTAACACTTTGGCATCCAAGGGGCTTTCAAGTCCGGACTCCACACAGACCCATAGGCACCAAGCTTGGTAGCCATCTGGTCCCTCGGAATCCATGACTTGGAAATCCCACAGTTCATTCACAGGTTATCAGTACATATACATATTAAAAATGTATGTAAGTATGTCTTTATTTATATAGCGCCATTATTGTACATAGCGCTTCACAGCAGTAATTCATGTAACAATCATAGAAATTACAAATAATATTAATAACAGATCATGGGAATAAGTGCTTCAGTCATAAACTCTTTAATAAAATATACTGTGTCCTGTATCTTGTGTGATAAAAATGTGTAAGTCCCTGTTCTGGTGTCAGGGATGGAGTAAGGGGATATACTGCCTACACTCACTACCCTCCTCCTTGCCACACTCGAGAAATGACTTTTAAACATTTTACACAAAACAACCACTAACAGCTTTATCATTTAGCTGGAGCATCCTCTGATCCCCTATACTAGGTTCAGGGTACCTGGGCATGGTCCTCAGCAGCACCCCTTATACTAGTGATCCCCTGTATGTTGAAGGTTTACTTTACCCCCTTGATGCCCCGTTTACCGTGTCTGGATTATGCTGCAGCAGGAAACCTGGCGGTAATTTGCAAGAACTTTTTCAGGGTAGGAGTTTGCCCGGAGCAATGTGCTTTGATATATTCGAGAATCTCACTTGATTCCCGGATACATCTTTTGGGGTACCCAATAACGTTGGACCCGTGATACATACAGTAGCCACAATCTGTAAAGACTATGTCAGACGAACCCACTCTGAAATTTACAGCCTATAAATCTCCTGGTCCCAGCACCCCAGGAAAGGCAAAACACAGAAAAATATTTAATGTTGCATAATTTGCACACAGTCATAGCAATGTATTTCCGACATCTATGTCCAGGAGCTGACACTATAGGACCTCAACACACGGATCAGGGGTACCAAAGTGGGCTGAAACTTTATTAGTGAGCCAGGGTACCCCTTCACCATCACAGGGGTGTATTTATTTCCTGTTTGTTTTTTTATTTGATTTTTTAAAGCACAGTATTGGTACCGCAGGCCAGCGGTGACCCCTGGACACCTGGGGGGGACCACCCGAGGGCCCCCAGACATCTGCAGGGACCACCTGAGGGATCCCACAGGCCTTTAGTAACAATCCTATGCTTTAAAAAAAATGTATGTTAGGGGGTACTGTATAGAGGTTGTTGGAGGCACAGGGGATAGATGGGTAGAACATATTGCAAAGTTTATTGGTGGCAATATCCACCAATAAAGCTGCTATCGGGCCTTAACCCCTTCATTGCCTTAGAAGCTAGCTGCAAAGGTAATGAAGCTGCTTGAATGTATTTTTTAATGTCCCCAAGGCTGAAATCAATGTGATTCATCTCGGTAGACCCCCTGCTCCCGCACACAACTAATGAAAATTATATTAATGCAGCTTTATTACCATAACGGCTAGCCGCTACGGTAATTAATGATTTTTTATTGAAATGTGTATTTTAATACTAGTGTACACGAGCAGGGGGTCTCCTGAGCTGAATCGCATTGTTTCCAGACTTGGGGACTCCCTAGTTCATGAGATATAGGCTCCATTATGGGGTGCCGGTATCCCCCTGCATTTAATTCCCCCGTTCACGTGACATGGAGCTTTAAAAGCATAGGGGATACCGGCACCCCATTGGGGGCCTGTATCTCATGAAAAAGGGGGTCCCCAAGGCTGAAACCAATGCGGTTCAGCTCAGAAGACCCCTTCTTATGTACATTAGTATTAAAATGTATACGGTACGATCGAATGTAAGAGCTGTGCATGGAGACACAGAGTCTCGATGCAGCTCTTACAGGCGGATTTTTTTTCAATCAGCTATCATGCTTTCTAATTTTAAGCATGATAGCAGGGGGGAAAAAAACAGCTCGCGCAATCTGGCATGTTTCTGCCCAAACCTACTCAAATGCGCAGCACTTCTTAGTGAATCCCGCGTCTGGCTTCATTTTTTTATTGTGGGATTAAAACTGTCCCAGTCGGGCGAAAAAAATCACTGCTTAGTGAATCGCCCCTTAGTATAAATATAGAAGTGCAAATAGTTAAAACACGCGCGTTCTAAGTGAAACTTCTTTGCGTTTTGTCACTGAAATTGTGTTTGATTTTTAATTAAAAACAGCACCATCACAAATACAATTTCTGTGGCAAAAGACAAAGAATTTCACATAAAATATGCGTGCATTACAGATTCTAGGATGGAATATTTACTTGAAAGCTACAAAGGAAAGTGCACGTAATATTCTACTTGTATGTACACTTCAAACTTGTAGATTATTTTGACTGGTATACTCAAAATTGAAAATCATTTAAAGTTTATTTGTAAAGTTATTTAGTAAAAGTATTCAAATAAGAAGGAATGGGCATCAAATAAGAAGGAATGGGAATGGACAGGGCTTGGGGGGAGGAGGGGAGAATCACACAGGCACAGTATCGGCCGCAGATCCGCTGCTTTTTCTGGATAGAGAGAAATGAGAGGCCGGGTAGGGAATGGAGGAGTGTGACAGCCAAACCCTGACAGCTGGATATTTTATTTACGCTATATTTATTTATTTTTTATTTATAAAATATTTAACCAGGAAGTAATACATTGAGAGTTACCTCTCGTTTTCAAGTATGTCCTGGGCACAGAGTAAAACAAAATAATACATGGTTACAAATACAGTTACATAAATGAACAAGGTATACATTATATACAAGACATTGCGTGCACAGTTAAAGAAAATATATATTATGAGCGTATGAAACAGTTACAGACCAGATTAAAGTGTGAGACAGCCTTAGATTTGAAACAACTTAAGCTGGTGGTGGATATGAGAGTGGATATGAGAGGTTGTTCCAGTTTTGGGGTGCACGGAAGGAGAAGGAGGAACGTCCGGATACTTTGTTGAGTCTTGGGACCATGAATAGTCTTTTGGAGTCTGATCTCAGGTGATAGGTGCTGCATGTGGTAGGGGTGAGGAGCTTGTTCAGGTAGCTGGGTAGCTTGCCCAGAAAGTATTTGAGGGTGAGACAGGAAAGGTGAACTTTGCGCCTAGACTCTAGTGATGACCAATCTCGTTCTTTGAGCATTTCGCAGTGATGTGTGTTGTAGTTGCATTGGAGAACAAAACGACAAATTGAATTGTAGAGGGTGTCAAGTTTGCTAAGGTGGGTTTGAGGAGCCGAGCCATATACTATGTCTCCATAGTCAATAATTGGCATTAGCATCTGCTGTGCAATACGCTTTCTGACCAGGAGACTTAGGGAGGATTTGTTCCTGTAAAGTACCCCTAGTTTGGCATAGGTCTTGGTTGTCAGGGTATCAATGTGCATCCCGAATGTTAAGTGGGAGTCAAACCATAAGCCCAGGTATTTAAAACTAGTGACAGGTGTTATGGTGGTGTTAGCGTTGGTTCGAATCAGGAGCTCAGTCACTGGAAGCTTTACAAATTTAGTCTTGGTCCCAAATACCATTGTTACAGTCTTGTCAGTGTTTAAAAACAGTTTGTTTTGGGAAATCCAGTTTTCGAGTCTCAAAAAGTCAGACTGAAGTATGTGTTGAAGGTTAGAGAGGCTATGGCTGTGTGCATACAGGATTGTGTCATCTGCATACATGTGTATTGAGGCTTCCTTACAAGCTGTGGGAAGATCATTAATGAACACTGAGAAGAGTAGGGGCCCCAGAACAGAGCCTTGCGGGACACCACAGGTGATATCCAGGGGGTTGAAGTTAGAGCCTGAGATGGACACATGTTGGGATCTTCCTGATAGGTAGGACTGAAACCAGTTTAAAGCATGTTTCCCTATTCCAGAGCTCTGGAGTTTGTTAAGCAGGATAACATGATCAACTGCGTGAGTTGTCCCCGTTCCATTCCACACTGGATTTCATTGCAAACTTTTAGTAGGGTAGTTATGGTGGAGTGTTTGGGACGAAACCCAGACTGGAATTGACTAGGGAAATTTGTCTTGGTGTAGAAATCGCTTAATTGGGAGTGGACACATGTTTCCATAACTTTGGATAGAATTGGGAGAAGTGAGATTGGCCTGTAGTTTGAGACAGTGTTTTTGTCCCCACTTTTGAAGATTGGGACAACTCTGGCAGTTTTCCAGGTCTTAGGGATATGGCCTGCAGACAGGATAGAGTTGACTATGGACGCAATTGGTTTGGCAATGGCTGGGGCACCAAGTCGTAGGAACCTAGATTGTAGTATGTCGGGTCCACATTGGCTGCTTAGTTTTAGTTTGAGGAGCACTTGTGTAATCTCCTCTTCAGATACTGGGCTAAATTGAAAATTGTGGGCAGTGTTGGGAGGGGGTGGGACTATAGGGGTACTCCCAGGATGAGATTCAGGTTTTGGGTTTGTGCTGCGTTTCGCTAATAAGTTAGTGGCACACCCCACAAAGTAATCATTGAATGCATTTGCAATGTCAGTGGGGTTTGTCAGAGTAATATCCCCCTTAGTGATATTACTTGGTTGTTGATGGTTAGGAGCCTGGAATATATTGTTGATAACCTTCCAGAAGTTAGCTTGGTTTGATGTATTTTGGTGGAGATTGTCCGAGTAATATTGTGCTTTTGCATAACTTGTTTGCCTTGTGCACACGTTCCGCAGGCATCTGTAGTGATTCAGATCCTTGGTAGTGCCAGTTACTTTGTAGCTTTTCCACAAGGCATCCCTGAACTGGTAGAGTGCTATAAGGTCAGGTGTAACCCATGGAAGGTGGGCCCCCCGTACCCTTATTTTGCGTAGTGGAGTATGGGTATCGCAGAGTTTTAAGAACTCGGATTGGAAATAGTCGAGCGCAGAATCAGGGTCGGGAATTAAATCGATTCTGTGCCATGGGCAGTTGGTAAGGTCATCCAGAAACTGTTGTGGGTTAAAGTTTTTAAATGTTCTAGTGAGGAGAACTTTAGGGCTTGAATGGGGCGGTTTAATTTTCCTTACACAGTACACTATTGCATGGTCACTGAAAATATCAGGAAGGATGCCAGAGGATTGGATTCTGCTGGGGTTTGAGGAGAGAATCCAGTCTAGCAAGGAATGGTTATGCGACTTCAGGTTTATTCGTGTGGGTTGGGAAATGAGTTGCGATAGGTTAAGTGACTTGAGTTGTATCTGGATTTTGTGGTTTTTAGGGTCAAGCCAATTGAAGTTGAAATCCCCTAGAACTAGCAGCTCACTCTTCTCATTCAGAGAGGAAATGGAGGCAAGAAATTGGGTGATATCAGTCAAGGATTGTAGAGGGGCTTTAGGGGGGCGGTAGATGCCAGCAAGCAAGATGGGCTTAGAAAAGGGGAGGCAGATTTTGCCAACTAGAGTTTCATAAGAGGGTGGACTTGGTGGGCAATGTAACAGTGTAAATTGTAAGGTGTCTGCAATATAAAATAACAGCCCTCCTCCTCTCTTTGACCTATCTCTCCTAAAAATGGAGTATCCCTGAATGGCGATATTTGCATCAGGGGTTTTAGAGGATAGCCATGTTTCTGTAAGAACGATGGCTTTGGGTTTATGCATAAGGCACCATGCCCTTAGTTCATCCAGTTTGGGCAGCAGGCTCCGGATGTTTATATGGGCGACAGATAGCCCTTTTTGGAATTTAAAGGTGGAATTCTCAGGGGCATGGGACAGAGCTGAAATGGGAGGACCTGGGTTAGTTTCAACATCACCTGCTAGAGAGAGTAATAGTATGAGTAGAAATTTGGGTAGTTGTTTGCAAGTTGTAAATTTGTGGTGTTTTCCATTAGAGTGAGCAGTGGTTGGTGTGCTGGTTTTTAGAGTTCTCCACCAACATTCAGTAGATAGTGCAAGGCTTTTGAGTAGTCCAGGGTGTATGGTGATGTTGGGTGTGGGCCAGGATGGAGGAGTTTGTAGTGGATAGAGGGAGTAACATCTCCATGAGGCCAGGAGAAAGAAAAAAGTTAAAAGACATAGCAGGTTCATGATGCCAGAGGTAGGCAGTGCTGCAAGGAGCTGTTGTGAGCAGAGTGAGTGTGTGCAGACTAAACAGCAGGGGTGGGCCTGTACCTTGTCAAGTGTTTTGCTGCATTGCAATGCTAGGGTCAATTCAGGGTTTCAGTGTTTTGTGCAGTCAGTTTTGGGAGAGGCTGCAGTGAAAGAAGTTGTAAAGGGGTGGGGGGTTAAACTATGCAGGCTAACAAGCATGGGATCATAGTGTGATCTGAATAGCTTACCGTTTGTTGTCTTGAGTAAAAGTGTGTGCAGTAGATGCAGTCCCCAGTCACCTCTAGTCTAACTGTAGTCTAACTGTAGTCTAACTGTAGTCTAACTGTAGTCTAACTGTTTTTATCACTTAAAAACCTCACTTTAAATGCCTCACTGCCTAATGCAGTTCCTGCCCAATGCAGCTGAGGTGTTACTATTATACACAAAAAACAGTCACATGACCCTCCCCCTCCCCAATCAGTCAGCTTGTTCCATTTGGTCAATTAACAGCACAGAGTTAAGAGGAAAAAAAAAAAAAACCTTTTTACATTCAAACATACTAACTTATATATCAATTCAACAAGGCCAGATTCAGTCTTATATCTTAACTGCCCTATACCTACACCGAAATAACCTACAGTATACTGCTTTCTTCCAGCTCTTACTCTCAAGCTTCAAACGGGAGACATTGGAATCCCCCTAACCCAGAAAACAGGTAGGAAACACCTCCCTTCCAATATATAACATTGCGGGAATGGAGTACCAGGACATTGAGGGACTACGGATCAGGTAGGATCCCAGGCGGGATTGCTGCTTTAGAAATTGTGATGCTGGGGCATCCAGACACTGGTTAAGGGGTCCAAGAAACTAGTCATTCACACCTGGCTTTTTTTCTAGATTAATGAGGTCATTTTTACGCACACACATACACACACACACACACACACACACACACACACACACGTAACTATGTAATAAGGAGTATTTTAGTAAAGTATAATTGTAACAATAAATAAACTGTTATGTCAAAAACGAATGTTGTTATTAGTTCTTATTAGGAATTTATTCCATGTTTTTCTCAGTGTGGGCAGCTAGGGGTGGGCTTAGGGCGGGGCGAGGTGGCGAGTAGCTTTTTTGGTTGGGCGAGTAGCTTTTGGGGTAATTTGTCAAGCCCTGCAAATAATAATTAGTCTGACTGGTTATATTACTGGAGTTGGTATGAGGCAGGGTCAAGCCTTCCACCATTTGACTTGTTTTAGTCAGTTAGTCCACTTCAATTCCTCCATTTGGACTTGGTTACCTGAGACTGGGTAATACTCAGATATTATTTTTTTTCCCACCTAGACAGTCTCCTGTCTATTTGTAAACAAGTCAATCAATTTCAGCTGATTAGAACAACTGAACAAACAATTAACACACCTTTACCGTACATATGGTGACGGCTTTAAAATATTAAATATACATATATATTTTAATTTTAATCTGTTACTCTAGAGAGAGAGATTGACCACTAGCTGACCTGTCTGCTACCATTTGTAAATCAGAAATTAGAGTAAATTACTGTACAGTATGTAGTTAACTTGTTTGACCATACCAGATAGCGAGTCCCAATTGGGTGTTTCAGGTTAATAGTTCTTACTTTTAGAAATCGAGTTTTGGCCAAAACAGAACCAAAGCACCATAATTGTTTTAGAATTAGCTCTCTGGTACTTCCCCTGATTAACTGCACTCTCAGTCAGGATTATATACAGTAAAACATGAACAGTCTTTATTCTTAAAACTGATCAGCATACAACTGTTACACTTGGATGGGTCCCTGGACTCAACCCAGGGAGCTTGAGGCCCCAAAGGTCTATCCCTAGCAACCTTATTCCCTGATAGAATAAGGATAGTTGTCCCACCCCCACAAGGGGGAGGTTATCTCCAACACTCTCAACTCTAGAGGAAAATCTAGATCCCGAACAACCAAATTTAAACTCTGCAGACCCTTTTTTTACCCAGGGGGGAGGTCTAATGTCTGAGCCCCTGAGAGGGCAGCACACAGACCCTAAGCCCACCCACCTGTCACTCAAGGTAGCTGCTTACTGTAGGGGAAAACCCAGATTAACTCTAACATTGCCTGCACTGGTACCAGGGATTATGTGTTAGGCAGGGTAGATTAGTAGCCAAGAGGATATATGGCTATATATATATTCATTCACGTCCCACCAAGTTTTAAAACACTTGTTTGTGTTTCACATCTGAAGCTTGCATTTCCATCGGAGTCAAAACAAACATTTCTGCTTTAATAATGCACATATTTTGTTTCAGCCACAATCTTTGGATCAAATTAAAGGAACTGCTGTTTCATTAAATATTAAACAGGGTGAGAAGGGTGAAGCTGATTATCAAGCAAAGAACGACTAACTGTAGTTTCTGAAAACATCAAAACTGAACCCCCATTTTAAAATGTAAATTTTAAGAAACAATTGTTTTTTAAATAAATTAAAATGCAGCAAATTAATAAAGAAGAAAAAGATGCTGGAGTAGAGGAAATACATATATTAAAATGTTTTTCCCTTACTGATATTTTGTGGCAAAAATCTTACACTTACTGTATGCATTACCAGCTACCTAAAAAAAAGTAATCTATTGTAGCTCCTCCTTTCAAAAACAAGCCGTACATTTTTTTGCATACTAATGATCTTTGGACTCCTTAAACTGCGTTGTTTCTCATTTCCATCAATCTGCACAGATGTACATTATGTGACAAAGACTCATCAAATGCATTGATTTATATCTATTGTCTCTTTTTATTTGCTTATCATGACAACAGATGTGTCTTTTGATTACTTCGCTCAGCTTTCTCTATATTTTATGAATGTTAAAAAGCTACAACACAAAGACCCATTAAAATCATAATTATATAACATTTCTCTATCTGCTGCATTTATACTTCTTCTTTAATTAGCAGTGATCAGGTAATATTTAATTGCACATTTTGAAAATATAAGTTAGCTTAAGATATACTGCTTGTTATTTGTATTTATCATTAAAAAAATAATAATCATAATCTGTTTATAAATATATATTTTTCTTTATTTGTATTGTTTTTTTAATCGCTGTTGAAAAGAACGCCAGAAATTTTACCAGTTCATATGATATACCAAAATTACTGAAAAATAAATTAAATAATAAAAAAAATAAACTGCCACATTTAGAGGGGGCTCAAATTAATTTATACGGAGTTGATTGAGAAATTGTTGAAACAAACAAATAGAAACTTCTATGAATCAGGCAATAAGGCCTCATTCCTATTAGCATAACCACTGTGAAAATAGAGAGTGAAAACAAAAAATGTGAAGAAACGTGTAGGGAGTTGTAGTGTGAGCTAGTGACAGCCATCACAGCATACCTATCCATACTCTGGACTTCGCTAAAGACTCTGTGACGCTGCCACGCACTGACGATCTACCCTAAGGTCATACCATCATTTCCTCATATCCGAAGCTGCGGGTTGGTTCAGTGTGCTTCCGGGTAACATTTGGAGAAGCTGTGCTTTCTCTGAGGCCCCTGCTGGACGGTGGCTCATAGGTGCCGGGACATGTGGGAGTGAGGCGTGCGAGCAGAGCTGTGATATCCGGCGTCTGGTGAATGAGTATTACACATTACATGCTTGAATATTTTTTCAGTTGTGAGATTTAATTTGTTGGACTTTTTATTGGGAACATTAAATTGTGTATTTTGCATAGTACAGTACAACATTTTGTTGATAAACATGCAGGGATTCATGATGGTTTACACATTAGGGGTCTAGAATCGGTTTCTAAATACCCTTGAGGCGACAACTGTGACCCTAAATTACAACAAAGGGATCAACTTGGGATTTTTACTTTCCAGGGTAAAGCCCTTTGGGTTAGCAAACAGTCTTTGCTAAAAGTTATGTAAATTATTTTTACAGCAAACAGTTAGTGAGCCAGATCTGTGGGATTATTGTCTCAAACCCAAAAGAGGTAACCTAGGACATCACACTTTAAAGCAAAGTAAATTCCCATGGAGCCTTCCCACTTGATACCTGGAACAGATGCCTTCCCTACCCTACAGTAGCCCAAGTCCAATGAAGGAGCTGCTGCACCTACTGTCAAATTAATGGGCCTGCATATCCTACCCAAGGCCCAATGAAGGGGACTACCCACCAATGACCCTGACAAAGGTTCCTTGCCTCCTCCTTAAGCGACCATTATGAAAGTCATCCCCCATGCAGCCCAGCTCCCATATGTTATCCAAACAAATTGGCTTCATAGGGATGGTAGCGGTGTGGAGTAGGAATGTGTGCATGGCGCAGCACAGTGTACAGTATAACATTTTACATCTGGATATATTGATACAGTGATAATGCTGATAACTCATTGTTACCCAGCATTGTTTACCTTTGTATGCCTTCAGTTACTGAACATATATATTACAGTGTGATTTAAATATTTTAAGAAACTGCTATTCTTTATTTTGCCCTTTTTGTGCTATAGAGGCTTTCAGGTGCCATTAAGAAATGTTAACAATTCCTGCTCAGCAGTTTGAAAAAAAAAAAACCTTACTTTATGTAAAAAATACATTTAAAAAAAGACACCCCCCTGTACTGAACATGTTTTTTTCATTTTGTAATCACACTTTTTGTCTATGGATCAAAGGTGCATTTACAGTATAGGTGCTAAAATTATTTGTTCTTGGGAAATTTTATGAACTATTAAAAACATGCTACAAGAAACCAGTGGGTAACAGAAAGGCTATTTCTCAATCCCGAGAGCAAACTTGAGAGTGCTAGTGATTCTCACAGTAAACTCATACTGTATGTGCACAGTGGATGAAATGTGAAGTGCTCTTCAGAATCACTCAAATTATTTTGCTCATTAGGATGCAGAATTTAATACTGCTAAAATCACGGTCATCCACCCTGAAAGGAAATTGCAATAACGTTTCACCATCTCTTATCACAGTATTTCAAAGAAGTTGAGGGTCATCATGTTTTCACGAAAAAGTATCTTTAGACTGGGTTGGCAAAGCAGCCTTAGCTTCATTTCATAGTGCATAAAGGGGTCTGTATCTCCTGAAGTAGGGGGTCCCCGAGGCTGAAACCAATGCGGTTCAGCTCAGGAGACCCTCTGCACAACTACACTAATATTAAAACGCACATAACAATAAACAATAATTCATTACCGTAGCGGCTATCCGCTATGCTAATGAAGCTGCATTAATGTACATTTTAATTATAGTGTGCGGGAGCAGGGGGTCCCCTGAGCTGAACCGCATTGATTTTTGCCTCAGAGACCCCCTGCTTCCCGAGTTACAGGCCCCGGTATGGGGCATCGGGTGCCAGTGTCGCTGCCATCTTTATAACGTCCAAGATGCGACGTGGGCTCTATAAAGATTGCGGCGACACTGGCACCGATGACCAAACCAGGGCCTGTAACTCGGGAAGCAGGGGGTCCCTGAGGCAGAAATCAATGCAGTTCAGCTCAGGGGACCTCCTGCTCCCGCACACTATTAATACAAATATATTAAAGTAGCTTCATTACCATAGCGTCTATCTGCTAAGGCAATGATGGGGTTAAGGCACAATAGCATGTTTATTGGGGACAATTGCCCCCAGTAAACAACACACATCCCCCCCGCCCCCTACCACATACAGTAATGAGCAAAAAGACTATTATCCACATATGGATAGTAATGCATTTGCCCATTTTAAATACCTATAAATTACAATAAATACAGTCAATATATATTACACTTACCTTTTACAGGCACCCACGATGAAGGTCGTCTTCATCCTCATCTTCATCCTGCCCATGCCCCCTCCGATGCTGCAAAACATACACAAGAATAAAAACATCCAATGTAATGTCCCCTAACCCCTTAATCACCATAGCGGTTATTAACCGATACAGTCATTAAGGGGTTAACCCACCCTCACCCACCACTCGGGAGGCCTACATACCCTCCCCCACTAACCCCCCACCCTGTGTGAGGCCTAACCACCCTCACCCACTACCCACAAGGGAGGCCTACCCACATACCCTTGGGGCCAAAATCCCCTCCCCCCACCCCCAGTACCCACAATAAAAACAATACACAGCCCCAAAATAAACATCATTCTATTTATTAAATACATAACCAACCCCCTGTGCCCCCCCCATAAATACATGATTTATTCTTTTACATACAGGGTTCATACCCAGGCCCACATGAGTCCCCGGTGGGCCTGACTGGTCACATCACAGACCTACAGGTTACCAGCATCATGTTTCACACAGGGTCTGGAGGCCTGTTGGTGGGTCCCGCCAGGTGCCATGGCCTACCAGGTGGTCTCCGCGGTTCACCGTGGGCCACAATTGGGTCCCCACGATAGGCCCGCGGATGTCTGGGGGCCCCGGGTCAGACCTACAGGTATCTGAGGGGCCTCGGGTTGTTCCCACCAGGGTCTGGGGACCCACGGGTGGTCCCTACGGATCCGCGGTGCCCCCGCAGATGTGTGGCCACCGGTTCTTCCCCGCAGGTGTCCCCCGTGGACCCGCCAGCCTGTTTCCAGTGAGAAGCCCGAGGAGACCTCAGGTGGTCTCCAGAAGTCTCTCGGAAACAAAAGGAACCAACCATGTATGTAAAAAAAATAAACCAGGCCTATACATTAAATACATACATCCACCCCCCCCGCCCCCCAACACATACAGTACAATAATGTGCAAAATAACTATTATCCAGATATGGATAATAGATTATTTGCCCATTATGAAACACATAAAACATGCATAAATCAAAACATGAATTTTTAATCTTAAAATCACCACATTGCATGTTAAAATAAATCCAGCAGCAATTGTAAATATAAACCAACAAACCAGCAGCTACACAAATGTATATGTAATATCACACAATTGCATTGAGTGTGTACATGATGCAATTAATCTGTGCATCATGTAACACTATACAAAATATATGTAAGAATAAAATACACTATGAACAATGTCCCCTAACCACCAATGCCATCATGAAAATCAAATAGAAACTAAGCAACATCAATACAATTAGCATCAATCAATTAATCCATTTCCTAAAACAATTATAATACAATATCATGAAAATCAAATAGAAACTAAGCAACATCAATACAATTAGCATCAATCAATTAATCCATTTCCTAAAACAATTACAATACAATACAAATCAATTATACAATTCCCTATTCAATTCCTAAAGCCAAACCATTGCCAAAAGAATGCTAATTGAAAGTAACCACCATCATTCTAATCTAACTACCAGAAATAAGCCATTAAAAATAACCTGTAACTAAATACAAATAACATTATTCACACCAATGACAAAATAAAGCTGATAAATACATTAGCCATACATGAAAAGAACATAAACATTAGCAAACAATCAATTATTATCCCTGTATGTCTATCCATATAGATAGATATACATAACATACAGGTCAATAATAGAGCATAAAAAACAATGCATTTACATACAAAAATCACATAGAATACACACATTCAGTGTCCGTGAATGTATGTATATCCATAGGTAGTACATAGATACATTAACGGCATTAAATGGGACTGAAAAATAAAAGACATGAATCAAAAATCCAAAAAACCTGTAAAAGTAAAAAAAATACACTTTTCTTTGGTTTATTTACCATTAGATGCCCACTCACCGAAATCCAGGCGGAAGCACTGGAACCAATCCACAGGTAACCATAAAAAATAAACCCTTACAATCCATAACGGTGTCTTCTTTCTTCTATTTGTACAACCCATTCTTTCTTACAAGAACAGAAAAGTTTATCACCTCAGTATGCATTGATGGTGATAACCTCCACAAATCATTTTATAATGCAATGCCTAGGTTTGGCACTTAGCATGTGTAATGCTGACGTACAATATAAAACTGGTCCACATGTCAAATTAGTGGAAACATTAGAGGTGAGTTGTACTAAACAGGTGGCTTTTGATTGAATCATTCAATAGTTTTTCCACATTAAAATTATCAATAGAGATGTGTGAACCTGCCAAGATTCACTTGCCACTGTTTTCAACGAAATTTCCAAAAAGTTTGAAATACCATTTAAAACGTTTGGCGCCAATAGTTCTAGTAAAACAGCAAAAAATCGTAAAAATGTTAAAAAAAAATAAAAATATTTCCAAACTTGCAAAATAGCAGCACTGCGTCTTTAATTTTTTTATGCGAATTTTGAAGGCGGAAGTACTCAAAATAAATCAAACATGCATTGCCTATTGACTTTTAGCATTAAGCAAACTTGTTGTCAACTTTTGGATCGAGGCACCAAACCAAAAAGATTGAAATTTGAAAAGCTCTCTTGAACTCTAATCATCTTGTATAGGGTACACCATTGTATAAAGAGCCTTTATACTTTCTGCATTAAAGTAGTTTTTGAAAAGGTGCAAACATGAGGCCAAAATACCCTAAAATCTTCCAGAATTTCAATTTTAAAAATGTTTCCTAAATACAATGTATTAGTATATAATTTCAATAGTATAATATGGAGGGCTCTTTTAAACTTTTTATTTAAAACCTTACTCTATTTTGGAAATGAATAATTTGTATGTTAGAAACACTTTTGTTAAGGTAAGCGTAGCCGCACTGAGTTTGTGCTTAGGTTAGAGGCAGAGAGATCACCGTGGGTAAGTGTAAAAATACTCAATGCCTTGTTTTTGGCACAATTGGATCAATCCTTGTGACAGTGATATTTATACCATGGCTGATAGTATGTGGTAATAAACACACAGCCACCAGCGAGGAGGTTAATTGTGTTACTCCTATAAGCAGTTAGCTATCTTTCCATGGGATTATTGATATAGTAAATGATACCTTCGGCACTTACTACTGACAGCCAGTTGTACCGAGCTATTCTTAATTATTACCCGATTCACATATGAGTTCTCGCTCTATCTTTGCTCATATCAATACTGCAAATGCCACAAAACATTTGTACACTTTGTGTTTTTATTTATAATCGAAATCGGTGTGTTGAACCCTTATATCAAGGTGGACACGGCACTGGCTTAAAAGTTTTTCTTTACATTATTGTACCCGCATAATATATCCTTATACCAGTAGTCTGACCTCAATAGTCCATTTAGGTATTTTTAAAACAACATGCATGCTTGTGTCGGAGTGCCGTTTGTGCAGAATGTGCTTAACCACAGTTCCCTTCACAAAGTCAGCTGTTCTTGTTTGCTTGGCTTAATCAGAACTCCGATCACTGCTGATGATTCGAGCACCCAAAGCTTCGTATTGAAACGGACATATACCTCACTCATGTATCTTAGTGTTACCATATAGTGAACTTAGAGCTTTATTAATCCAGTTATACTCGAATAAGCATACTGCTAAGACTTAAAAAATATGTTTTAGAATTCAAATGGTTCTTATAACATTGCTAAGCACAGAGAAATGCCGGCTAACCCGACGTAAGTTTCGCTGTTCTAAAACGTGTACAGTGTATGATATTGCAGAATCCTTAAGACTATAACATTTTTGGTCTGCTGTGCACCGCTTAAGAGATTTCTTTGTGTGGACCGTATATATATGCAACTGTTCGGGACACTTAGCAGTGGCCTAAACAGAGATCGAAATGTTATGAGTCATTACTGACACAAGTGAACTCTCTTCCCATGAGTGCTATAGGCCATGTCTGTACATACTGTGCTATATGTATGCACACACGGCTGTCTCTCACACATACTTATACTCCTTGTTTTTCCATCCCTATACACCAATAGGGACCACACTGTATCCACACACACTTTTAGTTATGCTACTAACTCTCACATTTCCACACCCACCCACACCATTTATATCCGCTCCCACTCCACACACACCTTTTGTAAAGCACTGTATATACTGTGGGCTCTCCATTCGTGTTAATTCCCACTGATACACATACACACTCTTTCATCACTTGCTTTCAGGAACCTTTTGACACCTCCAGCAATAAAACACATCCACACAGGGGGAAGGACCAGCACAGATAACATTCCAATAGACACTGTTTATACTGTACTATAGCTTTTGCTTGCTGCTTGCTTCATTCATTGTAACATCGCCGGAAGAAGAGATCAGTGTATCTCGAAAGCTCGCACAAATAAAAGCATTTCGTTAGCCACAGAACGGTATCATCTATTTATTTTTTGATTATATATATACAGTATATAATAAAGCAAGGAACAGCAGGAACTCCGTCAAAATAGTCAATATAGTGGGTGCAAATCCTGTAGAATATAATAGGCAATACGATACCGCGTTGAAACGAAATCAGAGGCAGCACTCCAATGGATAATCCAAAAAATATAGTGTGAGTTACTAAGACACCATAACCAACGTATCAGTCCACAGATGGGACCTTTCTCAAGGGGATGCATCGCGGTATCGTATTGCCTATATATATATATATATAGATATATATATATATATCTATATATATATATATATATATATAGATATATATATATATATATATATATATATATAATATATATATATATATATATCTATATATATATATATATATATATATATATAGATATATATATATATAGATATATATATATAATATATATATATATATATATATATCTATATATATATATATATATATATATATATATATATATATATCTATATATATATATATTTAACGGGTTTTCTGGCCCGGCCTGACCCACCCAATCTCACATTGGCCCCTGTGGTCTAACCGGTCCCCATTACAGTGTGGTAGTGTCTGGTGGTGCACCTGTTGGCAACAGGACTCCTGAGTCTCCCGCATGATGGTGTGTGGGGAGGACCCGTCCAGACAGGCAGCTGAGGTAGTGTGCTGAGTCCTACCTAGTTCCAGTGCAGCGCCTCCACCTCATCAGGGTCCCTTCGGTCACTTGGGGATGGTCCTGACGAGGAACTCCTCTGTGGTGCTCCTCTCTGTACATTCACTCCACACATGTACACGAGAGGGTTTGTGATTAAGAGCATCTTTATTGATTGAGGTGGGCTAACTGCCCCTCGCAGTAGTTTCTTTAGCCACTCATTGTCCCTCAGTGCTTCCCTTTGAAAGGTGAAATTCTCCTTTAATAGGGATTCCCTATCCCAGCCGGGATGTCTTTACCCTGTGCCAGGTCCCTGGACACAGTCTTCCTTCTCAGCTACTATAACATAACTCAGGACTCAGATAGAACTCTGGCAGAACTCCCCAGAACTCAGATAGATCTAACTTTTAGACACAGTGCTGTGCCTTATGTATACTCTGGAAACTGACACACCTCTGACATCACTAATCATGGAGTCAGAGCATGTGACCACTCCCATCCATACACAGGGCACCCCACCAGGGTGTGAGGGCAAACCTCCATAATTACTGCTGGCATGCCCACAACTTACCAGGCCTTACTGTCAGCAGGAGAGATGACTGTAGCCATTTTACATGACAGCTACATTCTCCCCCTGGTGAATCCCATCGACCTCGCTGGGACCTAAATTTAAATACTTTCTTCCAGGAAGCACTGTAACACATAACACATAATTGTTAACATCACAGATTGTCCATTATACAAAAAAAATGACCACAGTGACATCTCGCCAAGCCCGCCCCGACCAGCAGCCACGAGCCCGCAAAATGCCTTAGTACCCCCTAATAATAGTGGCTCGGGTCAGGTTTCTTAACCTCTCTACCACCCATGTCCAGGACCGTGACATGATAGTGCCTAGGCAGTCCCCTCTCGGGCCTATAGGTCACCCTGTGTTTGTGTATATTCCTCCCTATACTCCACACTCGCATCAGGTGATCTATTCTGTCCTCTGCCCTCCTTCCTGTAACTTCACTCCCCTTATTGACTAGGTACATCTCGATGGTTTCCCTAAGCCACCTTTCCCTGTTCTCTTCTATCTCCTCCATGAGGGGTTCAGGGACATAAGGGTACTCCAACCCGTGGGAAGACTTGTATCGAGCCATTCTTGCCCGTTCCGCTCTACTGACCCTAATTAGGTCAGCCCTACCTGCCCTCCCAGGTAGCACCCATGACAGGGGTTCGTCAGGATCCACAGGATCGGACAGTGTGTCGGGACCCATGGGCTCTATCTCCCTGTGCTCAAGCTTATACCACCGTTCCTGCAGCTCCCTATCTCGCTGTTCAGGGGGGAATTCTCCCTTGGCCCACCAAAAATCAACTACATCCTCCCTTCTAATAAGGAATCGCGTACGATCCATCCAGGCCGCATAACCTTCAAAGAGGGGCGCCCACCAACGGTGTTCCTTGAACCTATGTGAATCCCCTGAGTCACTCTCTTCTGCATCCCCCCATGAGAATACCCCCGTTGTCCGTGCTGACCGTGGTACGGACCACCGTGATGATCCCAGGGCCTTGTCCTCTGTTTTATTGGTCACAGGAGGCAACCACCGGCCTACCGCGGCCTTGCCTAATTCTCCCCCTCCCCGAGAAATGCCCTCCGTAGCGCAACTGCGCTGTCTCTCCCCAGTCCGTCTCTCCTCCCCCCCAAAGGTATGTCCACAAGTTCCAGGCTAGGCGGGGACCCCGGGGAACATGTGATGGGGGCAGGGGTTTTACCTAGGGCGTGGGGTTGGGCGTAGGGGCAAGATGGGATATGCCACGGGACTACGACCCGTTCCCGGCTGTCCATGGACTGCTCCAAGGAGGATAGCTCACCCTCATCCGTCTGCGGGTCTCCCATCCAGCTCTTGGGCCTTTGAGGTGATCGGGGACATTCACCCGATCGCCGAAGCGTTGCTGCATCTTTCCCGTCTGTTCCGCCGTCGCCACCGGAAATGATGTCCTCACCGGAACCGGAAGCGCCGCCATCTTGGGTGGGACCCCCATGCGGGATCTCTTCCTCGATGACGACATCCGGAAGCTCCGCCGTCGTCTCTACCGGAAGTGGTATCTCCTCCGCACGTGCGTCCTGGGCCTGGCATGGCCTTGTTTCCGCTACACCGTCTACCGGAGCAAGGTAAGTGAGTGGCTTTCTCTTACCATTCCGCAGGGGTGTAAGCGTCTCTCGCTCGCCGATCTGCGGGGGACGCCCTGCTTTCCAGGCTGCTACTCACACTACAGGGTGTCGTCCTCCCCGGTTCTGTCCTGGGCCTCGATTTCACCTCCGCTAGCTCGCGGAGATCCTCATCCGAGTAATCCCCCTTCCCTGACTTATGGGTCACCGATCGGGGCGATAGTCTTTTCTCAGTGCGGTCGGGGAGTGACCCGACCATCTCGGTTGCTGCTGACCCAGCCGATTTTATCGACTCCTGTCCCCTTTCTCCGGGACTTGCACGATTGATCCACAGTGCACCAGGGGACTCGGCGGAGCGCCTAGCCGTATCCCCCGGGGGGTCAGCAGATTGGATCGGAATGAATGTCGGCATTGGCCATAAGTATAATGTCCCGCATTGTGGGCAGCGTGCCGCCGTATTAACAATGCCTCCGGGCAGCCCGCATTGTAGGCAGAGCCCGACCACCGTCTCGGTGTTAGCCACCCTGACTACCAGTACCCCGCCAGGTACCGAGTAGGGCTGGGTGGAGACCATAGTTCCCACTGTGGAGGAGCAGGCCATTCTTTTGGTAGGGACCACTTTCAGTATGGGTCTCTCCAGGTCAGTGGTTCCTCGCAACTGACCGGTAGAAGCTTCTGGGCCAGCCATTTCCTGCTTCGGCTCCTCCTTCCGCTGGCATAGCTGGAACCCGCCCCCAGGGGTTGCAATTATGGGCGGATCCCACAGGGGAATAGCATGCCCCTTAATTAAGGCCGCGCCTTTCTCAGTCCTGGTGGGAGCGGTCTGCGTTTTCGCGCCAATTTCCTCATCAGAGTGGGATTCTTGGGCCGCGGCTAGTTCCCGCCTTCTCCTGGCAGCTGCTTTCCGTGCAAAATATCCCTCCTTTTTGCACGTTACCTCCGCGGCCGGAACTACTTCTTGTAGTGGCGCCGTCTGGATATCAGTCCCTGGGCCCATTGGGTGCATTCCCACAGGCCATAGTTGAAAGTCACTCCTCCTGGTGGAAATCAGGGGAGGGTCCCATAGACTAAGCGGTTGACTCAGCACAGGGGCCAAGTGAGTCACTGTCCATGAAGGTGCAGCCATAGTTTTCGCGCCATACCCCCCATCAGGGCGGGGCTCTGCTGTTCGCGCCATTCCCGGCCAGCTTTTTGCAAGTTCTGTATCAGCCATTTTCTCTGCGACTGGTCCATGCGGTCTCCCTAGCAAGCGGGAACCGCCATTTTGGTTGGCTTTCAAGCCCGAAATGTCAGTTTGTTTGCTCTCCTCACGGGGTTCCCCCCCAGTTATCACAATGTCTTCACACTCTTCAAAGGGTGGCCCCTCGGTGTCCCAGACAGGAAAAAAACAGGGCGGCCACAGCCTTCGCTCCACTCCAGAGCAGATTAGTTAAAGACAGCTCAGCGACAGTTTGCTCTTCAGTGGGGCGCACGCCACGGGTGCCTTCCCCATCAGCCTCTGGTCGCCATTTTGGGCTCTCCGCACCACGCGGATCCTCCATTCCTTGGATTGTCATGCTCTCGTACCAATTATCGTACATGGGGCTCCGCTCTGCGGGGCAGCTACCACACCAGTACAATAAAGATTGCTCAGATGCACCACCACATGTGTACCTGATCTAGGCTGGACTCATGTTGCACTACCTCAGGCTAGGCTCACTCTCTTAGTGTCTGCTGTAACTCCTTCGTCCCAGTCTGTGCTCCCTATGGTAAGTGTCTGGAATGGGCTAGAGTACTCTGGCTCTGCCATGCAGTACTTGGGGCGTCTACCTCTCTTGGTCAGCCTAGCGCAGACCCTCTCCAGGATTCCTGACCACGTTAACAGGCTATCCCTTCTGGCATCCTACCAACTAGCACTACCTCAAAGTGACTCGGTCAGCTATAGCCCGGCTCCAGACCCCTCACTCCTTTCAGGCCCCTAGGTCGTCCCTGCGAACTGACAATACCCTGTCAGCCCCTTGACCACCCCTAGGTCTGTCCCTACGCAGCACAGAGTGGCAGCAGACGCTCTCCCTGTTTCCCAGTGTGCCTAGCTAGAGCCTGTCCTGATGACAGATCTGATCTCAGCAGCTCGCCTCCAAATGTAACGGGTTTTCTGGCCCGGCCTGACCCACCCAATCTCACATTGGCCCCTGTGGTCTAACCGATCCCCATTACAGTGTGGTAGTGTCTGGTGGTGCACCTGTTGGCAACAGGACTCCTGAGTCTCCCGCATGATGGTGTGTGGGGAGGACCCGTCCAGACAGGCAGCTGAGGTAGTGTGCTGAGTCCTACCTAGTTCCAGTGCAGCGCCTCCACCTCATCAGGGTCCCTTCGGTCACTTGGGGATGGTCCTGACGAGGAACTCCTCTGTGGTGCTCCTCTCTGTACATTCACTCCACACATGTACACGAGAGGGTTTGTGATTAAGAGCATCTTTATTGATTGAGGTGGGCTAACTGCCCCTCGCAGTAGTTTCTTTAGCCACTCATTGTCCCTCAGTGCTTCCCTTTGAAAGGTGAAATTCTCCTTTAATAGGGATTCCCTATCCCAGCCGGGATGTCTTTACCCTGTGCCAGGTCCCTGGACACAGTCTTCCTTCTCAGCTACTATAACATAACTCAGGACTCAGATAGAACTCTGGCAGAACTCCCCAGAACTCAGATAGAACTAACTTTTAGACACAGTGCTGTGCCTTATGTATACTCTGGAAACTGACACACCTCTGACGTCACTAATCATGGAGTCAGAGCATGTGACCACTCCCATCCATACACAGGGCACCCCACCAGGGTGTGAGGGCAAACCTCCATAATTACTGCTGGCATGCCCACAACTTACCAGGCCTTACTGTCAGCAGGAGAGATGACTGTAGCCATTTTACATGACCGCTACATATATATATATATATATATATATATATATATATATATATATATATATATATATATATATATATATATATATATATATATATATATAATCCAATGCACAGCTGGCACACATATATATACACATATATATATATCTATATATATATATATATGCAAATATAACTGTATGCTCATCTGCATGTCTTAGGCAGGTCTGCAACCCCACCTTTCCCCATTATCACCCAGCATACAGCACTTCCACTGCAGCAAGGGATTCTGGGAAATGACATGCAAATGAGCACACAGTGTCACTTTTTGCCTCAATAACCATTTTTAACATGGTTCCCTATAGGCTTAAGCTTGCTGCATGGTCACAGCTTTGAGCACAGCCAGGGTTAAGGTGCATACCCAGAAAACCACCCACAGACAGCTGTTTCGACCTTGATGGGTCTCATCAGTGTGGGGTTGATTTTACTGGGAATGCAAGAGAGGCTATGGGATAGGCTAAACCATAATATTGAGTTAAGTTATGGTGAGTAAAAAAAGTGACAAAAACTCTCCACAGGAAAGCAAATATGCAAATATAACTGTATGCTCATCTGCATGTCTTAGGCAGGTATATATATATATATATATATATATATATATATATATATATATATATATAAATATGGGCAAGTGACCCCAATGATCCATACCTCCCATGACCAATGACCATGGCAAGTAATACGACGATCCTCCCCTCTCCAACCCTGACCTGGCTTCCCATGACCACTACTCTGCACTTAGGACACAATCTCGCGGCCTTAGGTCGGTGTTTCTGTATCCCCACCTCGGCTGAGGTGGGTTGATTTCTGACCCAGCACACCACCCAGCTTGTACAAGTTAAGCAGTACATAGAGCATATTAACAAACGGATGGAGCAAATCAACCTTGCTATACTGCCAGCCGCAGACCTGGCACAGCGTGCAGCAGTTAACCCTACTACCCTACTCACCGAGGTCCCTACACCAAGTGCTAGTCACGCCACCTGTGAACCCCGTCTCCCTATGCCTAATCGCTATGGCGGAGATCACCCTCAGTTGTCCTTGGTTTCTAAACTAATGTTTTATTTAATTTTAACTCTCTCTTGCTTTGTATCTCAGCGTGCTAAATCGCTTATATCATATCGCTGTTAACTGACGATGCCCTGGCGTGGGCATCTCCTATCTGGGAAATATGACCAGACCTCACGAATAACCTTTCTCTTCACTCAGGAACTCTGAAGGGTCTTTGACACTCCAGGACGTAAGGTAACGGCCTCCTCTTCCCTCCTGCATATCTCTCAAGCCAGCTGGATGGTGGCCCGCTACGCAGTCGAATTTCGAATCCTCACAGCAGAGACCGGTTGGAACGATGAAGCCCAGCAGCAGTTTTATGGCAGGGCCTTATGGAGGCAGTAATATGAAGGTCTTCCTCCTCTGGATACAGCAGGTCCCTCTGTCCTCCTCTGCCAGAAAGCATACTGTACATACATAATATATGCAATCTAATGTCGCCTAACCCCTTAATCACCTTAGCGGTTAATAACCGCTACAGTAATTAAGGGGTTAACCCACCCTGGCCCGCTACCCACCCTGTACCCATTAAGTAGTATAGTGGTACATCATACCCATATACTGTAATAATATGGGCATGATAAGCCACTATAGCACTTTTTAATCCCTAAGAAAATGACCCAAATTCCACTCTATGTTCATACCATCTGGAAATCTGGTTTTAAGCAGAGAAATCCATTTGGATTCCCTGCGATCCAACATATTGATAAGGTCACCCTGTCTTTAGCTTATTATAACCCGATCAATGCCAATCAATTTGAAATTACTAAAGCCTCCATTGGTACATTCACAAAACTGTTTGGATACTGGATGTTGTGTATTCTTTCTCCTAATCAACCCTATGTTAAGGGGTTAAGTAATCTTCTTTATATTTTGAAGTTTTTCTAGTGACTCTGCACAAATTCAAGTGTTAGCTCACTTGATATCCATACAATTAACATGGAAGAGATGGGCAGTTCTCAAGAGTCCAATTCTCCACCAGGCTTCGCCTTCAGCTGTCGGGATGATATCTTCAGGAAGAAAAAGGCCCTACAGGTATTTGAAAACATAATTGATGTAGAATCTAATGATGTGCAGGACTTGAAAATACATTTTCAGAAACTGGAGAAACTACTTATTCTACGTACTGTACTAGAGCCTGGTGGGATGCGGTGACGCTCGGAAATTACATCCGTCGTCTCCACCGGAAGTGGTATCTCCTCCGCACGTGCGTCCTGGGCCTGGCATGGCCTTGTTTCCGCTACACCGTCTACCGGAGCAAGGTAAGTGAGTGGCTTTCTCTTACCATTCCGCAGGGGTGTAGGCGTCTCTCGCCCGTCGCCACCATGTCCTGAGGCGGAGGGACTCCGTCTCTCGGCTCGCCGATCTGCGGGGGACGCCCTGCTTTCCAGGCTGCTACTCACACTACAGGGTGTCGTCCTCCCCGGTTCTGTCCTGGGCCTCGATTTCACCTCCGCTAGCTCGCGGAGATCCTCATCCGAGTAATCCCCCTTCCCTGACTTATGGGTCACCGATCGGGGCGATAGTCTTTTCTCAGTGCGGTCGGGGAGTGACCCGACCATCTCGGTTGCTGCTGACCCAGCCGATTTTATCGACTCCTGTCCCCTTTCTCCGGGACTTGCACGATTGATCCACAGTGCACCAGGGGACTCGGCGGAGCGCCTAGCCGTATCCCCCGGGGGGTCAGCAGATTGGATCGGAATGAACGTCGGCATTGGCCATAAGTATAATGTCCCGCATTGTGGGCAGCGTGCCGCCGTATTAACAATGCCTCCGGGCAGCCCGCATTGTAGGCAGAGCCTGACCACCGTCTCGGTGTTAGCCACCCTGACTACCAGTACCCCGCCGGGTACCGAGTAGGGCTGGGTGGAGACCATAGTTCCCACTGTGGAGGAGCAGGCCATTCTTTTGGTAGGGACCACTTTCAGTATGGGTCTCTCCAGGTCAGTGGTTCCTCGCAACTGACCGGTAGAAGCTTCTGGGCCAGCCATTTCCTGCTTCGGCTCCTCCTTCCGCTGGCATAGCTGGAACCCGCCCCCAGGGGTTGCAATTATGGGCGGATCCCACAGGGGAATAGCATGCCCCTTAATTAAGGCCGCGCCTTTCTCAGTCCTGGTGGGCGCGGTCTGTGTTTTCGCGCCAATTTCCTCATCAGAGTGGGATTCTTGGGCCGCGGCTAGTTCCCGCCTTCTCCTGGCAGCTGCTTTCCGTGCAAAATATCCCTCCTTTTTGCACGTTACCTCCGCGGCCGGAACTACTTCTTGTAGTGGCGCCGTCTGGATATCAGTCCCTGGGCCCATTGGGTGCATTCCCACAGGCCATAGTTGAAAGTCACTCCTCCTGGTGGAAATCAGGGGAGGGTCCCATAGACTAAGCGGTTGACTCAGCACAGGGGCCAAGTGAGTCACTGTCCATGAAGGTGCAGCCATAGTTTTCGCGCCATACCCCCCATCAGGGCGGGGCTCTGCTGTTCGCGCCATTCCCGGCCAGCTTTTTGCAAGTTCTGTATCAGCCATTTTCTCTGCGACTGGCCCATGCGGTCTCCCTAGCAAGCGGGAACCGCCATTTTGGTTGGCTTTCAAGCCCGAAATGTCAGTTTGTTTGCTCTCCTCACGGGGTTCCCCCCCAGTTATCACAATGTCTTCACACTCTTCAAAGGGTGGCCCCTCGGTGTCCCAGACAGGACAAAAACGGGGCAGCCACAGCCTTCGCTCCACTCCAGAGCAGATTAGTTAAAGACAGCTCAGCGACAGTTTGCTCTTCAGTGGGGCGCACGCCACGGGTGCCTTCCCCATCAGCCTCTGGTCGCCATTTTGGGCTCTCCGCACCACGCGGATCCTCCATTCCTTGGATTGTCATGCTCTCGTACCAATTATCGTACATGGGGCTCCGCTCTGCGGGGCAGCTACCACACCAGTACAATAAAGATTGCTCAGATGCACCACCACATGTGTACCTGATCTAGGCTGGACTCATGTTGCACTACCTCAGGCTAGGCTCACTCTCTCAGTGTCTGCTGTAACATTTCCTCCCAGTCTGTGCTCCCTATGGTAAGTGTCTGGAATGGGCTAGAGTACTCTGGCTCTGCCATGCAGTACTTGGGGCGTCTACCTCTCTTGGTCAGCCTAGCGCAGACCCTCTCCAGGATTCCTGACCACGTTAACAGGCTATCCCTTCTGGCATCCTACCAACTAGCACTACCTCAAAGTGACTCGGTCAGCTATAGCCCGGCTCCAGACCCCTCACTCCTTTCAGGCCCCTAGGTCGTCCCTGCGAACTGACAATACCCTGTCAGCCCCTTGACCACCCCTAGGTCTGTCCCTACGCAGCACAGAGTGGCAGCAGACGCTCTCCCTGTTTCCCAGTGTGCCTAGCTAGAGCCTGTCCTGATGACAGATCTGATCTCAGCAGCTCGCCTCCAAATGTAACGGGTTTTCTGGCCCGGCCTGACCCACCCAATCTCACATTGGCCCCTGTGGTCTAACCGATCCCCATTACAGTGTGGTAGTGTCTGGTGGTGCACCTGTTGGCAACAGGACTCCTGAGTCTCCCGCATGATGGTGTGTGGGGAGGACCCGTCCAGACAGGCAGCTGAGGTAGTGTGCTGAGTCCTACCTAGTTCCAGTGCAGCGCCTCCACCTCATCAGGGTCCCTTCGGTCACTTGGGGATGGTCCTGACGAGGAACTCCTCTGTGGTGCTCCTCTCTGTACATTCACTCCACACATGTACACGAGAGGGTTTGTGATTAAGAGCATCTTTATTGATTGAGGTGGGCTAACTGCCCCTCGCAGTAGTTTCTTTAGCCACTCATTGTCCCTCAGTGCTTCCCTTTGAAAGGTGAAATTCTCCTTTAATAGGGATTCCCTATCCCAGCCGGGATGTCTTTACCCTGTGCCAGGTCCCTGGACACAGTCTTCCTTCTCAGCTACTATAACATAACTCAGGACTCAGATAGAACTCTGGCAGAACTCCCCAGAACTCAGATAGAACTAACTTTTAGACACAGTGCTGTGCCTTATGTATACTCTGGAAACTGACACACCTCTGACGTCACTAATCATGGAGTCAGAGCATGTGACCACTCCCATCCATACACAGGGCACCCCACCAGGGTGTGAGGGCAAACCTCCATAATTACTGCTGGCATGCCCACAACTTACCAGGCCTTACTGTCAGCAGGAGAGATGACTGTAGCCATTTTACATGACCGCTACATATATATATATATATATATATATATATATATATATATATATATATATAATCCAATGCACAGCTGGCACACATATATATACACATATATATATCTATATATATATATATGCAAATATAACTGTATGCTCATCTGCATGTCTTAGGCAGGTCTGCAACCCCGCCTTTCCCCATTATCACCCAGCATACAGCACTTCCACTGCAGCAAGGGATTCTGGGAAATGACATGCAAATGAGCACACAGTGTCACTTTTTGCCTCAATAACCATTTTTAACATGGTTCCCTATAGGCTTAAGCTTGCTGCATGGTCACAGCTTTGAGCACAGCCAGGGTTAAGGTGCATACCCAGAAAACCACCCACAGACAGCTGTTTCGACCTTGATGGGTCTCATCAGTGTGGGGTTGATTTTACTGGGAATGCAAGAGAGGCTATGGGATAGGCTAAACCATAATATTGAGTTAAGTTATGGTGAGTAAAAAAAGTGACAAAAACTCTCCACAGGAAAGCAAATATGCAAATATAACTGTATGCTCATCTGCATGTCTTAGGCAGGTCTATATATATATATATATATATATATATATATATATATATATATATATATATATATATATATATATATAAATATGGGCAAGTGACCCCAATGATCCATACCTCCCATGACCAATGACCATGGCAAGTAATACGACGATCCTCCCCTCTCCAACCCTGACCTGGCTTCCCATGACCACTACTCTGCACTTAGGACACAATCTCGCGGCCTTAGGTCGGTGTTTCTGTATCCCCACCTCGGCTGAGGTGGGTTGATTTCTGACCCAGCACACCACCCAGCTTGTACAAGTTAAGCAGTACATAGAGCATATTAACAAACGGATGGAGCAAATCAACCTTGCTATACTGCCAGCCGCAGACCTGGCACAGCGTGCAGCAGTTAACCCTACTACCCTACTCACCGAGGTCCCTACACCAAGTGCTAGTCACGCCACCTGTGAACCCCGTCTCCCTATGCCTAATCGCTATGGCGGAGATCACCCTCAGTTGTCCTTGGTTTCTAAACTAATGTTTTATTTAATTTTAACTCTCTCTTGCTTTGTATCTCAGCGTGCTAAATCGCTTATATCATATCGCTGTTAACTGACGATGCCCTGGCGTGGGCATCTCCTATCTGGGAAATATGACCAGACCTCACGAATAACCTTTCTCTTCACTCAGGAACTCTGAAGGGTCTTTGACACTCCAGGACGTAAGGTAACGGCCTCCTCTTCCCTCCTGCATATCTCTCAAGCCAGCTGGATGGTGGCCCGCTACGCAGTCGAATTTCGAATCCTCACAGCAGAGACCGGTTGGAACGATGAAGCCCAGCAGCAGTTTTATGGCAGGGCCTTATGGAGGCAGTAATATGAAGGTCTTCCTCCTCTGGATACAGCAGGTCCCTCTGTCCTCCTCTGCCAGAAAGCATACTGTACATACATAATATATGCAATCTAATGTCGCCTAACCCCTTAATCACCTTAGCGGTTAATAACCGCTACAGTAATTAAGGGGTTAACCCACCCTGGCCCGCTACCCACCCTGTACCCATTAAGTAGTATAGTGGTACATCATACCCATATACTGTAATAATATGGGCATGATAAGCCACTATAGCACTTTTTAATCCCTAAGAAAATGACCCAAATTCCACTCTATGTTCATACCATCTGGAAATCTGGTTTTAAGCAGAGAAATCCATTTGGATTCCCTGCGATCCAACATATTGATAAGGTCACCCTGTCTTTAGCTTATTATAACCCGATCAATGCCAATCAATTTGAAATTACTAAAGCCTCCATTGGTACATTCACAAAACTGTTTGGATACTGGATGTTGTGTATTCTTTCTCCTAATCAACCCTATGTTAAGGGGTTAAGTAATCTTCTTTATATTTTGAAGTTTTTCTAGTGACTCTGCACAAATTCAAGTGTTAGCTCACTTGATATCCATACAATTAACATGGAAGAGATGGGCAGTTCTCAAGAGTCCAATTCTCCACCAGGCTTCGCCTTCAGCTGTCGGGATGATATCTTCAGGAAGAAAAAGGCCCTACAGGTATTTGAAAACATAATTGATGTAGAATCTAATGATGTGCAGGACTTGAAAATACATTTTCAGAAACTGGAGAAACTACTTATTCTACGTACTGTACTAGAGCCTGGTGGGATGCGGTGACGCTCGGAAATTACATCCGTCGTCTCCACCGGAAGTGGTATCTCCTCCGCACGTGCGTCCTGGGCCTGGCATGGCCTTGTTTCCGCTACACCGTCTACCGGAGCAAGGTAAGTGAGTGGCTTTCTCTTACCATTCCGCAGGGGTGTAGGCGTCTCTCGCCCGTCGCCACCATGTCCTGAGGCGGAGGGACTCCGTCTATCGGCTCGCCGATCTGCGGGGGACGCCCTGCTTTCCAGGCTGCTACTCACACTACAGGGTGTCGTCCTCCCCGGTTCTGTCCTGGGCCTCGATTTCACCTCCGCTAGCTCGCGGAGATCCTCATCCGAGTAATCCCCCTTCCCTGACTTATGGGTCACCGATCGGGGCGATAGTCTTTTCTCAGTGCGGTCGGGGAGTGACCCGACCATCTCGGTTGCTGCTGACCCAGCCGATTTTATCGACTCCTGTCCCCTTTCTCCGGGACTTGCACGATTGATCCACAGTGCACCAGGGGACTCGGCGGAGCGCCTAGCCGTATCCCCCGGGGGGTCAGCAGATTGGATCGGAATGAACGTCGGCATTGGCCATAAGTATAATGTCCCGCATTGTGGGCAGCGTGCCGCCGTATTAACAATGCCTCCGGGCAGCCCGCATTGTAGGCAGAGCCCGACCACCGTCTCGGTGTTAGCCACCCTGACTACCAGTACCCCGCCGGGTACCGAGTAGGGCTGGGTGGAGACCATAGTTCCCACTGTGGAGGAGCAGGCCATTCTTTTGGTAGGGACCACTTTCAGTATGGGTCTCTCCAGGTCAGTGGTTCCTCGCAACTGACCGGTAGAAGCTTCTGGGCCAGCCATTTCCTGCTTCGGCTCCTCCTTCCGCTGGCATAGCTGGAACCCGCCCCCAGGGGTTGCAATTATGGGCGGATCCCACAGGGGAATTGCATGCCCCTTAATTAAGGCCGCGCCTTTCTCAGTCCTGGTGGGCGCGGTCTGCGTTTTCGCGCCAATTTCCTCATCAGAGTGGGATTCTTGGGCCGCGGCTAGTTCCCGCCTTCTCCTGGCAGCTGCTTTCCGTGCAAAATATCCCTCCTTTTTGCACGTTACCTCCGCGGCCGGAACTACTTCTTGTAGTGGCGCCGTCTGGATATCAGTCCCTGGGCCCATTGGGTGCATTCCCACAGGCCATAGTTGAAAGTCACTCCTCCTGGTGGAAATCAGGGGAGGGTCCCATAGACTAAGCGGTTGACTCAGCACAGGGGCCGAGTGAGTCACTGTCCATGAAGGTGCAGCCATAGTTTTCGCGCCATACCCCCCATCAGGGCGGGGCTCTGCTGTTCGCGCCATTCCCGGCCAGCTTTTTGCAAGTTCTGTATCAGCCATTTTCTCTGCGACTGGCCCATGCGGTCTCCCTAGCAAGCGGGAACCGCCATTTTGGTTGGCTTTCAAGCCCGAAATGTCAGTTTGTTTGCTCTCCTCACGGGGTTCCCCCCCAGTTATCACAATGTCTTCACACTCTTCAAAGGGTGGCCCCTCGGTGTCCCAGACAGGACAAAAACGGGGCAGCCACAGCCTTCGCTCCACTCCAGAGCAGATTAGTTAAAGACAGCTCAGCGACAGTTTGCTCTTCAGTGGGGCGCACGCCACGGGTGCCTTCCCCATCAGCCTCTGGTCGCCATTTTGGGCTCTCCGCACCACGCGGATCCTCCATTCCTTGGATTGTCATGCTCTCGTACCAATTATCGTACATGGGGCTCCGCTCTGCGGGGCAGCTACCACACCAGTACAATAAAGATTGCTCAGATGCACCACCACATGTGTACCTGATCTAGGCTGGACTCATGTTGCACTACCTCAGGCTAGGCTCACTCTCTCAGTGTCTGCTGTAACATTTCCTCCCAGTCTGTGCTCCCTATGGTAAGTGTCTGGAATGGGCTAGAGTACTCTGGCTCTGCCATGCAGTACTTGGGGCGTCTACCTCTCTTGGTCAGCCTAGCGCAGACCCTCTCCAGGATTCCTGACCACGTTAACAGGCTATCCCTTCTGGCATCCTACCAACTAGCACTACCTCAAAGTGACTCGGTCAGCTATAGCCCGGCTCCAGACCCCTCACTCCTTTCAGGCCCCTAGGTCGTCCCTGCGAACTGACAATACCCTGTCAGCCCCTTGACCACCCCTAGGTCTGTCCCTACGCAGCACAGAGTGGCAGCAGACGCTCTCCCTGTTTCCCAGTGTGCCTAGCTAGAGCCTGTCCTGATGACAGATCTGATCTCAGCAGCTCGCCTCCAAATGTAACGGGTTTTCTGGCCC
The DNA here is from genome assembly GCF_040206685.1 of Ascaphus truei. Lineage (NCBI taxonomy): Eukaryota > Metazoa > Chordata > Amphibia > Anura > Ascaphidae > Ascaphus > Ascaphus truei. Next base: position 408,421,682 of record NC_134485.1, on the reverse strand, counting down.
GGCCTGACCCACCCAATCTCACATTGGCCCCTGTGGTCTAACCGATCCCCATTACAGTGTGGTAGTGTCTGGTGGTGCACCTGTTGGCAACAGGACTCCTGAGTCTCCCGCATGATGGTGTGTGGGGAGGACCCGTCCAGACAGGCAGCTGAGGTAGTGTGCTGAGTCCTACCTAGTTCCAGTGCAGCGCCTCCACCTCATCAGGGTCCCTTCGGTCACTTGGGGATGGTCCTGACGAGGAACTCCTCTGTGGTGCTCCTCTCTGTACATTCACTCCACACATGTACACGAGAGGGTTTGTGATTAAGAGCATCTTTATTGATTGAGGTGGGCTAACTGCCCCTCGCAGTAGTTTCTTTAGCCACTCATTGTCCCTCAGTGCTTCCCTTTGAAAGGTGAAATTCTCCTTTAATAGGGATTCCCTATCCCAGCCGGGATGTCTTTACCCTGTGCCAGGTCCCTGGACACAGTCTTCCTTCTCAGCTACTATAACATAACTCAGGACTCAGATAGAACTCTGGCAGAACTCCCCAGAACTCAGATAGAACTAACTTTTAGACACAGTGCTGTGCCTTATGTATACTCTGGAAACTGACACACCTCTGACGTCACTAATCATGGAGTCAGAGCATGTGACCACTCCCATCCATACACAGGGCACCCCACCAGGGTGTGAGGGCAAACCTCCATAATTACTGCTGGCATGCCCACAACTTACCAGGCCTTACTGTCAGCAGGAGAGATGACTGTAGCCATTTTACATGACCGCTACATATATATATATATATATATATATATATATATATATATATATATATATATATAATCCAATGCACAGCTGGCACACATATATATACACATATATATATATCTATATATATATATATGCAAATATAACTGTATGCTCATCTGCATGTCTTAGGCAGGTCTGCAACCCCGCCTTTCCCCATTATCACCCAGCATACAGCACTTCCACTGCAGCAAGGGATTCTGGGAAATGACATGCAAATGAGCACACAGTGTCACTTTTTGCCTCAATAACCATTTTTAACATGGTTCCCTATAGGCTTAAGCTTGCTGCATGGTCACAGCTTTGAGCACAGCCAGGGTTAAGGTGCATACCCAGAAAACCACCCACAGACAGCTGTTTCGACCTTGATGGGTCTCATCAGTGTGGGGTTGATTTTACTGGGAATGCAAGAGAGGCTATGGGATAGGCTAAACCATAATATTGAGTTAAGTTATGGTGAGTAAAAAAAGTGACAAAAACTCTCCACAGGAAAGCAAATATGCAAATATAACTGTATGCTCATCTGCATGTCTTAGGCAGGTCTATATATATATATATATATATATATATATATATATATATATATATATATATATATATATATATATATATATAAATATGGGCAAGTGACCCCAATGATCCATACCTCCCATGACCAATGACCATGGCAAGTAATACGACGATCCTCCCCTCTCCAACCCTGACCTGGCTTCCCATGACCACTACTCTGCACTTAGGACACAATCTCGCGGCCTTAGGTCGGTGTTTCTGTATCCCCACCTCGGCTGAGGTGGGTTGATTTCTGACCCAGCACACCACCCAGCTTGTACAAGTTAAGCAGTACATAGAGCATATTAACAAACGGATGGAGCAAATCAACCTTGCTATACTGCCAGCCGCAGACCTGGCACAGCGTGCAGCAGTTAACCCTACTACCCTACTCACCGAGGTCCCTACACCAAGTGCTAGTCACGCCACCTGTGAACCCCGTCTCCCTATGCCTAATCGCTATGGCGGAGATCACCCTCAGTTGTCCTTGGTTTCTAAACTAATGTTTTATTTAATTTTAACTCTCTCTTGCTTTGTATCTCAGCGTGCTAAATCGCTTATATCATATCGCTGTTAACTGACGATGCCCTGGCGTGGGCATCTCCTATCTGGGAAATATGACCAGACCTCACGAATAACCTTTCTCTTCACTCAGGAACTCTGAAGGGTCTTTGACACTCCAGGACGTAAGGTAACGGCCTCCTCTTCCCTCCTGCATATCTCTCAAGCCAGCTGGATGGTGGCCCGCTACGCAGTCGAATTTCGAATCCTCACAGCAGAGACCGGTTGGAACGATGAAGCCCAGCAGCAGTTTTATGGCAGGGCCTTATGGAGGCAGTAATATGAAGGTCTTCCTCCTCTGGATACAGCAGGTCCCTCTGTCCTCCTCTGCCAGAAAGCATACTGTACATACATAATATATGCAATCTAATGTCGCCTAACCCCTTAATCACCTTAGCGGTTAATAACCGCTACAGTAATTAAGGGGTTAACCCACCCTGGCCCGCTACCCACCCTGTACCCATTAAGTAGTATAGTGGTACATCATACCCATATACTGTAATAATATGGGCATGATAAGCCACTATAGCACTTTTTAATCCCTAAGAAAATGACCCAAATTCCACTCTATGTTCATACCATCTGGAAATCTGGTTTTAAGCAGAGAAATCCATTTGGATTCCCTGCGATCCAACATATTGATAAGGTCACCCTGTCTTTAGCTTATTATAACCCGATCAATACCAATCAATTTGAAATTACTAAAGCCTCCATTGGTACATTCACAAAACTGTTTGGATACTGGATGTTGTGTATTCTTTCTCCTAATCAACCCTATGTTAAGGGGTTAAGTAATCTTCTTTATATTTTGAAGTTTTTCTAGTGACTCTGCACAAATTCAAGTGTTAGCTCACTTGATATCCATACAATTAACATGGAAGAGATGGGCAGTTCTCAAGAGTCCAATTCTCCACCAGGCTTCGCCTTCAGCTGTCGGGATGATATCTTCAGGAAGAAAAAGGCCCTACAGGTATTTGAAAACATAATTGATGTAGAATCTAATGATGTGCAGGACTTGAAAATACATTTTCAGAAACTGGAGAAACTACTTATTCTACGTACTGTACTAGAGCCTGGTGGGATGCGGTGACGCTCGGAAATTACATCCGTCGTCTCCACCGGAAGTGGTATCTCCTCCGCACGTGCGTCCTGGGCCTGGCATGGCCTTGTTTCTGCTACACCGTCTACCGGAGCAAGGTAAGTGAGTGGCTTTCTCTTACCATTCCGCAGGGGTGTAGGCGTCTCTCGCCCGTCGCCACCATGTCCTGAGGCGGAGGGACTCCGTCTCTCGGCTCGCCGATCTGCGGGGGACGCCCTGCTTTCCAGGCTGCTACTCACACTACAGGGTGTCGTCCTCCCCGGTTCTGTCCTGGGCCTCGATTTCACCTCCGCTAGCTCGCGGAGATCCTCATCCGAGTAATCCCCCTTCCCTGACTTATGGGTCACCGATCGGGGCGATAGTCTTTTCTCAGTGCGGTCGGGGAGTGACCCGACCATCTCGGTTGCTGCTGACCCAGCCGATTTTATCGACTCCTGTCCCCTTTCTCCGGGACTTGCACGATTGATCCACAGTGCACCAGGGGACTCGGCGGAGCGCCTAGCCGTATCCCCCGGGGGGTCAGCAGATTGGATCGGAATGAACGTCGGCATTGGCCATAAGTATAATGTCCCGCATTGTGGGCAGCGTGCCGCCGTATTAACAATGCCTCCGGGCAGCCCGCATTGTAGGCAGAGCCTGTCCACCGTCTCGGTGTTAGCCACCCTGACTACCAGTACCCCGCCGGGTACCGAGTAGGGCTGGGTGGAGACCATAGTTCCCACTGTGGAGGAGCAGGCCATTCTTTTGGTAGGGACCACTTTCAGTATGGGTCTCTCCAGGTCAGTGGTTCCTCGCAACTGACCGGTAGAAGCTTCTGGGCCAGCCATTTCCTGCTTCGGCTCCTCCTTCCGCTGGCATAGCTGGAACCCGCCCCCAGGGGTTGCAATTATGGGCGGATCCCACAGGGGAATAGCATGCCCCTTAATTAAGGCCGCGCCTTTCTCAGTCCTGGTGGGCGCGGTCTGCGTTTTCGCGCCAATTTCCTCATCAGAGTGGGATTCTTGGGCCGCGGCTAGTTCCCGCCTTCTCCTGGCAGCTGCTTTCCGTGCAAAATATCCCTCCTTTTTGCACGTTACCTCCGCGGCCGGAACTACTTCTTGTAGTGGCGCCGTCTGGATATCAGTCCCTGGGCCCATTGGGTGCATTCCCACAGGCCATAGTTGAAAGTCACTCCTCCTGGTGGAAATCAGGGGAGGGTCCCATAGACTAAGCGGTTGACTCAGCACAGGGGCCGAGTGAGTCACTGTCCATGAAGGTGCAGCCATAGTTTTCGCGCCATACCCCCCATCAGGGCGGGGCTCTGCTGTTCGCGCCATTCCCGGCCAGCTTTTTGCAAGTTCTGTATCAGCCATTTTCTCTGCGACTGGCCCATGCGGTCTCCCTAGCAAGCGGGAACCGCCATTTTGGTTGGCTTTCAAGCCCGAAATGTCAGTTTGTTTGCTCTCCTCACGGGGTTCCCCCCCAGTTATCACAATGTCTTCACACTCTTCAAAGGGTGGCCCCTCGGTGTCCCAGACAGGACAAAAACGGGGCAGCCACAGCCTTCGCTCCACTCCAGAGCAGATTAGTTAAAGACAGCTCAGCGACAGTTTGCTCTTCAGTGGGGCGCACGCCACGGGTGCCTTCCCCATCAGCCTCTGGTCGCCATTTTGGGCTCTCCGCACCACGCGGATCCTCCATTCCTTGGATTGTCATGCTCTCGTACCAATTATCGTACATGGGGCTCCGCTCTGCGGGGCAGCTACCACACCAGTACAATAAAGATTGCTCAGATGCACCACCACATGTGTACCTGATCTAGGCTGGACTCATGTTGCACTACCTCAGGCTAGGCTCACTCTCTCAGTGTCTGCTGTAACATTTCCTCCCAGTATGTGCTCCCTATGGTAAGTGTCTGGAATGGGCTAGAGTACTCTGGCTCTGCCATGCAGTACTTGGGGCGTCTACCTCTCTTGGTCAGCCTAGCGCAGACCCTCTCCAGGATTCCTGACCACGTTAACAGGCTATCCCTTCTGGCATCCTACCAACTAGCACTACCTCAAAGTGACTCGGTCAGCTATAGCCCGGCTCCAGACCCCTCACTCCTTTCAGGCCCCTAGGTCGTCCCTGCGAACTGACAATACCCTGTCAGCCCCTTGACCACCCCTAGGTCTGTCCCTACGCAGCACAGAGTGGCAGCAGACGCTCTCCCTGTTTCCCAGTGTGCCTAGCTAGAGCCTGTCCTGATGACAGATCTGATCTCAGCAGCTCGCCTCCAAATGTAACGGGTTTTCTGGCCCGGCCTGACCCACCCAATCTCACATTGGCCCCTGTGGTCTAACCGATCCCCATTACAGTGTGGTAGTGTCTGGTGGTGCACCTGTTGGCAACAGGACTCCTGAGTCTCCCGCATGATGGTGTGTGGGGAGGACCCGTCCAGACAGGCAGCTGAGGTAGTGTGCTGAGTCCTACCTAGTTCCAGTGCAGCGCCTCCACCTCATCAGGGTCCCTTCGGTCACTTGGGGATGGTCCTGACGAGGAACTCCTCTGTGGTGCTCCTCTCTGTACATTCACTCCACACATGTACACGAGAGGGTTTGTGATTAAGAGCATCTTTATTGATTGAGGTGGGCTAACTGCCCCTCGCAGTAGTTTCTTTAGCCACTCATTGTCCCTCAGTGCTTCCCTTTGAAAGGTGAAATTCTCCTTTAATAGGGATTCCCTATCCCAGCCGGGATGTCTTTACCCTGTGCCAGGTCCCTGGACACAGTCTTCCTTCTCAGCTACTATAACATAACTCAGGACTCAGATAGAACTCGGCAGAACTCCCCAGAACTCAGATAGAACTAACTTTTAGACACAGTGCTGTGCCTTATGTATACTCTGGAAACTGACACACCTCTGACGTCACTAATCATGGAGTCAGAGCATGTGACCACTCCCATCCATACACAGGGCACCCCACCAGGGTGTGAGGGCAAACCTCCATAATTACTGCTGGCATGCCCACAACTTACCAGGCCTTACTGTCAGCAGGAGAGATGACTGTAGCCATTTTACATGACTGCTACATATATATATATATATATATATATATATATATATATATATATATATATAATCCAATGCACAGCTGGCACACATATATATACACATATATATATATCTATATATATATATATATGCAAATATAACTGTATGCTCATCTGCATGTCTTAGGCAGGTCTGCAACCCCACCTTTCCCCATTATCACCCAGCATACAGCACTTCCACTGCAGCAAGGGATTCTGGGAAATGACATGCAAATGAGCACACAGTGTCACTTTTTGCCTCAATAACCATTTTTAACATGGTTCCCTATAGGCTTAAGCTTGCTGCATGGTCACAGCTTTGAGCACAGCCAGGGTTAAGGTGCATACCCAGAAAACCACCCACAGACAGCTGTTTCGACCTTGATGGGTCTCATCAGTGTGGGGTTGATTTTACTGGGAATGCAAGAGAGGCTATGGGATAGGCTAAACCATAATACTGAGTTAAGTTATGGTGAGTAAAAAAAGTGACAAAAACCCTCCACAGGAAAGCAAATATGCAAATATAACTGTATGCTCATCTGCATGTCTTAGGCAGGTCTATATATATATATATATATATATATATATATATATATATATATATATATATATATATAAATATGGGCAAGTGACCCCAATGATCCATACCTCCCATGACCAATGACCATGGCAAGTAATACGACGATCCTCCCCTCTCCAACCCTGACCTGGCTTCCCATGACCACTACTCTGCACTTAGGACACAATCTCGCGGCCTTAGGTCGGTGTTTCTGTATCCCCACCTCGGCTGAGGTGGGTTGATTTCTGACCCAGCACACCACCCAGCTTGTACAAGTTAAGCAGTACATAGAGCATATTAACAAACGGATGGAGCAAATCAACCTTGCTATACTGCCAGCCGCAGACCTGGCACAGCGTGCAGCAGTTAACCCTACTACCCTACTCACCGAGGTCCCTACACCAAGTGCTAGTCACGCCACCTGTGAACCCCGTCTCCCTATGCCTAATCGCTATGGCGGAGATCACCCTCAGTTGTCCTTGGTTTCTAAACTAATGTTTTATTTAATTTTAACTCTCTCTTGCTTTGTATCTCAGCGTGCTAAATCGCTTATATCATATCGCTGTTAACTGACGATGCCCTGGCGTGGGCATCTCCTATCTGGGAAATATGACCAGACCTCACGAATAACCTTTCTCTTCACTCAGGAACTCTGAAGGGTCTTTGACACTCCAGGACGTAAGGTAACGGCCTCCTCTTCCCTCCTGCATATCTCTCAAGCCAGCTGGATGGTGGCCCGCTACGCAGTCGAATTTCGAATCCTCACAGCAGAGACCGGTTGGAACGATGAAGCCCAGCAGCAGTTTTATGGCAGGGCCTTATGGAGGCAGTAATATGAAGGTCTTCCTCCTCTGGATACAGCAGGTCCCTCTGTCCTCCTCTGCCAGAAAGCATACTGTACATACATAATATATGCAATCTAATGTCGCCTAACCCCTTAATCACCTTAGCGGTTAATAACCGCTACAGTAATTAAGGGGTTAACCCACCCTGGCCCGCTACCCACCCTGTACCCATTAAGTAGTATAGTGGTACATCATACCCATATACTGTAATAATATGGGCATGATAAGCCACTATAGCACTTTTTAATCCCTAAGAAAATGACCCAAATTCCACTCTATGTTCATACCATCTGGAAATCTGGTTTTAAGCAGAGAAATCCATTTGGATTCCCTGCGATCCAACATATTGATAAGGTCACCCTGTCTTTAGCTTATTATAACCCGATCAATACCAATCAATTTGAAATTACTAAAGCCTCCATTGGTACATTCACAAAACTGTTTGGATACTGGATGTTGTGTATTCTTTCTCCTAATCAACCCTATGTTAAGGGGTTAAGTAATCTTCTTTATATTTTGAAGTTTTTCTAGTGACTCTGCACAAATTCAAGTGTTAGCTCACTTGATATCCATACAATTAACATGGAAGAGATGGGCAGTTCTCAAGAGTCCAATTCTCCACCAGGCTTCGCCTTCAGCTGTCGGGATGATATCTTCAGGAAGAAAAAGGCCCTACAGGTATTTGAAAACATAATTGATGTAGAATCTAATGATGTGTAGGACTTGAAAATACATTTTCAGAAACTGGAGAAACGACTTATTCTACGTACTGTACTAGAGCCTGGTGGGATGCGGTGACGCTCGGAAATTACATCAAGGTCAAGAGGATCCCAAGAGGCCTTCGTATCAAGAAGGCACCTACCTTTGGGTTTCCCAACAAAGATTTTGAGGAGAATTGGGTGAGAGGATTGGATGTATGCTCATTTAATTTAATGGAAATAATTACCAAAGAGAAACTAAATGAAAAAGATTTGTTGGATGACCAAATAACAGAGCTACAAGGGAAGTTGCGTCAGTTCAAAGATATGGAGGGATTCAAAGAATATGATCGTATTCTATCAAAGACCATTGAAGATGTGGAGAGGAACATAATGGCCAAAAAACAAAGCAAATTTGACCGGGACAAATCCGACTACGAAAAACAACAGGTTTATAGTTGGCAGAGGGTGGATCATATTCCATATCGGTAATTTGGCACGTGCAAGAGTAACAATTTCTCTTTCAGATCTACCCCTCGAAAATCCATTCTCAAAGGGAAAAATGATCATCAGAGTGCTGATTCAGAAATATCAGACGTGGAATCACTTCCTCATGCAGTATCTTTTGTTGATACAGATGACCAGGCAGGATACACCGCACGAGAGGCGACACGAGATAAAAGAGAAGATGTGCATTCTGGTGCTGGATACCATCTGAGATCAGACCAATCAAGATCCACGCAGCAATCTCAGAAGAATTTTTCTATGTTTCAAAAAAACGACAGGGGACAAGGAGAGGCAAAAGGAATAGACGAAAAAAGAAAGCCTCCCAAAAGGAAGAAGAGATCCTAGATGGTCCCAATAATGTGATTAATTTATCAGGAAAAGAACTGTCGGGAGCAGAAATCTCTTTACTTAATAAAGGTCTGAAATATGCACCAGTTATGGATTTTGATCTACTGTATTCAACACTGCCATTGACGTTCACAAATACAGTATGTGCGAAAACTCACTTTAAAAAGATTTTTTCATAAAAATGTCATTGACCCAGTAGTATTGTCTTCAGATATTATAGAGTCTCCAATTTTTGAAGACTCGGTTTCCAATGTTGATATATTACCATCGGGTCCGTCTGCTCGTCGTTCCCCATCCCCCCCCCCCCCCCCCCACGGATCGTCTTTCTCCCTTCAGTGAATTTTGCACACTGAGGGACATGGAGGAGCTGTGGGGGGAAGATGATGAGCAGATGGCCATCACTTATTCTCAATCTTTTAGTGAATGGAATTCATATCTCAAGAAAAATTCAATCTTTTATCCCATAAATGCTAGGGTTCCTTACATAACCATGTTTGAAAATCTGGTGATCCGTGATCTTAGGTTACTTGCACAGGGTTTTTCTTTCACTATTGGTCAGATTGGTCAGGACAATTTAACCACAGATGAGAGGCTGGCACTCAGGTCTTTACAGGATAATCAATCGTTGATTATCAAGAATGCGGATAAGGGAGGCGGGCGTGGTCGTGCAGGATAGGGGAGATTAAATAAGAGAGGCTTACTGCCAGCTCGAGGATATCTCCTCCTATTCTGTGCTTCCTCTGGACCCCACTAGTATTTTTCTCAACGTATTGTTGGACCTGATAGATCTGGGTGTCACAACCAATGTACTCTCTAAAGCTGAGGTAGAATTTATTGTTAATAAAAATCCGGTCATTCCCATTTTTCACCATCTCCCAAAGATCCATAAGACATTGGTCGATCCACCTGGTCGGCCAATAGTCTCCAGCATTGGATCTTTGGGATATGGTCTTTCACGATATGTAGACAGATACCTGCAATCATATGTCAAGGGTCTGCCATCCTTCATTCTCAACTCAGGTGACCTATTAAGACAAATTAAGGACATCACATGGAAACAAACATACTTATGGGTTACGTTAGACGTAACATCTTTGTATTCTATTATAGAACATGAATCAGGTTTGGCAGCTGTGAGAAATTTCATAGAAGGTCCAGATATTTCGATATACATCACTACTTTAATAATAGAAGCAATTAAGTTTTTATTAACTCACAATCATTTTTTATTTGAGCACAAATTTTATTTACAACTTAGGGGCACGTCGATGGGGACCAGTTTTGCCCCCTCTTATACTAATTTATTTATGGGGGGTTGGGAATCACAGTTTAACTTTAGCACTATGAATCCTTTTAGAGATAATATTATTTTTTATAAAAGGTTTCTAGATGATTTAATTTTAATTTGGGATGGTGACACGAGCACATTAAATAAATTTATAGAATATATCAATAATAACACTTTAAATTTCACTTGCAGCAGATCAAATACCTGGACCTTCTTTTATATATAGACCTGAACCAACAGATCCAAAAGGACAAATTCAGGAAGGAGAATTCTAGAAACTCCTTCCTGAGGGCAGACAGCTGCCACCCACGTCCAATTATTGAGGGTATACCCAAGGGACAGTTCCTCAGGCTGAGGAGGAATTGCTCAACTATTGAGCGATTCCTCCATCAGGCTTGGGTGTGAAGCTTAGATTTATTGAAAGGGGATATGAACCAAATCTTTTGCAAAAAACATTGGAAGAAGTTCAGGACATAGATAGAGATATCCTCATTGGTCCAAGAGAGACGAGAGTCAAGAGGGGGACAACCCAAGGAAGGAGAACTGGGGTTGATCCGGATACACCATTTCCATATCTCAGTACAATAAAAGGAGCAATCAAATGATTGCTATCCTGGCCAAACACTGGAATGTTTTACAAATGGACACATCTTTAAAAGATTATGTCAAAAAGGGTCCTAAATGTATTTTTAGAAAGGCAAAGACAATAGCAGGATACATTTCTCCTAGTGACATTTTTAATAGTGAAACCAAAACACAAAATTTTGTCACAAAGGGTACATTTTGTTGCGGCACATGTAATGTATGCAAATATATGGTACAGACTAATCCTTTCTTCTCCCACAACCCTCATAGGAAGTACAAAATCAACTGCTTTATCAACTGTAGTTCCAATTTTGTTATTTATCTTTTAATTTGTGGTTGTGGAATGAGATATGTGGGTATGACCACAAGAAGTTTAAAGATAAGAATACTAGAACACATAGGGGCTTATGCAGAGAAGTACGGTAAAAACTAATTTGCAGTTTTGCGGCCAAAATGTCCGCATTAAAAGAGTTAGTGGCGAGAACGTGGCGGGACAAGTCAAATTCGCCAGACTGGTGGCGAGAAGCGTGAGTTCGCCATTGTTAAAACACGCACGATTCCAGTAGCTCCGAAGCGCATGAACGCGCCAATCGGAGCTACTATATGGCGCGTTTGGGTTACATTTTGCTCGCAAACAAAAGTTGGCTTTATTGTGTCCAAATAACGCGCGCCTCAGAATTTAATTTAATTTAATGCACACCGGGCTACCGGAGTACCCTGCATAGGACTAAAATAAAAGCCAATCCTGTGGCAAATGTATGCCTTTCCGGTACGTACATCTCTGCATAAGCCCCATAGTGTTGATTAGGAAAAAGGATACACAACATCCAGTATCCAAACATTTTTGTGAATGTAGCAATGGAGGCCTTAGTAATTTCATTGTACTGTATTGGTATTGATTGGGTTATACTAAGAGAAAGAAAGGGTGACCTTATCAATATGTTGGATCGCAGGGAATCCAAATGGATGTTTCTGCTATAAACTAGATTTCCAGATGGTATGAACATAGAGTGGAATTTGGGTAATTTTCTTAGGGATTAAAACAGACCGGTTATATGGAATGAAGTTGTATGTCTCTATTTTCAGTCTGTTATTTGTTTAAATGTAAAATCAGAAAAATCTGGAGACAATTCAATTATTGATTCACTCTGGTTGACCAAGTGATTTAATCACTATGTAACTGTGGGACATTTTTCATTGCTTTTTTTCTCTCCTTTTCTCTCCTTTCCTTCTTTTCTTGTATCCTGGGATCCACTTTTTTGGATTGTGCGCCACTTTTTTGAATTGTGCGCCAGTCCTTCGTTATATGTTTCGTCAGCAATTGACTTGGCAGCACGTCCTATCAAGACATCAGATCAGGCTACATGTGAGTAATTCATTTATTCTGTTTATAGGGGGACCATCCCATTGAGGATTACATAGGGGCTTCATTGCTAACCCCATCTCTAGGGATATTTTGGCCCCACAAAGACAATATTATTATCTCACTAGCCATACTCAATGTATTTATTTCTTATGAATTGAATGCATCCAGCGCTGGAGCGCATTTATCACTAGCTTTCTGTTTGGATTTTATTTCAATCAAGCAAAAAAATACCAAACAATGACAGCCACATAATAAATTAACATTGCAAAAAACACCGGAATACAAATCCAGAAATGCCCCCTGTGGTGATAGGGGATTAATCAGGCCACTAATAACGGCGTAATACCCGGCTGATGAACCCTAAATCTCATTTGGACCGAAGGGGTTAACTGTATGTGCACTACACTAACATGTTTCCCCTACACCATCACCAACACCATGTTGTCCCATTTTGCAGCTCAGTTCATAGCTGCAGTGATAGAAAAATAGGTAGACAGTGCCAATTGGTTTTACGACACAAGGGGGAGCTGCTAGCGCTGAACCAAGCTCTGATTGAAGAAGCGTGTCTATGTATGGGTGGCCGCTTTGAAGTATAGGGATCATTTTCTAACCTCTCAACCATTAGGTCAATTGGATAAGTGGTTTGCGGATTAGCTGAAGTACGTTTCTGTCAAAATGTATCAGTCGACTTGTTAGCTCCTTAACTTGAAGGGGAACTGCAAATTGGCATGAGAAGTAGGTTAAACCGCAGACCATATCACAACCCCATTCAATTAAGTAACTAACTCGCGCTAGGAGTGAGCTAGCACTGTAATTTTTGGAGTGCAGCTCGGGAGAAAGAAATCATACACATACATATAAAGTTTATAACAGTTGCATAAGCAGAACATACTTTTATTAATTAACTGTAGTGTACTGGTGGTTTTAAATGTAAAGACAGGAAACTTTTTCTGTCAGTCTGGGAAAAAATCCGTTAGCACGCAAATATGTTAGGGGTGAATGAGCTGAGGGATTTTTCATCTCCGTACTTCAGAGGCACCCTGCCGAGTTGGTGCCTCAATGTCTATGAGAAGTCGGGAGTTGAAAAGCCTCAGCAATCCTAGGTGTAGGGTTCCGGGATATTGTAAGTGCCAGATAGCGGAGTAAAGTACTTCACACTTGGTGGCAAAACCCCAGACTTAGTGTTGCCAGGTAAGGGGTTGGTACCAGTATGCTAATGAGCTGAGGTGTGAGGTTAGCGCCTGCTCCGTGCGAACCAACTTCTGCCCTTTTCTCAAAGTACTGACAAGTCGGGGATAGGTGGGAAAAATGTTCCCACGGGCGGGATGGGTTATGCATGTTATGTATAGGATCCTCAACCCTATAAAAATGCCTGCTGGCCAGTCCCTAGCAGATTCACCTGATCCATCTAAGATTTGACCAAGTTCCAGCGTGAGCGGTACCGGAGTGTGAAGGGTTAATCATATCGAAACCAAGGATCGTCCCCCTCTTCTGGAATTTGTTAGAGCTAAGGGTTCCCGAACGAACCCTGTAAGGACGGAACAAATTTTTTCCTTTTAGTGGAAATATAGGGGTGGCAACTTGTGCCCCTAGCAAGGAATTGCTACACGGATCATTGTGCGTACCCACTTGCATGCATGCAGGGGTGCCCAGGGACTTTGTTTCGTTCCAAGGACATTTGAGTTCATTTCCCCAGCCCAGTAAGTGTTTTATTAAGTTTATATTGTGAAGATCTGTGTGTCTGTCTGAAAAGAAACACATTACAATTTATTTTACTTAACTTGTGTGCTCTGTGCAGAATCCCGGTTTTAATTTGTGTATAAGTCTTTTGTCTCCCGTGACAGGCTTATACTTATTGGTGGCAGCGGTGGGACACTGACTGAGCCTATAGTATAGTCTCCTGTGGGATTCTATAACATAGTGGGGAAAGACGTAGATTGAGAGCTCTCCAGACAAGTGTTAACTTACACACACTTCACAAGAGCACGAGATAATTCACCTTGCCCCTTTGCCCATACCCCTGTGCTACACATCCCAACATGAGTAACAGCTCAGGAAGGTTCCGATCCTGGGACCGAGCTCGGATCGTGGAGAAATGTGAGGGCTATGGATTGCCGGCAGATGGTCGGTCAAAGCCACAACTGAAGGAGGACTTGGAGAATTATGAAGCCAGACTGGAGGGGCCTGACCCCATAGCTGCTGTGGCAGCGGACACCAATTTGCCCAGAGTTCAGGAGGTCGATCCAGCTCCAGCTCCAGCACCGCAAGGACATGGGGAGGGAGCAAGTGACCACCTGAATAATGGTGGCATGATGCCAGTGGGTGCGGAGGAGGTAATCACTGTGGCTACTGAACTTACCGCCACTGGGCTCAAAGTGCCCATGACCGCAGGGGGAGAAAAGGCTACCGCAGCGGAGCGTATAGATGCTGGCCGCAGTGCATGGTAAAGCCCCACACTCCCACCTTGTCAATGGGGAACAGGATATTCCCCGTGTGGACTATCACAGCTTCAGCAAGTTCGTGGATGGCTCGGATGAGATAGATGCCTTTTTAAATGACTTTGAGACACAGTGTCTCCAGTACAGGGTCCCACGTCGGGACATGGTGCTATAACTGCATCCATTGCTATCCGGTAAAGCCAAGCGGATTGTGCAGGGTATTCCACGTGTGGATGCCGATGACTATGGTCATGTTAAAAGTATGCTGCTTACCCAGTATGCCCTCACCCCAGAAGCCTACCAGGGCAAGTTTTGGACTGGGGAGAAGTATTCTCGGGAATCCTATGTGGACTATGGTACCGCATAACTTTGCAGGGGACCCAGTGGGTGGAGGGTCCACACACTGCTGGACTTGATGTTCCAGCAGCAGCTACTGCAGCAGCTTCCCTTGGACATGAGGGCATGGGTTTTTGACCATAAACCCAAGATCCATGTGGATGCTGCGAGAATGGCGGATGAGTATGTGGCCAGCAGGGCTCTAATGACCAAGAGAGCGGCTCCCAAAGATGTGGCCATCCCGGCCAAGGGAGTCAAAACCACCCTCAGTGGACCCACAAGCCTGCAGCAGACGGCAACGCACCCAAAGCTGCAGAGTTTAGGCACGAGAGGCGATGCTTTACATGCAACAAGGTCGGTCATCTCAGGCCAGACTGTCCGGACAGGGACCGGTCCGGGAGACTCCCTCAGGGGCAAGATCCCCAGCTGCGAGCCAAGCACAGCCATGGAGCTATCCCACAGATGGACGTCCATGGGAGAACCCGCACCTGCCACCTCGGGACCAGCAGCGGAGATCGGGGGACATCAGGTTGCACCAGTCGGGATGCAGCCAACGATGTCCGGCTGTGCTTCATTTGCCTTTAACATGACGTCACTAAATCCAAGATGGCCGGGAGTCACGTGGTATTTCAGCCAATCAGATCGTGGGAACCAATTCCACAATCTGATTGATTGGTTGTTGTACACCATGTGTACAACAACCAATCAGATTGGGAATTTAGTTCCCATGATCTGATTGGCTGAAATATCATGGGACGCCGGCCATCTTGAATTTAGTGACGTCATGTTAAAGGCAAAAAAAAGACACAAAGCAGTAAGTGCAAAACATAAATGACATACATTTAAAATAACAGCTATTAATAGCATGAATAATAAATGAACCATAAAATAGAAATGTGAAAAAACAGTAACTAAATGGCAATTTATAAAAAGGAACAGAAAAAAAGAAAAAGAAACCCACAAATGAATGTATAATTAAACTATAACTAAATAATCAAAAATAAACTATACTGTAACTAAATGTATAAAACACAAAAGAAAAAAATGAAAAAGACTATGGGGCCTATACACTAAGCAGTGAGCTTTTGCGCTGGCGTGAATTTTTTTTTCATGTCTGCTAAAAAATGAAGTTGGAGGCGCGATTCACTATACATTATACAATATATATATTATACCCACTGCACAAATGAAGGGGTGAAGGGTTGGTATCGGGGCAGGGTGTGTTAACCCCTTAATTACTTTTATGGTTGTAAACTGCTAAGGTGATTAACTGGTTAACTGGCATTTGAAAATATTTGCTATGTATTTTTTGGCCAACGGAGGCTGTTTGATGACCGGACGCCTATCACATTGCCAGGGGGTAAGTAGAACTATTTATTTACTTTATTGATTATATCTGGATAATAGTTAGTTTGCACATTACTGTACTGTACTGTATGTGGTTTTTTTTTGGGGGGGGTATTTATTTATTTAAATGTATATGACAGGTTTATTTATTTTTACATACAGGGTTGGTTCCTTAGGTCTGCGGGGACTTCTGGAGACAACCTGAGGGCCCATGGACGCCCATGGGTACAGGCTGTTGACCCACGGGGGAGACCTGCGGGGAAGAACCAGGGGCCCCACAGCTGTGGGGGCCCCGTGGACCCATAGGGACCACCCAAGGGCCCAAGACCACTGTGGGAACCACTCGGGTACCCTCAGACACCAGTGGGGCTGACCCAGGGACCCTCAGACACCCGTGGGTCCCACCCATGGAGACCCCATTTGGGACCCACGGTGACCTGCGGGGACCGCCTGGAGATCCACGGTGCCTGGCGGGGACAACCCAGAGGCCTCCAGACCCTGGAGTACTGGTACACTGTGGAGCCTGCGGACACCCGCCAGGACCACCGGGGACTCCCATGGGCCTGGGGTATTAACCCTGTATGTAAAAGAATAAATCATGTATTTATGGGGGGGCACAGGGGGTGGGTTTTGTATTGTTTATTAAATATATTGATGTTTATTGTGGGTAGCGGGAATGGGGTATTGTCCTCAAGCCACGGTGGGCATCCCAGTGGGTAGTGGGTGAGGGTGGTTAGGCCTCACGGGGTGGGTAGTGGGGGAGGGTGGTTAGGCCTCCTGAGTGAGTGGTGGTGGAGGGTGTGGTAACCCCTTAATTACTATAGCGGTTAATAACCGCTAAGGTGATTAAGGGGTTATGGGACATTACATTGGCTTTTTTTATTCTTGTGTATGTTTTGTAGCACCGGAGGGAAATGGACAGGATGAGGATGAATACGGCCTTCATCGTGGATGTCTGGAAAGGGTGAGTGCAATATGTATTTACTGTATTTATTGTAATTTATGTGTAGGTAAGGGGAAGAAGGGTGCTCCAACCGCTGGAAAACTAATCAATCAATCAATAAATCTTGAAGGACTCCAAATAGACTATAACGGAGTGGGAATATTTACAAATGGCCTGTGAGTCACCAATATATACCAAGATCAACAATACTGGAGGAAGCGTAATAATGCTTAAGTCACCTCACATACACCTCATGGGGATGATCAAGGTAAAGGTACTAATCTATGATTGGTCATTAAGAAAAATCAGATATCCTTACCCACTCCTGCAGTCTCTGGTAGTCCACTGTGGAGTACTCCTTGATAAAGGACCTACCCGTCCGAAACGTGTAGGAGGTTTTTGTTCCCCTCCAGGGGTACTGGCTTTGTGCTGAATAAATAGGATTTTATTTTTCACCACCTGAGTCCCTGGCAGTGCGCTGCTTTTCTTCTATTTTTATTGTAATTCATGTTTTTTAAATGGGCAAATGCACTATTATCCATATGTGGATAATAGTAATTTTGCCCATTACTGTAGTGTATGTGTTAGGGGGCGTGGGGGTGTATTTATTTACTAATATGATTTATTTTGTGAAAAAATGTCAAAGTTACCATTGCTATTTAATTACTATTATTGATATGCAAAGAGAAATATTAAAGTTTCTATTATTATTGTATGACTAACAATTACAGGTATAGTAATTGTTTTAATACTCAGATTTTATTCATTTGGAAGTTGTATTTACTTTTTCAAGCACAAATCTGCATAGTACAGCATGTAAGATTTCTTCATTTGCCTGTAAAACACTTTTCATTTTTACCTTGATTTTCCATTTAATTTTCTAAAGTACTTAAGCCATTAGAAAATTATATAATTTGAATATTTAGCAGTTATATTTTTTGCATTTTATGGCATGATACAAAATATTTCTCGTAATATAATTTTTAGTAGGTATTTCAATCACTAGATTTATAGACTTTGGTACCAGATGGCTACATTAATGATGTCTGTTACCATTGCACATATTATATTCTCATGCACCACTGTACACTGTGTTTTTCTGCAAACTGCCTCTTGACACAGATTATGAAGAGCATGAACAAACATTAGTTATGGTGCCCTCTTGTGTTGGAAATGCTAAACAAAAAATATTAAGTAGAAAAAGCCGTGTTAATCCAGTTGCGATAGTGCAGAGTAATTGAATTCTTCAGTATTAGGCAAACCTTTTTATTTGGGCTAACAATTGATATTATAAGACAATCTTTCGAGAGTTTAAATCATGGAATTTTTGTAAATAATCAGTATTGCTTGATCTGAGGAAGAGAGGAGAACTCTCGAAAGTTTGTCTATATTATCAATTGTTAGTCTAAAAAGTAAACAAAAAGTAATACAGAACATTTATTATTGTACAGTATGGCCCAGATTCTCAAATGAGTTCTAAACTTTAGCATGTCTCAGCTTCTATTCATATGAATAGGAGTAGAAGTATGCTAAAGCGTAGCACCATTTTTTTGGCCTTGTTTGGTCATAAAAGAAAGATTTTTTTCCCCATTTTTATTGTTAAAAATGAACTCCTACTGTACATAATTACTCCAAACCTGTCCATAATTAAAAGGATAATTAATTTCTTACTGTAGATATGGGATATGTTTAGAGAAACAGAGAAAAGACAAGGCGCACAACGCACATAGTGAAATACAGTTTAAAAAGTTAATTTTACTAGAAGATAATAAGTTCAGCGTACATCAAAGTGTATAAAATCAAGCATTTGATAAGTGGGGTTACCAGACAGGGGAAGAGCTGGACTCGTCAGGCTTCATCCACTATTAGGAGAGGAACTGGAGACCAACGATCAACTGACCAGGTAGGGGGGGCCTCTGGATCCGTGGAGGGCACTCACTCCGTTCCTGGATGCTGAGATGTTAAATCCGCAGTGTGGATATACACACATGTCCCAAGAACAAGTGCAGTCTGCTCTGCTGTTGCCTTCCACTGCTACACGCCGACATCACATCGTTGTGCCTCGCGGGACGCCCACTGATGACGTCACTGGTTGCTCTTTCAGTGCAGAGCCCAGGGCAATGTCTACAGTGTCCACAGTATTAGCGCAAAGCGCCGTACGGCAACTAGGGAGGCACAGAGTGAATCAGGCAGGGATGACTGACACAAGGGACAGGGAGGGGTGGATAAAAGATAATATACTATAAAATATAGTTAAGAAATTAGCTGAAACACACTCCAACGCGTTTCGTAACACACAGTTACTTCTTCTTTTCGTGAAGAAGTAACTGTGTTTGACCTCACCGCTCAGACAGTCTCTGTCTCTGCTACTGCAGAGAATGATTCCCTTCAACACTGGCCTTTCTGGTCAGAGCACACAGCACTGCATCTGTGTCCCTGACTAAACTGACTGCTAACAGGGCAAAGTCCCTAACTGCAAGGGCCTTCCCTAGAGCAACCACAAACTGAGGGGTGAGTTGGGCCTAGCTGCGGCCTAGGGGGGGGGTAACCTAGCCTAGTGTAGGAGCACTTGCTTCCTACACACACTACCTCCCCCTACCATATCCTAGCACCAACTGACTCGCATGGTCTGTTTTGTTTGTAAAATAAAAAAAATTACTTATCACAGTATTACTATAGATACAGATGCAGCAATGAGTATCCGAACACTTGCCTTTGAAAATCTGGGGCAATCTCCCAGTAATGCTGCAATATTTCTGTGACATTTATGCAAACAGACTAATGGCCCATCGGATTAACACAGCGGGGGTCCTTGGCAGTCTCATTCAGATCTATTGTGTGGGAGTAGCACTTATGAATAATGAAGCACTCAATTGCACGGTATTGGTTGTAAATAGTGCAATAAATGGGGAGTGGAGTGACTCTGATGTAGATCAAGAATGGATTTATGATAGCAGTGGCAGGCTGTTAGATGTTTCCTGTATATTGGATCCAAAGGGTAAAGGAAGAGGGGGGAAAGGGAACGGTCTCACCAGATGAGTGTATCCGCGATGAACACCAAGAGGTTTCCGCGTCCCTCCGTCAGCTGCGCCTGCAAATCCACGACGCAAGTATCACATGATGCTTATCCGGGTAACACTAGAGACACTGTCCTATCTCCTGTATACCCCCCTCACGACAGCCAAATCTCTCCGATCCAAAGGTCGATGCAGCAGCTAGATGTTCACTGCTGTCACTGTTAGATGTTAAATACAGCCGCACATGAGCTGCCGCCTTCCAGTCAAACGCCGGTATGAGTCAAACCACTGCTCGCCACTCCTCACTCCTTTCACGTTGCTTGGCCCTCCTTCCACAATCAGCTGGTGGACACAGTGACGTAACCTACGCGTTTCGTCAGCTGTTGCGCCGACTTCTTCAAGGGTGTGACCTAGGGAGTAGGTGATGGGTTTAAATAAAGCTAATTGGGACCTGATAGGTTAATTGAAGGGGGAACATGTATAAATACATACAAGGACCCTGTAACGTCTAAAAGAAGCATGATGTAGGAATAGCCATAATAACAATTCAAAATAAAGAAAAACAAAAATAATAATAATAATAATAAGCAACAAAAAACTAATCATTACTCAAACCATAACCAATATAAAAAGTATTATTCCCAAAAATAGGAAATGTATATTAATAAATTATATATATATATATAAAAAAAAATAATAATAAACATATAAAAATACAGAGTAGCATATAATTAACTGTAAATATTGGTTATTGTTTAAAATTACAGTAAAAGGATCAACATATAAAAATGTTTATGAACAAATAAATATTAAAAATTAAATAGTAATATACAGATTAACCACTAGATTTAAACAGATTATCACAGGCAGTATAGCATGTGTAGATCTGTATACATGACATATTATACAAAAACTATCAGGCTTTTAATGTCATCTGTAGTTCTTTATCTATGGTGTTCAGCGTCTCCAGGTTCAGGAGCAGTTCCCTCTGAAGCACTCTCACACACCTTCTCGCTGACTCAGTCCAGACAGGTGTATAATAGAACAAGGGGATCTTTATTTGGCAGTCACTGCATGATGGTTTTACAGCAGAGCAAGGGTTCAGAGGGTTCACACCTCTGGATGGTGCTTGACCCTGATAGTATAGGGGCATCTTTCTTGGTATGATGTTCCCTCAGCCACAAGGCTGAGGGTGAGCATGCTCATCCTGCTATGGGAGAAACTAACAGCTCTCTGCTTTCTCTCTCTTCCAGAGCAGGAGCAGGACTGATAGTTTTGGCTCTGCCTCTCATTAGGAAAATCAGGAGGGGCGGGCTCATGGTCTATACCTATCTCTGATAGGCTAACACAGACCATGAGTTACCACCTTACTCCTGTCCATCAGAGAGGAGCACAAGGGGGTAAAAAGCCCACAGATTTATCATGTTAAAGCCTGCAGATAGCAGGGACTTACATAACAGGGGGACAGACAGGTTGAAAGAGACATACCCTGTTACACATGTGTATGTATATATATATATATATATATATATATATATGTACCTATATATATGTACCGTGTTAACCGAGCTTTAATAATAAAAAATGAATAAATGATACCATTCTGTGGCTAAAGAAATGCCTTTATTTGTGCAAGCTTTCGAGATACACTGATCTCTTCTTCCGGCGATATTATATTGAACAAAGCAAGCAAGGGTTTTACTTAAAAACAGTGCACCTTGGAATGTTATCTGTGACTGAAACCTATCCCTCCCCCTTGTATAGTATGCGATTTATGACTTCAGTTGTTAAATAGTCCCTGAATGTTAGTGATGTAAGATTGTGTGTGTTGTGTATGTAATTATGTAAATTTTAATTTATAAAGAGCCCACAGTGTAAACAGCGCTTTACAAAGATGTGTGTGGAGTGGGAGTGTACATCAATGGTGTTGGTGGGTGTGGAATTGTAAGAGGGTGTTGCACTACTAGAACTGTGTGTAGATACTATGTGGTATATAGTGATAGAATTACATTATACATATGTATGTGTAAGAGACAGCTGGGTGTTATAGTGCAGTATGAATAGACATGGCCTTTAGAAATCATGGGAAGTGGGTTCTCTTGTGTCAGGGTAGTGACTCATGAAGCTGCAGTCTCGGTTTAAGCCACCGCTAAGTGTTCCGAACTGTTGCATAAATTTGTATTCATGCAACCATCTCTCTTTTGGTGTTCTAAGATTACCTTTGAGTATGGCCATCTTCAGATCGTTCATCGGCCAGAGCCAGAGTCAGAGAAATGTTCACCGACAGGACTGCCTCTTATTCCACGTGTGATGCTGTGGTGATGCAGATTCATTCTCTTGTTTAGCTACTGTGCCGTCTCGCCTATGTTGTAGGTGCATATGATGAGGTACACGACATTGCTGGAGGAACAGGTGAACCTTTCTCTGATTTTGTACTCCTGATTCCTGTGTGGTATTTGTATTGTGCCCGCTGTGTGGAGCATTGCACAGGTTTTGCATCTTGCGTCCTGGCATGGTCTTATCCTTATCCTATATTCAGTTGTACTGTTGAATACTTTACTCCTCGCCATCATTTTCTTGAGATTAGGAGGTTGTCAATATGATAATAAGGGTATTTCAGGAAAGACCTGTTGCAGTGTTGTATCTTCCTGGAGAATGGGTTGTAGTTCCCTGGGATCTTGCGTAGGGCTTCTAGGTGTGGGTTATATGTGACCACTAAAGGTACTCTGTCGCTTGTCTCGTTCTGTCTGTATTCAAGGAGATCACTTCTTGGTATTCTGGTGGCTTTGTGGTTTGCTGGTCTACAATTCTGTGGTTATAGTCACAGTTTATGAAATCCGATCTCAAGGCTGTAATCCACTGGCCTCTGTCTGCTGTGTCAGAGCATATCCAGTTGTATCGTGTGGCTTTACTGTAGATGGTTGCATGCTAAGTGTGTGTCGGGTGGAAGCTGTTGTCCCTGAAATAGCTGGCTCTGTCTGTAGGTTTGCGGTATACAGAAGTCTGTAGTTTGTTGTTCTTTATAGTAATGGTGGTGTCTAGGAAATATACTTAGTCCAGGGAATGGGTGAGTTTGAGATTGATGGTCGGGTGGAACGTATTGAAGGTCCTGTTCACCAGAGGTCCAAATCAAGAGAATGTCATCGATGTACCGAAGGTATGTAATGGGTTTCAAGTGACAGGTGGAAAGAAAGTAACTTTTCAGTTTTGCACAGATGAGATTGACATAATGTGGCGCCATCCGAGTGCATATAGCGGTCCTTGTTGTCTGGAGGTATGTGTCCTTCCAAATGTGAAGCAGTTATGGGTCAGAATAAATTTGATGCACTTAGTCACTGTCTCTGTGAGTTGCTCCTGCGGTCCCAGAAAGCATCTGCAGACTGAAATCCCATCTTTGTGGGGGATGTTTGTGTAAAGTTATTATACATCTATGTATAATGTATACATTATCCTGTTGGGAGGGGGACAATATATATATGTGTATGTGTGATGTAGAGGTATCTGTACCGTTCTAGCTGAGCTTAATAATCAAAAATGAATAGACAATACTGTTATATATAAATATGTATCTTTTTAATTCTTACCCAATAGTCATCCATTTCTGAATCTGTATCCACTTAGGAGCCGAAGCACAGCCACACCAATTTAGTATAGGACATGAAAGTTCTTTCAAGAATTTATTCGCTAAAAAGGCATAAGGACAGACATCCTAATAGCACTGCGGGCGGACGCTCACAGAGGTATGCAAGGGAGACTCGTTATTGTAAAATTAAATATGGCTTTTTTATTGCGCCTTTTCCTTAACATCAGGAAATCATCCAAACAAGGGGTAAACAAAGCTTCTATTCACTTGGGAGTATTTCTAGTGAAATACTATGCAGTTCACAACTCCCTTAGATAAGCATGTCTCCCAGCCCCAAAACATATACACTGGCGACACACTTTATTCGAGCTTGGCTAGTCCCACGAATTCGGGTATACCCGGGTGTATTGAGGTTTGTGACTGTTTTCTGCCCGAGTACATTGAGTTATTTTCCAAGCAGGGATTGAAGCATTTTATTCCCGCTGGCTGCAATACTGCACAGTTTATATATATAAACTGCATTACAATTCATGAATTTATGCCATCTGGTAGACACGCGAAGCATTGCAGCCTATTAAATCCTAATCATTATCATTTAACAGATCAGCCGCCCATCAGCCAGGCATGAACCCAGGCTGGGAAGGCAAATGCAACGGGGCTTGTCAGAGGTGAGGAGTGGCGCATTCCAGGTATCTGCCAGGTACATACCGGGTATTTGCTCGAATAAAGTGTGTCGGTGCAGTAGCATGAAAAAAGCAGATATAAGAAGTCTCTTAAATGAAAGTCGTATCTGTTCTTTGTGGTTTGGAGGGGAAACCTTCTCTGTCCCTGGTTCAGCTCCCTTTTCCCAGGGTGTGTCAGCATTCAGGTTTAGAAGTTTTCCCTGTGTCTTGTAAGCAGCTCTGCTGTGTCTTCTGGCAGGGCTCAAGACAAGTTGTGAGAGTCAAAGACAATCTCTGCTCTGTCTCCAAGTTCAGCTCAGGTATGAGCTAAGGAGTCTCACTTCCTGTCTCAAAAGACAGGCTTTTGTAAGCAATCTAATCAGGCAGGTGTTGTTTGTTAATTTACTACCAGCAGTTAACCACCACACTGCTGGATTAGAGGCACATTACTTGAACAGGGATAACTCCCCTGTTACAAGCACTCTGACATGTTTAACGCACAGGACGCTTTTCAAAGAGTATCTACTCTTTATGCCTTTTTAGCCAATAAATTCTTGAAAGAACTTTCGTGTCCTTTACTACATTGGTGTGGCTGTGCTTCGGCTCCTACGTGGATACACTTTCTTGCTGATTACCTGCCTAGATGCACGCCGGTCTGGACACGCTGTGCAGAGGCTTTTCCTGCCTTATTGCTGATGCCCCACTCCAGCTGCTTTGGTGTACGGCAACCTAACCCTTGGAGGATTTCGGCGGTTCCTGAGCTGAGGAGGACGCGCTTATGGACGGCGACGGCACCACGTGGGGTGCCATGGAGTCAGCGTGATCGCCTGACCAACACCCGGTGAATGCTTACCACGATTGACGCCACGCTTGCCTACCTCCAGGATTTCTGCAAGGGAACCGTCACCAAGTGTGAAGGATCGGGGCTCTGGTTTGATCGGGTTCTATCGGTCTGAAGTTGCGTGAGTAAAGCAGCCATTATTTGCTGCATACGAGCGGCTACTGAGTATAACTTTATACCGTTATTTCATTAGAAGCATTGGCTCATGCAAAAAAACGCACTTACAAAAAAACGCACTTGCAGACATTCATCTTAGACCCTTTAATTACTGGACATATATCTTTATACTACAGCATTGGGTCCAGCTTGACACCATCATTATTGTTTTTAGAGCTCCGGATACTTTGGTCTTTTCTCAGACCGATATTCTTCCATTTCTGAATCTGCTTTCTTCAAAATCATCAAAGATGAATTAGTAATAGGATTTGAGAGTCATGGCAGGACCAAGGAACTACCACATTCAGAATGCGCGAATCACAAACTATTTGTACATTTTGGGCTACAAAACATAGTTAAACCAGGGCTTATTGTGTGACGTTACTTAAAACAGGAACAGATATTACAGATGTGTCCATTTGTTTTTCCACTACACCACGTGGTTTTCTGAGCCGAGCATGATCATTTTGCGATATTTCCACCAAAATTTCCACAAGTTATCCATGATTTAACCTGGGTTAACAGTGGGCAGAATGCAGCAGAAAATGAAATTTTGCATCGTCCGCAATACCGTCCAGAAACTCAAGTTGGCGACCACTAGTCTTTGTGTCTTAAATTTCTCATTTTTGAGACCACACAGAACCGCTTCAGCACAGGATGCTCAACCTATGCTTTCACTTACTGTATTCCTGTTCATGTGTGCACTATTCAATATCACACAGATTTGTATATACAGTATGTAGTATGTGTGTATATATATATACAGTATATACTGTATTTCTCTTGTACATTCATTGTTTGTACAGTACGTGGGTTTACCGGAATAAACTCCATTTTATTCCACTACTAAAATAGTTAGTGTATATGTATATACTGTATATGTATATACTGTATAAGTTTGTAAAGACTGGGAGTTCCCATCACATTTACTGATGTGGTTGAGGTACATAGATGGCATTTTTATACTACGCAGGACTTGTCACGGGGGGATACTCTTGAAACTCATTCTGTGGCTCATTTTGTGGCTCGTTGCAAGATTGAGAAGAACAATTATTCTTGTTCCCGGTCCCGCTTCTTGCTTGTACCTTCTCCTTTTGGCATGATGAAACATACCAGCACATGCTGGTAGCAATGACCAATAACCCTGTTTCATCCTTGGGCATAGCTTTGTGCAAACAAAGCAATAATTACTTGACAAAATACATCGAACCGTGTTCTTCCATCAATGGGCAGGTGATTTTTTGTAGTATTCATAATTGCGAATTATACAGTCATATATTTCTGATACAGTGGCTTTCTTATTTGCTTAATCATTAATTGCTAAAAATATCAGATATGCAACATTTTCTTTTGGTCTTTTTGAAGCATCTGACATATTGCAAATATTGTCCCTCTCTCTCTCTCTCTCTCTCTCTCTCTCTCTCTCTCTTTCCCCTGTAAACTTTCTCTGTCTCTGTGTGTGTGCCCGAAGAGCAAAGTGAAAAAAAAGTGTACTTTTTTTTAATTTTGGACAAGAATACTGCAACAAAAATGCTACAACTCAAATTTATAATGCTTAGAATGCTCAAGGCTAAATGACTATGGATTCTTGTAAGATGCTGTACAGTAGCATCAGCAGACATGCACCTGTTCTGCGAAGTGTAAATTGTAGTGCAGAACCCCCCTCCACCCTCCTCCCCTATAGGCAAAAAAATTTACTTTGCCATCTGCTGGAGAGGTGAAGAAATACAAACAAACAAATCCTAATTACATCTGACATATCCCTGTTAAATTCAGGTGTGAATAACAACACGAAGAATTGCCGGCGTTAAGTAGCCACCTGTAAAAATGTCCCTGCTATAATACTGAATGCACCTTTAACCCCATTCAAATGAGGAGATTTATTAGGCATGACTCAGTTTAGGCACTATTTAAGCAATCTTCCCTAATCATTGTTTATTTGAATGAATTAACCTTAGTGTATATTATATATACTGTAGGACTCTCATCTTAGAAACCAAAAATAATTGAAATTGATATTTCAAAATTGGTAAAATTATAGTTTAGGTCTTTTTCACTGTAACAGAATAAATAACAAATGCTTTTTCTCAGAGAAGGGGACAAAGATATAGTTTGATTTTCCTATAAAATATAAGTTGTTGCTTCTTTTGAAGAAAAAAAAAGACAAAGAAAATACTTCAAGCTATTGCTAAGTTAAGCATATTTTAAAACTATTGTAGTTGCAAAAGATCATAAAATATTAAGATAAACAGTGCTTACTGACCTGGAAAGAAAAAGTTATACAGTAGACAGAATTGTTCTCACATCAGTGTTTCCATGCTGCTAAACAAATTAGAATATCTTCAGATTACAAAAGAAAATCATAACTAAAATTTGAATGGAAATATTGAATGAGTGAACATTACACATTCATACTAAACTTTAAAATTAGTCAAGAGCCGCAACATGGTACAGAACGTAGACATGTTTTACAGAAGCCAGAGTTTTTGAAACATCACATACTGTATTTGAGTTTTAGATGTACACTTGAAGATGAGACCTTCAGTTGTTCCGAACTTCATATGTTCTGCACTGAATACAAATGTTGCCATTAATATTTCACGTTAACTCAATGCTCTGCATCAAAGCTAGAAATACCTTTCTAAAGGATCAATAGTGCTACTTATGCTTAGCAGAAAATAAGTAACTAAACTATGGAACAGAAAATGTATTAAAATAGTCTGACTATCTGTAGGTAGACAAAGTATCCTAATCTGTCATTATACTGTATTTATGTTTCTATCATCATATCCCATTAGCCCCATATTGTACATTGTAGAAGAAAGTCGATAGCAGCCTATGCAGGAAAACTAGGGATTTTGTGTAAATTGCTTTACAATTCCATTGTTATTCTGAAGTTCTAACACAATTTATCATGAAAAAAATCCCAAATTAAACAAAATTGCACATAAATTAGAACTACAGTATACCAAGATAAATATCATGCATGTGGTAGCGTAGCCTTCCCCATTAATCACACCTCTTCTACATGGTTTTCATTTTTTATTTATTAACTCCTGCAGAATTAAGTAATCTGTTATAAAACATCAAGTATATTATAATTTGCAGTCAATCCACAACATCTCAGTGCAATAATTAAACACTTTGTTAATGGTAACAAAATTAATTCGTATCAATAAACGAGGCAACTGATATAAATGGAACTGTAGACGGACATTCACAGAGGTACACAATTGGAGACTTTATAAGGTGAAATTATAATGAGGCTTTATTGTGCCTTTTCCTTAACATCAGGAAACCATCCAAACAAGGGGAAAACAAAGCTTCTATTCACTTGGGAGTATTTCCAGTGAAATACTATGCAATTTCACAACTTCCTAAGTTAAGCATGTCTTCCAGCCCCAAACACATAGCATGAAATGAACAGATATAAAAAGTCTTGTAATAAAAGTCTTATCTGTTCCTTGTAGTTTGGAGGGAAAATCTTCTCTGTTCCTGGTTCAGCTCCCTTCCCTCAGGGTGTGTCAGCATTCAGGTTTAGAAGTTTTCCCTGTGTCTTGAAAGCAGCTATGCTGTGTCTTCTGGCAGAGCCCAAGACAGGTTGTTAGAGTAAACACAATCTCTGCTCTCTCTCCCAAGTTCAGCTCAGGTATGAGCTAAGGAGACAAACTTCCTGTCTCAACAGACAGGCTTTTGTAAGCAATCTAAATCAGGCAGGTGGTGTTTATTAATTGACTACCAGCAGTTAACCACCACACTGCTAGATTAAAGGCACATTACTTGAACAGGGATTACTCCCCTGTTACATACCTCCCCTGTTTGTGGGAAGCTCGGGGCTTGCCACGGCCAAAGCCCATCCTTCCACTCTCATTCTAGATATCTCTGTGACTTGAATGAGAGTGGATGGAGGAAGAGAACCCTCAGTCCTGCTAGGATTGGAGCCCTTTCTCCAGTTTATTCGTGTCTCCTCCTGAAGGTGCTTGAGATCAGCACCACTCAGTCGCTCGAGGAGGACTTTTTCCAAGTATAGTCTTTTTTCTACGTGTGCGGTCATGAGTTTTCCCTCGCGTCGGGTGCTCGTCTTATTGTAGGCATACAGCAGTAGCAGAGTGTTTAAAAACAGCCCTTTGAGTTTTCCGCTCTTGAAGCTGTCTCTCTGCCCTTTTTCCACTCAATGGGGTTGCTAGTTCAGCCCCTTTGAGATTAAGTTGCAATTCCACACCCACTTCCAGAGAATGTCCCATCTTTTCAGCTTCATCAGCTAAGGATTCTTCTGGTTTTAATTCAGCACGTGTACCTTCTTTTGTTGCCTGTTGGGTGGCTGAAGGTTTTTCTAGTGCTTGTTTAGGTGGTTCAAATTTTGCAACCTTGTCTTTCAGATGAGTGGTATTCCCAGCTCTCACTGTACCCTTGTCTTCATGGGTTTTTGAGGCTGTGGGATACTGACGCATAGTCAGGGTCAATGCTTGTCCTTGTAGGACTGTAATCTCATCCACGAGAGATCCCTGTTTTTTGAGTACGTCTTGCAAGTCTCTTCTCAGGGAATTTATCTGCATGCTTTGCTTTCTCTGAGCTTGCTTCCACATTTTTATTGCATTGTGAAGCACTATGAACTTCTTTGCTTGGGCCACAGTTACTTGTTTGAGTTTCTGGACCTTCTTGTGCTCTCTTTTGTGCCGCGTCACCTGGGTTCTAAGCTTGGCTTTTAGCGTTGCTTTGGTGATGCTCAGAGTAGCCTTCAGTTTCTCATGCTGCTTTGCGGGGACATACTGGGTCATCAGACGTTCCTGCAGCACTTGAATTTCTTAAACAGTCTGCAGATTGTCATCCTGCAGAGTTTGCTGCTTCTCCTCTGCCTTCTCGAGGTGCGTACGCAGACCTTGCAGTTGGTTCTGCAGTCGGTGCTCTGCTTCACACTTCTCACCTTCCAAAAGTCTATTTATTTCTTTAAGCTCGTGCAGCTTTTCATTTTTTTCCTTGACGTCGTTTGTCAAATTAAAATTTTCTTCTTTGAGTTTTATGTTTTTTTCTTTGTAAACTTAAATGTTCTCCTTTTTCAGTCTCTTTACTATTCAGGGCCTCTTTGTAGTCCTCCTTCCATTTACGCATATCTTCTTTGAGACTGAAAGTCTCCTGGCGTGAGACTTCCTTCTCTAGGTTGAGGGTCTGAAGCTCCTTCTGGGAGACTTGGAGATTTGTATTAAGATTGGCAATCGTTTCTTTAGAAATGTCCAGCTCCTCAGTGAGACTGTGTAGTTCCTTTCTGGAAACTTCCAGGTCTGTGCGGCAGCTGTTGGTCTCATGATGTGAGGCATCCAGTGCTTTGCGGAGTGTCTGAACCTCTTTCTGAGATACGTCCACCTCTATCCGGACACTGTTGACCTCCTGTTGTGAGGCATTAAGCTCTATGCGAAGAGTGTGAACCTCTTGCTGGAAGACTGTCATCTGCTTCAGTGCCTCCTCATACTTCCGCTTTAGCGTAGCCACCATTTTATCAGATTGGCTTTGCTTTTCATCCATGGCGGAAATAGTAGCATTTGCAGTATCTAGCTCAGTCTTGAGATCGTCCAATTCTGTTCCAGATTCAGAGTACATTGCGAGCACCATCATCTGTAACTCAGCATTATCTGCTCTCTCAAGTTTCAATTGTTCTCGAAGTAGATCACAGTCACGCCTGGCAATTTTCAGGGCGTCTTCAGGGCTGGTCAAGGGATCGTCACTCACTGGTTCCGGCTCCGCTTCCCTGGGATGACTAGTATGACACGATTTCTGCCTTGGGCCCTCTGGATATTCGGTTATCCGCGGGACGAATTCTCCATTTTCTCTAGGCTGCTGGGCAACTCAGTCCCCCTTTTCCTCCACAGGATCTGCGGACGTGTCTGTTCCTTCCACGGTAAGTGAAGAACCGCTTTTCTTTTTCTTTTTCAGCCTTTTTGTTTTGGATGACTCCGTCCCATCAGGAATACTGGGGTCTCCTTTATTTGAAATTTTAGCAGCGTCACTGGATCCACCCGGCTTTTCTTGCAACTGATATAGCTGACGGAAATATTTGGTGATCCACTGCTCCCGCTCTGTCTCCTGCTGATCATATTCGTCATCAAAGGGAGCGGTCTTTTCTGTTGGTGCCGAGTTCAGGCTCCCCCAC
This sequence comes from Ascaphus truei, assembly GCF_040206685.1. Lineage (NCBI taxonomy): Eukaryota > Metazoa > Chordata > Amphibia > Anura > Ascaphidae > Ascaphus > Ascaphus truei. The sequence continues at coordinate 408,389,969 of NC_134485.1, read as the reverse complement.
CATTCTTGGGGTGTTTTGTGGGTGTGACTCGGTTCGGGTTCCCCGTAAGAGATGTATTCCTCTTTATTGGACTGGAAGGGCCACTCTTCCGTGGGGTAGGGTTCATTACAGGAACGCTGCATCTTGTCCTCCATTTTTAGGCTATCAGGTGTAATTTTCTTCCTGACCTCAGGAGGCGCTATTGCAGCTGTTGCCACTGTATTTGCTAGAACCCCCAATTGTGGTAGTCCTACAGATGGGCATATTTTGCTTGTAGAGGTCGTAGCTCTCACAGGCATCTCTGTAGACTTTTCTTTCTTGGGTAATTTTTTTTTCAATATCAGCAGTACTGTGCATGCATTTTCTCTCATCAGGTATACAAGATGTGCAGTTGCTAGGTAAAAAAGTCTATTTGCTTTACACCATTTACTTTCTAGGTTTAATCTCTCATTAGGTATGCTGAATGTGTAGTTGCTAGGAAAAAAACTTCTGTTTGCTTTACACCATGCTAGCAACCTCTCCACTTCAGCAACAGAATTTGGTTTTCTTTGCAGTGGACTATTTCTTTCATTCCCTGCAGGGTGACTCAACACTCAGCAATTGGCTTTGAAATACACAGTTCAGCAATCCCTTTTTCCCCTATAGGGCAATTTTACACTCAGCATTTGTTTGCTAAAAATTCCCCTGCTTCAGCACAGTCTTGTATCAATTTTCACACTTTTCTGCATATACTCCATTCACAGCTGGTAGCCCTATGCGGTGTGGCAACCTTTATTTGCAAAATCAGTACCACTCGTGGGTCACCATCTGTATTCACTGCTTCAGCGAAACTTTTGAAAACAACAAACACCTATCCCTTTTTAAGGGCTGACTCACTTCTTGAACCCTGACTATAGCTGGAAGGCAAAACCCCTATTTCAATGACCATATTACACTTTGTGACAGGCAAATAAGGTTTAGCTGCTTCAGCAGTCTCTCTCCTCTTGGGATTGGGGAAAAGAGTCCATCTGTGGTTTTCTAAGTTTCAGTGCAGTGTAAGTTTCAGTAGTGTGTATCACTAGTCTCTGCTGCCTGAGATTTTTTTTTTTTTTTTTAAGTTGCTCAGACTGTTAGTAGGCAAAAAGCATTAAAAAAAATTCACAGAAAAAATCTCCGGTCCTTTTTATCTTCAAAGACGACCTCTCGCCCCACTTCGGACTCCATATGTAGACGGAAGTTCACAGAGGTACACAATTGGAGACCTTATAAGGTGAAATTATAATGAGGCTTTATTGTGCCTTTTCCTTAACATCAGGAAACCATCCAAACAAGGGGGAAACAAAGCTTATATTCACTTGGGAGTACTTCTAGTGAAATACTATGCAATTTCACAACTCCCTTAGTTAAGCATGTCTCCCAGCCCCAAAAACATGGCATGAAATGAACAGATATAAAAAGTCTTGAGTGCTTGTGCATATTGAGGTTTATTTGTAAGTAACAAATGTCTTTTGGGATAATTTATGGCAGAATGTTTAAGATGAAGGAGGAGAGTATGAGTTGAGTGAGTACAGGTAAAGTAAGTGAGAGATGCAATGGTGGTGGTGAGAGGAGGAGTGGAGGTTAGAGGAGGAGTGGCAGGGGTGAGAGGAGGAGTTGATCTAAGAGAAGGAGATGAGGTGAGAGGAGGAGTGGAGGTGAGAGGATGAGTTGCTGTGGTGAGAGAAGAAGGTGCTGTGGTGAGAGGATGTGCTAATGGTGAAAGGAGGTGTGCTGGAAGTGTTTAGAGGAGAATAACGGGGAGGGTTTTAAAAGGGGTGGGAGACAGCTGAGGAGAAATGTACCACAGGTTAGGGGAACTGGTGAGGAGGAGAGGAGAGGGCAGATGGGTCTGGCAGGAGTGTGCAGGCAGTGAGATACAGCAGCAAGTCCATGAAGGCACACCACAAGTCTGTGGTGATGCAGAGCAGAGAATGATAAAACAAAAATTCTCTTATGAGGAGAACGTTGTCCTGGTGTGGCGAAAGTGTTGACGGTGTATGAGCACATTATTGGTAGGCTTAAGCACAAAACCTCAAGGGCCATTAAAAACACACTGTCACAATGTAGCAGATTCTGTGAATTGCATTGGGGTATATCACAGGACAGTGCATCATTGGAAAACAAACGTTTTGTTGATATTAAATGAAAAGTAAAAAATTTGATTTTGACAAGAAAGGAGAAACAGTAGACAAACTAGTGTAGGCCTCCCTTAAATGTCTTCTATAGCTATTTTGAGGAGATGGTGAAGACAATCATTAGGGAAAAAGTGGTTTAGGGCGTCCGGGGATATATAGACACTGGTTGCCAAAAACAATGAAGTAGCGCCTCTAATATAACCTGAATTAAGGCTAGTGATAATGCAGAACTAATTAACTAAGTGAATATGCCTAGTGGGGCGGTGTGAAATGCGTTATTAACCAATAATAAGAACTTGTAATCTCAAAAGGGAAACAGATAAAATATATCAAAATATATAAAAAATAATTTTAACTGTTTAATAAAAATAGAAAATGTAAAAAAGAAAAAATCAGAAAAATATTTTAAAAACAAAAACCTTAAAAAATATTTGAAAAAACAAAGTTCTGTTCCAATGTCAATTGTTCCAGGTGATTGCAGCCCGTTTCAAAGGGATCACCAATCCCTGACCAAATTTGTGAAAAAAGAAAGAAAAAAACAGGCGCACACCTAGTGCATTAACGTAATAAAATATATATTAAAGGAACATAAAATCGAACAAATGCTCAATATCTATTGTATAGTTAGCATTTTTTGCGCCGTTGTTTTCCCCTTTTCCCCCTATATATATGCTATTGTGTGTAGTTTAACTTCAGGCAGCAACTGTTACTAATTTTGGGGTTTAAATTGTATCAATCTGCGCACTTAGTATTCTATAGTTTCTATATACACACTAGGTTGCAGCATTTTGTTCTTTAAATACCAAAATGGATACTTATCAATCAAATATCTTTAACATTAGAGCTATGAGAGGAATAGATATGTCTAATATCTTTGATGATGATATAGTCATAGAAGATACTGCAATAGAAGCTGATAACCTCTCAGACTGTTTTCACAAATTAGAAAGACTCTTTATAAAAGAAATTAAGGATCTTTGGGAAGTAGAAACCCTAGAAAGGTATATCTTGGTTAAAAGAATACCAAGAGGTTTACAGTTATAGATCCCATGGATGAAACCTTTCTTAAAACTTGGAATGATCAATTGGATTCCTGTTCATTTGAACTGATGAAATTGATGATTCAGTTTAGAAGGAAATCATGGGAATTTATAGACTCTGAGATTAAAAAATTAGAAACCCAATTACAACCACACTATGAAAATGAAGAGTACAAAAAATTTGAACCCATTTTAAAAAAAAGAATTAGAGATGCAGAAAAAGAGATCAAACTTACTAAGAAAAATAAATTTCGTAGAGATAGGGAAGATTATGAGAACAATTGTTACCGAAATTGGAAAAATATGAAAATAACTAATCAAGGGCCACCTAGAACTGATAATCATCAAAAAAAGGAACCCACAAATCATCATGAAAATAAGAGATTTAACAAAAAGAATTTTAATCCTAATCCTAAAAATGGAAGAAAATTCTCATATAAGAGTAAATCTAGAGAAAAATGTAGACTATGGAGGAAATGGCAAAATAGAAAACCGCTTTGATACAAAAGACAAAAAAGATAAAAAAGAGGAAAGATTACCTGATTTAGAAAATTTATCACAAATTGAAATTGTTAATAGATTTGCACCTATTGAATGTTCAACACCTTTTTTAGAGAAAGTTCAGAAAATAAATTGGGACAAAGAAAGAGATTTGCAAAAATCACAAATAGCGAGAAAGAGAGAAAATTCACCAAACGAGGAAAGAGAGTAGGGTGCCAGACCAAAACAACCAAAGATTCAAATGAAATAGTTAATCAACAAGGGATCTTTAATTTAAGTAAAAAAACTTTAACATCAGCACAGATTCAAGTATTGAATAGAGGTCTATCCTTTTCTCCCTCAAATACCATGAACACATTTAAGACTTATATAGATGTGGGAAAATTTGTACGAAATTTATCCCTTAAAAAATATTATATAAAACAGAAATTACATACTACATCAAATATAAATAATGTGCCATGTACTATCTCCAGTGAAACTCGTTTTACCCCCTTTATTTTTTTTTTTTTTTATAACTTGTATTTTATTGTGAACAAATGCATGGTATACAGAGTAAACATTATATGCTTACAAAATACAAAATAGCACATGTAATGTGAGCCTTGATTCACGTATATTAGGTTCGCACAACTTTTCGAGCCCTACTCGGCCGTGCGAGTGAAGGTGAACAAATAATAATAATAATGTAAAAAAAAAAAAAAAAAACCCTTTAAAACAAAATCACATTTTTATCCCAGTTACCTCAAAGGAGGTTGTTTAGATATGTTTGAAAAACTGGTTCAGGATGATCTAGAAAAGTTGTCTAAACAAAATAGATATATTAAGAAAAACCTTAATCAAAAAGAATATATGGCGAAAAAAGAATTAAGAGAGGATTCTAATATGGTACTTAAAGCAGCCGAAAAGGCGGTGGGTTAGTAATCTTAGACAGAGCAAACTATATAAAAGAATCCTTAAGGTTATTAGATGACACAAAAACCTATTTCAGACTTTGTAAAAATCCAACAGAGGATTTTCTGTGAGAGTTGGAGAATCTGCTACTGTAGTTTTGGGACTCAAAATGAAATTTATTTCAAAGGAAGAATTTGAATTCATTCTTATAAAATAACCCATATTACCCATTTATTATTATTTACCTAAACTTCACAAAGATCCACTAAATCCCCCAGGCCGCCCTATTATTTCTGGTGTACAATCTATGACTTCAAACCTATCAGCATATTTGGATTTTTTTCTACAAAAGGAAGTCAAGAAACTCAAATCACATTTAAAAGACACCACTCACATTTGAAATATGTTAAATGAAATTGTATGGCTGGAGCAATATTATTTAGTCACGTGTGATGTCACTTCACTTTACACAGTTATTGATCATACACAAGGGTGTCTAGCCATCAAATTATTTTTGGAGCAAGAGGGTTTATACACTAAGGCACATATCGATTTTTTAGTATCCTTAATTCAATTCACTTTAACTCACAATTATTTTTGGTTCAATGAAGAATTATTTTTTACAAATTAAGGGCACCGCCATGGGTACTAAATTTGCACCG